>NC_053022.1:101399850-101765753 GCF_003073215.2 Triticum urartu
CCCCCTCTAGTCGATATAACGCACTTTCAATTGGTATCAGAGCAAGGTACTCCCTTGTTCTGTGTGATTTTGGTTTAACCACCTGGAGTTTTAGTTATGTCGATCGCAGGTATGATCAAGGTCTCTGCTGGGTGTGCTACCTTCGATGGGACGGACTACCCCTACTGGAAGAATAAGATGCGAATGCATCTTGAGGCAATTGATAATGATCTCTGGTATGTTGTGGAAAATGGTGTTCCCTCAGTCACACCTTCTCTGAATGCTGCTGATGTGAACAGATTCAAGCAACTCGATTCTCAAGCGAAGAATATCATATGTGGCCATCTGAGCAAAGGACAGTATGGAAGAGTGAGTGCTTTGGAAACTGCTAAGCTTATTTGGGATAGGCTGTCCAAGGTGAATGAAGGAGTCTCAACACAACGTGACTCTCGAGTTGATGTTCTCCATAATCTCTTCAACCGCTTCAAAAGACTCAACAATGAAAATGTTCAACAAACCTTCGATCTCCTCACTGACATCTCAAATGAGCTTCAAGCACTTGGTGCCACTGACATCACCGATAATGAGGTGGTGAAGAAATTGCTTAGATCGCTTGATTCCTCATTTGATACTCTGGCATTGATGATACAAGAACGTGCTGATTACAAGTCACTTGATCCCGTTGATATCCTCAAGAGGCTAAATACTCATGAGTTTTAGCTTGCTGAAAAGAGAGATCTCTATGGTTCGAGCTATGGCAGATCACGTGCACTGAAGGCCAAGGCAGTATCTGAGTCCGAAGATGAAGACTCTGGTAGCAGCCTTGGTGATCCTGAAGAACTAAGCCATGAGCTAGCACTGCTCATGAATAAATTCCAGAAGTTCTCAAGACGTGGTCGCTTTGGAAGACCCTCAAGGAGCAATGATTCCTCATCGAGTGACTACAATAAGAGGCTTTGTCACAAATGCAAGAAACTTGGACATTACATTCAAGATTGTCCTCAGTGGGAAAAGGAATCAAAGAAGAAGAAATACAAGGATTACAATTCTGATGATCCGAAGAAAAAGAAGAAATCCTCAAAATCTTCATCATCAAAATCCTCAAAGTCTTCATCTCACAAGAAGAGCAGCTCCAAGAAGGCTCGGGCATTCATTGGCAAGGAAATGGACTCTGAGGCTGAATCTGAAGAAAATGAGGAAGATGAGGCATCTGAGGAGTCCGAATCCGGTGTGGCGAGCCTAGCCCTCGCTACTGCATTCGTCAGCAAGTCCATCTTCAACACTGAAGAAAATGACCTCACCAACAAGGCTGATGAAGGCAATGATGACTACGCTCCCACCTATTGCTTCATGGCAAAGGGTGCCAAGGTACTCAAATATACCTCCTCTGAATCAAGTGAGAATGAATCTGATGAAAACCTCAAACCCAACTATTCTATACTTGCTAAGATTGTTGTAAAACAACAAAGGGCTTTTGAAAAGGTTCAAAACATGCTAGACAAAAGTGATGATATGTTGGGTGAAGAAATGGATCGCACTAAAGCCTTGACTGAAAATCTTCAGAGACTTCAAACTAGGTTTGACAACCTTCAAGGTGATCATAACACTCTCTTATCTGATCATGGGAAGCTTTCTTATGAATTTCTTCACAGAAAGCAAGATCTTGAAAAGCTAAGAGTGAGTTATGAAGATCTTCAGAAGGAGCATGATTCATTACTTGCTCAACAGATCAGCGCTTCTCAGGAAGAATTTGGTCCTCCATGCTTGAAGTGCATTGAATGTGAATCTGCTAATTCTTCACCTGAATGTTCAATTGCTGTTAATGTTTCAAATTCTTCATCTGCCTATGCTACCACTAATTCCTCATATGAGGACACTACTAGTGCCACTGACGATGCAGGGCTGAAGGAATTGTACATGACATGCATGTACAAAAGCCTCAAAGGGCATCACTCTTTGTGATGTGCTTAAAAAGCAGATCCTCAACAGGAACCCTAGGAAAGAGGGTATTGCCTTTGAGAGGAAACTCAATGCTGATGGTACATATTGGAAGCCTGAGCAGTACCCCAAAACCTCATGGGTTGCTGCAAAGGGACCTCCAGTTGATCCATCTAACTTATCTGGCTTTGCATGTGAATCTCCTCGTTCTGATGATGAGTCATTTGACTCCAACTATAAACTGTTCAAAAATCAGAATGGTGAAGTATTTGCTAGATATGTTAGCACTAACTGCAGGAACGGTTCCCCTATGAAGAAAATCTGGGTTCCCAAAAGGTGCCTTGAAAGTCTTTAGGTGAATGCCCTCAGGACACCACCTGTGAAGAATAGGAACCCCAGATCAAAATTTTCATATGGACCAAATTCCTCAATAGGATCAAAGTCCTCATATGAATATCATCGTGCTAACTACTCTGTTTCGCAGGGAAGAGCCAAGGGCTATGAATATGAGCAGTATTCTTCTAATCATTATGTTCATAAGTCCTCGAAGAATTTCTCTTCTTATTCATATGCTTATCCTAACTCCTCTTATGTGAAACGAATTGGACTGGCTTCTATGCCACCTTTCTCGAATGGAGCTCGCAGAGTGATGAACTCTTTGCCACCCCTTCAGATGTGTGTGGTGAAGAAAAAGAACTAATCTCTTCTGCAGGGTTAGGTCTCCAGACGTATGTAATCGTATGAAGAATTTGCTGGAGACCTGAGTGTGCCTGATAGGACGCAGGCTAACCATGAAAAAAATGAACTTTCATTTCTCACGTCCTCATACTGCTTTATCTGTTCTATTGCTTGATGAAATTGATCTGATGATTTGATGTCATATTCTTCACTGATGAAGTATATGAGTTCGTAAGCTGCACTAATTCATCTGCAGGATGATCAACCCAAAGCCACTGAGTGGGTCCTCGATAGTGGATGTACAAATCACATGACTGGTGACAAGAATCTATTGATGGATGCCCCATTATCTCCGTCGCATCTGAAGCATATCATCTTTGCTGACAAAGGCAAAAGTCAGGTATTGGGTCTAGGTAAGGTTGCGGTCACAAAGGATCGACTCATGGACAAAGTCGTGCTTGTCGAGTCCTTAGGATACAACCTCATGTCTGTCTCAATGCTTTGCGATCTTGATATGGTTGTTGTCTTTGGCAAGTACCGTTGTGTTGTGGTTATGGAAGCTGACAACTCCAAAGTCTTCGAAGGCTTTAGGAGAGGAGACCTGTATATCGTTGATTTCTATACAGGACCACAACCAGCCGTGTGCCTACTTGCAAAAGCTTCAGAAGGCTGGCTCTGGCATCGACGACTTGGTCATGCAGGCATAAGGAATTTGTACACGCTTGCGAAGAAGAAGAGTGTCATTGGCATCGAGAATATCAAATTCCTCAAGGATCACTTATGCGAAGCCTGTGAAGCTGAGAAGATGACAAAGGCCAAGCATCCAACGAAGACTATCACGACCACCACTCATCCATTTGAATTGCTTCACATGGATCTCTTTGGTCCTAACCATTATACTGCAGTCTCAAATGAGGCATCTCAATATGGCTTTGTTATTGTTGATGATTACTCTCGATACACATGGGTACACATTGTTACTTACAAACATGAAGTGCAGGAAGTCTTCAAATGATTTTCCTCGAGGGCTTCAACCAACTTTGATGTGAAGATCAAGCACATCAAAAGTGACAATGGAACTGAGTTCAAGAATTCTGGTCTTGATAACTATCTTGATGAACTTGGTATTACTCATGATTTATCTGCTCCTTATACTCCTCAGCAGAACGGCGTCGTGGAGCGCAAGAACAGGACTCTTGCTGAGATGGCTCGCACTATGCTTGATGAATACAAAATGCCTTGTCGTTTCTGGATTGAGGCAATTGATACCGCGTGCCACATCATCAACATAGTATATCTTCACAAATTCTTCAAGAAGACTGCCTATGAACTCCTCACTGATAAGAAACCCAATGTAAGTTATTTCAAAGTCTTCAGTGCTAAATGTTGGATTAGAGATCCTCATCACAACTCAAAATTTGCACCGAAAGCATATGAAGGTTTTATGCTTGGTTACGGAAAGGACTCGCACACCTACAGAGTCTTCAACAACGTTCTTCACAAGGTTGTTGAAACTGTAGATGTGCTATTCGATGAAACTAATGGATCGCAAAGAGATCACCTGCCTACTGTGATAGATGAACCAACACCTGAGGAAACTATCAAGTTCAAGGCTACTGAGGATGTCATTCCTACTGAAGAATCTGCTGAAGAATTCATTCCAGAACATGAAGAACGTCGAGCTAATGCACTTGAAGAAAATACTGAAGAAAATGGTGCTGAAGAAAATGCTGATCATATTCATCAACGACAACCAGGTCATCCTCGCATTGCAAAAGAAGTGCAAGTTGAAAAGATCATCAATGACATCAAAGCGCCAGGTCCTCTCACACGCTCAAAAGCTTCACATTTATCTAACTTTTGTGGGCACTATCCTTTTGTCTCTATCACAGAGCCCACTAAGGTAGATGAAGCATTTTTGGAGCCTGAGTCGATTCAGGCCATGCAAGAAGAATTACATCAGTTCGAGCTCAACAACGTCTGGGAACTGGTCAAACGTCCAGATCCTCGCAAGCACAATATCATTGGCTCAAAGTGGATCTATCGGAACAAGCAAGACGAAAATGGCCTTGTGAATTGAAATTCTTCTTAGGTCTTCAAATTCGTCAACAACTCAATGGCATATTCATATCTCAGGAGAAATACCTCAAGGATGTACTGAGGAAATTCGACATGCAAGATTGCAAAGGCGTCAAAATTCCTATGCCCACAAATGGCCATCTGTGCACTAATGAAAATGGTATTGACTTCGATCATAAGGTATACCGCTCCATGATTGGCTCTTTATTGTACTTATGTGCATCTAGGCCAGATATAATGCTTAGTGTTTGCATGTGTGCCCAATTTCAAGCTACACCGAAGGAATCACACCATAAGGCTGTGAAGCATATTCTTCGATATCTAGCTCACACACCAACACTTGGATTATGGTACCCCAAGGGCTCGACATTTGACCTCATTGGATATTCTGACTCTGTCTATGCTGGTGATCGTGTGGACCACAAGTCAACATCTGGTACATGTCATTTCCTCGGACGATCTTTGGTCTGCTGGTCCTCGATGAAACAGAACTGCGTATCACTATCTACTGCTGAAGCTGAGTACATTGCTGCTGGTTCTTGCTATGCTCAATTGGTATGGATGAAGCAAACTCTCAAGGACTACGGCATCAACATGAAGAATGTGCCTCTCTTCTGTGACAATGAGAGGACCATCAAGATTGCTCACAACCCAGTTCAGCACTCGAAGACAAAGCACATTCAGATTCGTCATCATTTTCTTCGTGATCATGTGTTGAAGAGCGACATTTCTATTGAGCATGTGAAGACTGAAGAACAACTAGCCGATATCTTCACAAAGCCCTTGGATGAGAAGAGATTTAGCAAGTTGCGGTGTGAGCTAAATATCCTAGAATCTTCGAATGTTCTTTGAAAAGGACACTCATCCTAACACTTATGCAAAATTGATGACTTAGATGTGCAACACATGAAGAAACGTTTTTCTTCAATCAATGAAGAATAACACTCTAAGTGTGAAGAAATTAACGAAGAATTTGATTCTCAGAACCCTACGACAATTGTACGCGGTGTCTGAAATCATCATTCTTATACGGTGGGTCACGCCACCACCAAAAGTTGAAATTCCTCAGTTGTTCAATTCTTCAACTTTGCATTGTCTTCACTGTTTCCGTCTTTTTCTTCATTGGCTATATATATATATATGAGTTTATGTCCTCTACAGCATTCACTTATTGCTAATTCTTCAAGTTGGTTTTTCTGCTAAGTGAATGTGATCGGACCCTTCCCCTCTATGCTAAACTCAACCCAATCTATTCACAAATTCTTCATGTGTGTTCTATTTGAAACTCGTTCAAAATCTTCACTCTGTCCTTTTCAGCTGAAGAATTTGCGAACGGAAAGTTAAAACTTATCTTATCCAAAATTTCGGCTTTGCCGCTCAAACTGTTCTGCATCCCACGATATACTTATCCTTTCACCCACGATCGCACACGATCTCCACCTCTCAGTACGTGGGTGACACATGTCAAGCGAATGACAAGGGTCAGGGGCACGTTCGTATAATTTCTTAGGGCGAATAGTTTTTCACCGTGGCTATAAATACCCCCTTCCCCTTCCTCACTTCCTTTACTCTGCTCGACCTCTCTCCAGCTCGAGCTTCTCAAACCCTAGCGCCGCCGCTACTTCATTGTCACCGGTGAGGAAGAGCTTCACTGCCTCGACCTCGTCGCCGCCGTACTCGCGCCGGCCGCAGAAATCTTCACTCCGCCGCCGCCGTAGTCGTCTTCCTCCGCCAAGTTAGGGCGTGGAAGATCTGCACTGACGAACTTCACATCTCCACATTCCAGTTCGTCGTGTTCTTCGTTTAGGGTAATTAAAAGATACTTTTACTGCCCTCTATGATTCAAATGATTATCTACAAAATCTTCAAAGGTGTTTTTGTTCATATCTTCACACACTAAACACCTCACATGTAATATGTTCTTGATTCGTTTCTCTAAGCTATGTTTTTCTTCAAGGTTCCTCAAATGTGTGGATTTTCGATCTATACATCTCTGGAACCTAAGACAAAGAACGCTTAGTGAAATTCTTCAAGACTTATCTGATCAAATTCCTCAAACTTGTTCTTTATAAAAACCTTCTGAGAACGCATATGACCTCTCCAAATTCCTCGCAACTATACTCTGTTCACAGGTACTGATGTCCACTGCTGAATCACTAGGTTCTCATCAACTTAACTCATTTGCAGCGTTCCTCGAAGAAAAGTTGCATACTTCTTTAGAGAATTCAATTGTTCAAATTCCTCAACTGAAGAAAATGGCTGATGGTAAGAAGCCACAGAAAGGAGGAAAGAGGCGTGAAATCAATACTGCCTTTGAAATCCCTGATGACATATACAAATATTACTGCACTCCCGATGAGGCCAAGTTTGGAAAACAGGACAAAAATGAGCACAAGGTGCGCATACAGAGGATAGAGAGGAGATGGGCAAGAGAGTGGAGGGAATATAGATATGTTACTCCCAAATACATGAAGAAATTCGCACTCAATCATCCATGCCCAAGACCTTCATTGGCACCTGGCCAAATAGCTGATCCCACTAGCCTCAAGCGTGGTGAGGATTATCCCGATGAATGGGCCAAGCGCTAGGCCAAGTTGGCTAGACAAGCCAGAGAAGCTATGAGGAAATTCAACGAAGACTCTACTGCTGCTGCTGCCGTTGAGGCCTCTGTCAAGCCTAAGAAGGCCATGTCAAAGAAGCATGCGCACAAGCCAATGCTTCGCCTTCAATGCCCTCAGGACCAAGTTCCTCAGTAATGCCCTCGCGGCCAGAATCTTCAAAGCCCTCAAGGCCAATTCCTCATGCTGCTCCTGCTCCTCCAAAATCCTCAGCCCCTCAAAGGTCCTCAACAGCTCCTCCGAAGTCCTCAGCTGCTCCGACAAAGTCCTCTGCACCTGTGCATCTTGCCACGTGCCAAAGGACTACAAGCATCTCTATTGCCTCAGGAGCTTCAGCTAGTTCCTCAGCTACACCCAATTCTTCAACGGGACCCTCTCTGCTGAAGACAAAGGCCACTGCTGGACGAGGTCCTCGCCCTAGTCCTCAGAAGAAGCAGGTCACCTTCCAAGTGCCGTTCGAAGAAGACGAAGCTGATGATGAAGAACTTGCTGAGATCATCAAAGATAGGCAAGTCAGGGCCACTAGAGCCAAAGGCACAAATGTGCCACTGCTTTTGGATCCAAGGTTGATCCTCGACTATATTGATCTCTGGCACAAGGACCCAAACACTCCTATGCCTGATTTCAAGTTGACTCCTGGCCAAATTCACATGCTGACCCATTTCATCCAAGAAGAAAAATGGATATGAGAAGGCCAGGCAGATCAAGAAAGCGCAATACAAGAAGGAGAAATTTCTGAAGAACAACGTTGTCACTATGACAACTGATGAACTTGTAAAACTCCAGTCTGAAATCAAAACCCTCAGCGATGACTTCAAAGCCTACTATGCTGATTGGCAAGGAGCCAAAGTCAGATTTGTAAAGATAACTGAACAGTTCACTTCCAATGTTGCTGCCCCAACGCAACAGGAAATTCCTCAGGCTGAAGCATCTGCTCAGCCAACTGAAGAACATGCCAGCACCGCTGATGAAAATCAGGCTGCTGAAGAAAATGTGAGTTCCAGGGCTGATGACTGCATTCCAGCCGCTGAAGAAATTGCTAGGGCATCCACTAGTGGTGCGCCTGAAGAAAATGAAGAAGTCAGGGCAACTGTATCAGTTGTGCCTGAAGAAAATCAACCAGATTCCTTTGCTCCTCCAACGCCTACACCAACTCCGATCCTTCCATCTGCATCAGATGTGAAGAAGACCAAGGCTGCAGAGTGTGCAGCTGTGAAGAAAAGGAAAGCGTCAGCTACTTCAGATTCTTCAGCTCCGAAGAAAATGAAGACTATGACAAGTTCGTTCAAAAATCCCATTGATGTTGTTCCAATCTCTACCATGCCATCAAAGGACCTTGTTCCTTTTGATGAAGAATATGTGATCCCTAGCGGATCTGATGAAGAAAATCCTTCTGCTGCTCCTCGTCAAAGCAGATGGATAAAGAAATTGAAGCGGATCAAATCCCTTCAACACGAGTTGTTTCTTCGCCTATGCCTCAGTTCAAGCTGAAGAGGCTGGCGTTGAAGAAATGGAAGATGAAGATATGGACATTGGTTGCACCACACCTGTGCTAAGTGATGAATTTTGGGAAAGTCAGCACCCCAACTCTCCAATGTTCACACCTTTACAGCAAATACTTCAGTCCCCTGCACAAACTGTTCAAATGGGCTCTGAAGAAACTCACCCTACTTCGTCTGTACATGAAGAAATTCCAGCCACTAGTGCTGAAGAAACTGCTGCTGCTGAACATCTGAAGACACAGAATGCCACTGAAGAGGAACCAGAAATTCCTCAGCCTGAAGAACCTGAGATTGCGATTCCTGAGGTTGTGATGCAACTCACTGACACTCCTCTACCCAAGCCAAAGGATCCATTCTCCAGGAAGCAAAAATTCAAGGCTGATGATTTCTTCAGCGAGCATGTATTCTTCACAGACTACAACCCCTATGACTCTGCTCGCATTAGGAAAAGGCGTTTCTGGACTGCCATCCAGGCTACTTTCTATTCCTCAGTGCTGTTTAACAAAGACAAAATCTTCTACCACGCGCACATTCCTCACGTGGATATGGAATCTCTGCCATGCTTCGAGCCAGTCCTCAGTGTTCTTCACGATGCTGGACTGTTAAATTTCTGCGCTGACATCTGTGATTGGAATGAAGGACTCATTCTTCAATTTTATGCGACGCTACACATCATAGGAGATTCTGAAGATGTGAATTCATGGGTGCTGGACTGGATGTCTGAAAACACTCACTACACGGCACCAGCTACTGAATTGCTTCGTGCTTTACCACTCAGTCCTCCCCTTGAAGCTGCTCGTTGCATCTACAGTGAACCTGAGCTTACAAATCAGTACATGCAAGTTCTGATGAAGCCTTTGAAGCCAGGTCAGGCCCCATGAACCAAATTCCTCGTGAAGGAATTACTATATGTGCCTCGGACTGTCTATCGCATTCTGACGAGGACAATGGGTCCCATCAAAGGCCACGACTCATCAGATGAGGAAATAGTTGGCATCATGAAGAATCTGCTATTCAACATCATACATAGCATTCCTATCAACTATCATGATTTCTTCATGAGGACTCTGGCGAATGCTGCACTTTCTCCGTTTGAGCTAAAACCTTATGCACCTTGGATTATGAGATTCCTCAGGTCAAGGTCTTCACTCAACTACAAAGCTGATTTTCGGAATCACCTCAGCTACTTGCCCCCAATTGAAGTCCTCAAGCAGGCTTTTGCTTCAACTGATGAAAAGGGCAAGGCTCCCGCTGTCATTGATGAAGGCATTCGTCCATTGGATGGTTAGTTTCGCAAAGCTGCATCTTATTCCACCAATGATGACTCTGCCACACATGACTCTGCTGCCAATGCACCCATGTCTACTCCTCAAGCGACTGCTCCTTGTGTGATGATAACCGTGAGCTTCTACTTAGTCTTCACCAGAAGGTGGATCGAAACCATAAACGGGTTAAGCGTCAGTTTGGTTCATTTCTTCACAACATGACTGCTACACACAATGCAGTGAAGAAAAACTATTACTACCTCCATGAAGTTTTCGGTCGCACCTGGGCTATTCTATCACATCTGTATGGTGAAGAAGATCTCAAGAAAATGGGTCTCAAGGAAGATTTTGACTGGTCTGCACCTCCACCGAAGAAATACAAGAAGGTCAAGGTCCCTCCTTTGGTGTCCAGCTCCTATTCTTCATCGCGCGACACCGACGAGCATGAAGACTTGAACGACACTGTGGCAGGCCCTTCCACGACAAACGACCCCAACAACGCTGGCGCTCCTTCATCAACTTGATATTCTTTAGGGGTGTTAGTCCTCATTTTCAATCCTTTTGGTCATTTGATGACAAAGGGGGAGAATTTTGAGTTAGTCTTCAAGCGGGTCTGTCTATATGGGTGTTTTTTTCTAAGTTACAACTCTCGTTCTTTTGAAACTTTATTGGATCGAGTTGTAAACTTAAACTCGATGGTGCTCTGATACTTTTGATGTGTTTTTCTGCATGCTTATTCCTCATATATGTTAATGCACGCATGCTGAATTATATCAGTCCCCATATTTGATCATGCATTTCAAATTCTTCATTATGATATGTCAAATGCGTGTATGAATTACAAGATATAGGGGGGGATCTCCATGATTCTACTCTTCAAGTGTGCAATGCTTCAAAAGCAAATTCCTCACCATGCACATCTTCAGGGGGAGTTCTTCTATATCTTGCAATCAAATTCCTCAATATCAGTATTTACACTTCATATGATTATCCCCGTTGAAAACTTAACCTATATTGTCATCAATCACCAAAAAGGGGGAGATTGTAAGTGCATCTAGTGCCCCTTAGTGATTTTGATGTATTGAAGACTTATAGGTTAAGGGACTAATGTGTTTTTGAGTGTACACAGGTCTATAAGTCTATGAGGAGTTTGATATTTACAGAGAAACTCAACCCCTAAAAATGAAGTTCTTCGACTTAAGACTTTGGACTTCTGAAGACTTTCTGAAGACTTTGAAAGTGAAGAAATTGGTGCAATCCTGAAGACTTGGTATTCATTCGAGGAACATGAAGCGTGAAGACTTTTGTTTTCGTAGTTTCATTTTCTCTTTCTTGAGTCTTAGGAAACACCATACTATTAAAGGGGGTCGAGGAAATACTAAGGAAAAATTTCCATGTGATGCTCAACTCAAAATCCTACACCTACCAATCCCTTCGAGTGAAGCCATTGGAAATCTCATATAGTTCAGTCATATTCTTTAGTGACAGAGACGAAGTTCTTCTGGTCTCTGAGGAATTTGTTCTGACTGAGGAGTTAGGAATTCGCCAGTGCAGATTGCCTACATAGTGAGGAACATGGTAGCCCTGAGGAATTTGATACTCAAATTTCCGACCATTGCTGTGCTTTGTGCCAGTTGTCCCAAAATATCTACCCACCTAACGGTCATATCATTGAAGGGCATTTATGTCTTATCATGTCGGGCTGTTCCTAGGCTATAAATAGCTGCCCCCTACAACCACTAGCTAGTCGGCTGCTCCGAGAGAAACTGACACTTGTCATTTGAGAGCATCCCATCCTCCGAGGACTTTGAGCGAAAATCATCAAGTGAGGAAAACCCAAACCCAAACACCTACAAACCCAAAGTGATCGAGCATCACTGAAGAGATTGATCATGCGTGGATCCGACGCTTGTTACCTTTGAAGACTGTGCTTCTTCCAGACAGTTAGGTGTCTGGTCTAGAGCATCCAAGAGGAAATTGTGGATCGCCGAGTGACCAAGTCTGTGAAGGTTTGGAAGTCACCTGAAGACTTACCACGAGTGATTGGGCGAGGTCTGTGTGACCTTAGCTCAAGGGGAATACGGTGAGGACTGAGTTTCTGGACTGCGTGTTCAGAACTGGGTGTCCGGGACTGTGTGTCCTCAGGTTTAAATACCTAGCCGCCCTAACCAGACGTACAACTGTCACATCAGTTGGAACTGGTCTACCAAATCATTGTCTTCACCAAGCTACACTGGTTCATTTCCTCAACCTCTTCATTTCCTCATAACTGTGTTGAGTGCTTGTTCATATCTTGTTTGAAGACTTTGACTGAAGACTTTCTCCTCAGTTCAATTTCTTCAGTCTGTTTGTCTTCATCCTGTGTTATCCTGTGCTTACGCTTCCTGTACTCTGTGCTTGTCTTCATTTCATCATGATGACTATGCTTGTATTCTGTTATGTTTACTTTTGAGTACTTATTCCGCTGCTAGTAGTTCTTCGCTAAGGAATTTCCTCACCGGCAAATTCCTCAGTGAAGAATTTCATAAAAATCGCCTATTCACCCCCCTCTAGTCGATGTAACGCACTTTCAAGGTTTCACTAGTGGCTTCTCTCAAGAGCATAAGTATTTTACAGTGGGTGAACGAATTACTGTTGAGCAATTGACAGAATTGAGCATAGTTATGAGAACATCTAGGTATGATCATGTATATAGGCATCACGTCCAAGACAAGTAGACCGACTCCTGCCTGCATCTACTACTATTACTCCACTCATCGACCGCTATCCAGCATGCATCTAGAGTATTAAGTTCATGAAAACAGAGTAACGTCTTAAGCAAGATGACATGATGTAGAGGGATAGATTCATGCAATATGATAAAAAAAACCATCTTGTTATCCTCGATGGCAACTATACAATACGTGCCTTGCTGCCCCTACTGTCACTGGGAAAGGACACCGCAAGATTAAACCCAAAGCTAAGCACTTCTCCCATTGCAAGAAAGACCAATCTAGTAGGCAAACCAAACTGATAATTCGAATCGACTTGCAAAGATAACCAATCATACATAAAAGAATTCAGAGAAGATTCAAATATTATTCATAGATAATCTTGATCATAAACCCACAATTCATCGGTCTCAACAAACACACCGCAAAAAGAAGATTACATCGAATAGATCTCCACAAGAGAGGGGGAGAACATTGTATTGAGATCCAAAAAGAGAGAAGAAGTCATCTAGCTAATAACTATGGACCCGAAGGTCTGAGGTAAACTACTCACACTTCATCAGAGAGGCTATGGTGTTGATGTAGAAGCCCTCCGTGATGGATACCCCTTCCGGCGGAGCTCCGGAACAGGCCCCAAGATGGGATCTCGTGGATATAGAAAGTTGCGGCGGTGGAATTAGGTTTTTGGCTCCGTATCTGATCGTTTGGGGGTACGTAGGTATATATAGGAGGAAGAAGTATGTCGGTGGAGCAACAGGGGGCCCACGAGGGTGGAGGGCGTGCCTGGGGGGAGGGGGGTAGGCGCGCCCCCTACCTCGTGGCCTCCTCCTTTGTTTCTTGACGTAGGGTCCAAGTCCCCTGGATCATGTTCGGTGAGAAAATCACGTTCCCGAAGGTTTCATTCCGTTTGGACTCCGTTTGATATTCCTTTTCTTCGAAACCCTAAAATAGGCAAAAACAGCAATTCTGGGCTGGGCCTCCGGTTAATAGGTTAGTCCCAAAAATAATATAAAAGTGGATAATAAAGCCCAATAATGTCCAAACCAGTAGATAATATAGCATGGAGCAATCAAAAATTATAGATACGTTGGAGACGTATCACACACCGAAAGATCCACTAGTAAAAAAGTTCATGTGATTGAAGAGATTAATGTTTTGAGTGGAAAGATGGATGAACTTATGAAATTGTGTGCTAATAAAAGTGTTTCTTCTGATCCTAAGATATGCCTTTGTCCACTTTAATTGAGAATAATAATGAATCTATGGATGTGAATTTTGTTCGTAGGAACAATTTTGGTAACAACACGTATAGAGGAAACTTTAATTCTAGGTCGTTTCCTAGTAATTCCTCTAATAATTATGGTAATTCCTACAACAACTCGTATGGAAATTTTTAATAAGATTCCCTCTGATTTTGAGACTAGTGTTAAATAATTTATGAGTTCGCAAAAGAATTTCAATGCTTTGGTAGAAGAAAAATTGCTTAAGATTGATGAGTTGGCTAGGAACGTGGACAGAATTTCTCTTGATGTTGATTATTTGAAACTTAGATCTGTTCCACCTAAGCATGACATCAATGAGTCTCTCAAATCCATGATAATTTCCATTGGTGAGTGCAAAGAAAGAACCGCTAGGATGCGTGCAAAAAAAGATTGCTTTGTGAAAGCATGTTCTTCTAGTTTTCATGATAATAATGATGACAATCTAAAAGTGATTGATGTGACTCGTATTAAATCTTTGTTTTCCAATATGAATCTTGATAAATATGGGACTGGAGATGAGTCAACTTTATTTAAAAGGCGTCCCAATGATTCGGAGTTTTTAGATCTCGATGCAAAAATTAATAAAAGTGGGATTGAAGAGGTCAAAACTTTACATAGCAATGAACCCACTATTTTGGATTCAAGGAATTTAATTATGATAATTGCTCTTTGATAGATTATATTTCCTTGTTGCAATCCGTGTTAAATTCTCCTCATGCTTATAATCAAAATAAAGCTTTTACTAAACATATCGTTGATGCTTTAATGCAATCCTATGAAGAAAAGCTTGAACTAGAAGTTTCTATCCCTAGAAAACTTTATGATGAGTGGGAACCTACTATTAAAATTAAGATTAAAGATTATGAATGGTCTGCTTTGTGTGATTTGGGTGCTAGTGTTTCCACGATTCCAAAAACCTTGTGTGATGTGCTAGGTTTCTGTGAATTTGATGATTGTTCTTTAAATTTGCATCTTGCGGATTCCACCATTAAGAAACCTATGGGAAGGATTAATGATGTTCTTATTGTTGAAAATAGGAATTATGTGCCCGTAGATTTCATTGTTCTTGACATAGATTACAACCCTACATGTCCTATTATTCTTGGTAGACCTTTCCATAGCATGATTGGTGCAATTATTGACATGAAAGAAGGAAATATTAGATTCCAATTTCCGTTAAGGAAAGGCATGGAACACTTTCCTAGGAAGAAAATTAAATTTCCTTATGAATCTATTATGAGAGCCACTTATGGATTGCATACCAAAGATGGCAATACCTAGATCTATTCTTGTTTTTATGCCTAGCTAGGGGCGTTAAATGATAGCGCTTGTTGGGAGGCAACCCAATTTTATTTTTGTTCTTTGCTTTTTGCTCCTGTTTCGTAATAAATAATTCATCTAACTTATGTTATGATTTTATTTTTTATTTTTTAATTTAGTGTTTGTGCCAAGTAAAGCCTTTAGGATCTTCTTGGGTGATAGTTGTTTGATCTTGCTGAAAAAACAGAAACTTTTATGCTGACGAAATTAATTTTCATTTTTAGCAGAGAGCGATAAAATACCCATTCCACTTGCAGTAGATCAATATACGAATTTCTAAGGCCACCCTATTTTTTTAGAATTTTTGGAGTTACGGAAGTATTCTAAAGTTACAGATTGCTACAGACTGTTCTGTTTTTTGACAGATTCTGTTTTTCGTGTGTTGTTTGCTTATTTTGATGAATCTATGAGTAGTATCGGGGGGTATGAACCATAGAGAAGTTGGAATACAGTAGGTTTAACACCAATATAAATAAATAATGAGTTCATTACAGTACCTTAAAGTGGTGGTTTATTTTCTTATACTAACGGAGCTCATGAGATTTTCTGTTGAAGTTTTGTGTTGTGAAGTTTTCAAGTTTTTGGGTAAAGATCTGATGGATTTTGTAATAAGGAGTGGCAAGAGCCTAAGCTTGGGGATGCACAAGGCACCCCAAGG
Organism: Triticum urartu; assembly: GCF_003073215.2. Classification (NCBI taxonomy): domain Eukaryota; kingdom Viridiplantae; phylum Streptophyta; class Magnoliopsida; order Poales; family Poaceae; genus Triticum; species Triticum urartu. Next base: position 101,415,861 of record NC_053022.1, read on the forward strand.
TAAAAGTCGAGGTCAACCAAAAGCCTAAGCTTGGGGATGCCCCGGAAGGCATCCCCTCTTTCGTCTTCGTCTATCGGTAACTTCACTTGAGGCTATATTTTTATTCACCACATGATATGTGTTTTTCTTGGAGCATCTTGTACGATTTGAGTCTTTGATTTTTAGTTTACCAAAATCATCCTTGCTGTACACACCTTTTGGGAGAGACACACATGAATCGGAATTTATTAGAATGCTCTATGTGCTTCATTTATATCTTTTGAGCTAGATAATTTTGCTCTAGTGCTTCACTTATATCTTTTTAGAGCATGGTGGTGGTTTTATTTTATAGAAATTATTGATCTCTCATGCTTCACTTATATTATTTTGAGAGTCTTTTAGAACAGCATGGTAATTTGCTTTGGCTATAAAACTAGTCCTAATATGATGGGCATCCAAGATGGGTATAATAAAAACTTTCATATAAAGTGCGTTGAATACTATGAGAAGTTTGATTCTTTATGATTGTTTTGAGATATGAATATGGTGATATTAGAGTCATGCTAGTGGAGTAGTTGTGAATTTGAGAGATACTTGTGTTAAAGTTTGTGATTCTCGTAGCATGCACATATGGTGAACCGTTATGTGATGAAGTTGGAGCATGATTTATTGATTCATTGTCTTCCTTATGAGTGGCGGTCGGGGACAAGCGATGGTACTTTCCTACCAATCTATCCCCCTAGGAGCACGCACGTAATACTTCGTTTCGATAACTAATAGATTTTTGCAATAAGTATGTGAGTTCTTTATGACTAATGTTTTTTTTGACAGAAATTCTTTATGACTAATGTTGAGTCCATGGATTATACGCACTCTCACCCTTCCACCATTGCTAGCCTCTCTAGTACCGCAAAACTTTCACCGGTACCATAGACCCACCATTTACCTTCCTCAAAACAGCCACCATGCCTACCTATTATGGCATTTCCATAGCCATTCCGAGATATATTTCCATGCAACTTTCCACCGTTCCATTTATTATGACACACTCCATCATTGTCATATTGCCTTGCATGATCATGTACTTGACATCGTATTTGTGGCAAAGCCACCATTCATAATTCTTTCATACATGTTACTCTTGATTCATTGCACATCCCGGTACACCGCCGGAGGCATTCATATAGAGTCATATTTTGTTCTAAGTATCGAGTTGTAAGTAAATAACAGTGTGATGATCATCATTATTAGAGCATTGTCCCATGTGAGGAAAGGATGATGGAGACTATGATTCCCCCACAAGTTGGGATGAGACTCCAGACGAAAAATAAAAATAAAAAGGGAAAAAAGAGGCCATAAAAAGGGAGAAAAGGCCCAAATAAAAAGGGACAAAAAATGAGATAAAAAGAGAGAAGGGACAATGCTACTATCCTTTTACCACACTTGTGCTTCAAAGTAGCACCATGATCTTCATGATAGAGAGTCTCCTATTTTGTCACTTTCATATACTAGTGGGAATTTTTAATTATAGAACTTGGCTTGTATATTCGAATGATGGGCTTCCTCAAAATGCCCTAGGTCTTTGTGAGCAAGTAATTTGGATGCACACCCACTTAGTTTCTTTTTGAGCTTTCATACACTTATAGCTCTAGTGCATTATTTGCATGGCAATCCCTACTCACTCAAATTGATATCTATTGATGGGCATCTCCATAGCCCGTTGAAACGCCTAGTTGATGTGAGACTATCTTCTCCTTTTTGTCTTGTGCACAATCACCATTCCATTCCACCTATAGTGCTATGTCCATGGCTCACGCTCATGTATTGCGTGAAGATTGAAAAAGTTTGGGAACATCAAAAGTATGAAACAATTGCTTGGCTTGCCATTGGGGTTGTGCATGATTAAATATTTTGTGTGATGAAGATAGAGCATAGCCAGACTATATGATTTTGTAGGGATAACTTTCTTTGGCCATGTTATTTTGAGAAGACATGATTGCTTTGTTAGTATGCTTGAAGTATTATTGTTTTTATGTCAATATTAAACTTTTGTATTGAATCTTTCGGATCTGAACATTCATGCCACAATAAAGAAAATTACATTGATAATTTTGTTAGTAGCATTCCACATCAAAACTCTGTTTTTATCATTTACCTACTCGAGGATGAGCATGAATTAAGCTTGGGGATGCTTGATACGTCTCCAATGTATCTATAATTTTTTATTGTTCCATGCTATTATATTATCTATTTTGGATGTTTAATGGGCTTTAATATGCTCTTTTATATTATTTTTGGGACTAACCTATTAACTAGAGGCCTAGTGCCAGTTTCTGTTTTTTTTTGCATATTTTAGAGTTTTGCAGAAAAGGAATATCAAACGGAGTCCAAACGGAATGAAACCTTAGCGATGATCTTTCTTGGACCGAAAGCAATCCAGAAGACTTGGAGTTGAAGTCTGGAACTCCACGAGGAGGCCACGAGGCAGGAGGGCGCGCCCAGGTGGTTAGGCGCGGCCCCTACCCTCGTGGTCCCCTCGTAGCTCCACTGACGTACTTGTTTCACCTATATATACTCTTATACCCTAGAAACATCAGGGAGAGCCACGAAACCATTTTTCCACCCCCGCAACCTTCTGTACCCATGAGATCCCATCTTGGGGCCTTTTCCGGTGATTTGCCGGAGGGGGAATCGATCATGAAGGGCTTCTATGTTAACACCATTGCCTCTCCGATGAAGCGTGAGTAGTTTACCACAGACCTTCGGGTCCATAGTTATTAGCTAGATGGCTTCTTCTATCTCTTGGATTCTCAATACAAAGTTCTCCTTGATGTTCTTGGAGATCTATTTGATGTAATACTCTTTTGCGGTGTGTTTGTAGAGATCCGATGAATTGTGGATTTATGAACAAGATTATCTATGAATATTATTTGGTTCTTCTCTGAAATCTTATATGCATGATTTGATATCTTTGCAAGTCTCTTCGAATTATCGGTTTAGTTTGGTCTACTAGATTAACCTTTCTTGCAATGGGAGAAGTGCTTAGCTTTGGGTTCAATCTTGCGGTGTCCTTTCCTAGTGACAGTAGGGGCAGCAAGGCACGTATTGTATTGTTGCCATTGAGGATAAAAAGATGGGGTTTATATCATATTGCTTGAGTTTATCCCTCTACATCATGTCATCTTGTTTAATGCATTACTCTGTTCTTATGAACTTAATACTCTAGATGCATGCTGGATAGCGGTCGATGTGTGGAGTAATAGTAGTAGATGCATAATTGTTTCAATCTACTTGACACGGACATGATGCCTATATTCAGGATCATTGCCTTAGATATCTTCATAATTATGTGCTTTTCTATCAATTGCTCGGCAGTAATTTGTTCACCCACCGTAATACATGCTATCTTGAGAGAAGCCACTTGTCGGTGTCAAAACCGGCGGATCTCGGATAGGGGGTCCCGAACTGTGCGTCTAGGCCGGATGGTAACAGGAGGCAAGGGACACGAAGTTTTACCCAGGTTCGGGCCCTCTTGATGGAGGTAAAACCCTACGTCCTGCTTGATTAATATTGATGATATGGGTGTTACAAGAGTAGATCTACCACGAGATCAGAGAGGCTAAACCCTAGAAGCTAGCCTATGGTATGATTGTATGTTGTGATTGTTGTCCTACGGACTAAAACCCTTCGGTTTATATAGACACCAGAGAGGGTTAGGGTTACACAAGGTCGGTTACAAAGGAGGAGATATCCATATACGTATTGCCTAGCTTGCCTTCCACGCCAAGTAGAGTCCCATCCAGACACGAGACGAAGTCTTCAATCTTGTATCTTCATAGTCTAACAGTCCGGCCAATGGAGATAGTCCGGCTGTCCGGAGACCCACTAATCCAGGACTCCCACACCACTAGTGAAACCTATGCCCCCCGGGTCTCTTTCCTATTATATTACATCTCTTTTATTTACATCACATCTCGTTTACTATTTTGCAATCTTTACTTTCCAATCTGTACAGCAAAAATACCAAAAATATTTACTTTACTATCTCTATTAGATCTCACTTTTGCGAGTGACCGTGAAGGGATTGACAACCCATTTATTGTGTTGGTTGCAAGGTTCTTGATTGTTTGTGCAGGTACTAGGTGACTTGTGCATTGTCTCCCACTGGATTGATACATTGGTTCTCAAAACTGAGGGAAATACTTATGCTACTTTGCTGCATCACCCTTTCCTCTTCAAGGGAAAACCAACGCATGCTCAAGAGGTAGCAGGGCACCGCACACGGCTAAGAGAAACTTGTGTGTCCTTTGGGGTGCCCCCCTCCCACATATATAAAGGGGGGAGGAGGAGGAGGCCGGCCTAGAGGGGGCGCGCACCATTGGGAGTCCAACTAGGATTCCCAATCCTAGTTGGAGTCCCCTTCCATCCAAGAGAGGGAGAAGGAGGGAAGGAGGAAAGGAAGAGAAGGAAGGAGGGGGGCGCCGCCCCTCCCATTGTCCAATTCAGACTGGGAAGGGGGGTGCACGCCACCTCTGGCCGGCCCTCTCTCTTCTCCACTAAGGCCCATGATGGCCCATTAACTTTCGGGGGAGGGGGGTTCCGGTAACCCATGGTACTCCGAAACTTATCCGAAACGACCCGAACCATTCCGGTGTCCGAATGTAGCCTTCCAATATATGAATCTTTATGTCTCGACCATTTCGAGACTCCTCGTAATGTCCGTGTTCTCATTCGGGACTCTGAACAAACTTGGTTCATCAAATCGCATAACTAATAACACAAATCATCATCGAACGTTAAGCGTGCGGACTCTGCGGGTTCGAGAACTATGTAGACATGACCGAGACACATCTCCGGTCAATAACCAATAGTGGAACCTAGATGCTCATATTGGCTCCTACATATTCTACGAAGATCTTTATCGGTCAAACCGCATAACAACATACGTTGTTCCCTTTGTCATCGGTATGTTACTTGCCCGAGATTCGATCGTCGGTATCATCATACCTAGTTCAATATCGTCACCGGCAAGTCTCTTTACTTGTTCCGTAATGCATCATCACGTGACTAACTCATTAGTCACATTGCTTGCAAGGCTCATAGTGATGTGCATTACCAAGAGGGCCCAGAGATACCTCTCCGATACACGGAGTGACAAATCCTAATCTCGATCTATGCCAACTCAACAAACACCATCAGAGACACCTGTAGAGAATCTTTATAATCACCTAGTTACGTTGTGACGTTTGATAGCACACAAGGTGTTCCTCCGGTATTCGGGAGTTGCATAATCTCATAGTATGAGGAACATGTATAAGTCATGAACAAAGCAATAGCAGAAAAACTAAACGATCATTATGCTAAGCTAATGGATGGGTCTTGTCCATCACATCATTCTCTAATGATGTGATCCCGTTCATCAAATGATAAAACACATGTCTTTGGCTAGGAAACTTAACCATCTTTGATTAACGAGCTAGTCAAGTAGAGGCATACTAGGGACACTCTGTTTGTCTATGTATCCACACTGTACTAAGTTTCTGGTTAATACAATTCTAGCATGAATACTAAACATTTATCATCATATAAGGAAATATAAATAACAACTTTATTATTGCCTCTACGACATATTTCCTTCAGCGTTCGGCACCACTTGGTACCTCGGCATCACTCCGCTGGGACATAGATGACGCCAAACACCAAAGAGCGGGTATGCAAACTGGAGGGTGCAGGTGGTGGATCCAAACTGATGCCACCTACACTCACAAAATCAATCATTAGCGATAAGATAACAATCTATATGCATGCTATGCGACAAGCAAATGCAACAATCAAAATGTAGCAAACCGACTAGACTTTATACTACCGGTTTCTAACGCTCGCGTGGATTATGGCGTCCTACAGCCAAACCTGCTCTGATACCAAGTCATGTGGCACCCCGGCTCGGAGAGACCGAAAACCCCCATATTCCAGCCCAGAGATCAAGTCTTCTGGAATACGACACCGCTTGGCATAGAACAAATGAGCTCTTATTACAAATGATATGGATACAAGAGTTCCGATATAACATCGGATTGCATCGGCACGGTGGCACTACGCATGCTAAGGTAGTTCTATGCTAGCAGCAGAATAACTCATGGTAGCAGCACAATAACGACAGTGGTGAACTCAACTCCATAGGGACTCTGGCTGGAACGCGTATCCTAGCTCACAAACTCGGGATCCTCGACAAGCAAGCAATCACGGCATGCCCTGCAAACTAGCATGACACGCCAGGTGAGTACTTTGAATGTACTCGCAAGCTCACAACAACCAAAAGCAATCTAGACAAAAAACAACATGGCATTTACAGATTAATCATCCATGACGGGCATGATACTACTAGAACAACATAAGCATGGCATGAGCATGTTAACCAAAGCACAACTAAACCATATGAGATGAGCATGGCATAAGTATGAACAAGACGATACTAGCATGTAGCATGTTTACAAATATCATGGACCAACTTACTTTGTTCGGAGGTTACCTTGTAACCAACATAGATATGCCAATCTTACTTACCATCGTGGCCATCATGGGATCACTTCATCATTATCAAGAATACTGTTGTGATCCTCACAAGATCACCTTATCATTATCAAGAATACCATCGTGATCCTCCCGTGACCACATAAAGATCAACCAATTTCTTTCCTCATTGAACCAGGGTTGTTTATTAGTCAGATTATTATTACTATTGACCCATAGTGTGACCTACTACGAACTGGGCCCATATCTACGGGCGCGGCTACAATAGATTATACACTCTGTAGAGGTTAGTACACTGTACCCACAACACAGAACCCATGGCCTCGTACTCCCATTTAGGTGGACCAACGACGTTCCGACAAAACCAATCTATTGCATGACACTCTCCCGACCACTCCAACCAACTCCCCTTTGGGTTAAGTCATGGGTGGCCCCGGATGCCACTCTGGACATCAACGACCACCGTCGTGGCAAAACAAAACAAATTGCCCCAAACAGGGACAAAAGAATGCAAACAACTCAGGCACACAAGGCTTATGGCCGCCTACCTGATCAGGGTAGCGCGCGCACATAACCTTCCCTAGTTGGAGGCACCGGTGAGAGGCATGACAATAGACCGAATCAGGCCCCCCCATAAGGCAAGTGCGGCTGCACTGATCAGCTCGATTCGATGGCACTATCACTCAGCCAACATATCTGTTCAAGTTCGATTAATGTCCGGTTTAACATGAATGGTGATGAGCTGAGTCATAATAACATGATGAAATAACAATGCACAGGAACATGGTATCAACATGAGTAGGGATGGTAAGCATAACCATTAACATATGAATCATAGCAACAATATTTATTATACCGATGCACATGAGCATGGCAGACCGATGATCATGAATAGCACAAGTATAATAACACTTTAGATGAACATAGCATGATCACTGACACCAAAAAATAATTACCAGAAAAGAACATGATAACAATATTAGCAAGTAAGTATGTAACCAACTAGATGAAAATAATCATGGCATAAGAGCAAGCATGGATCCATAAGCATATAAAGCATTCACGAAAATATTAACATGCACAACTTATTTAAATATTCAAGTTGAAAACCATGGCTACTACAAGGCCAGCATGCAAAGCTCGCGGAAGGATTCACGGGAAACACTTCTCTCTCGAAGGGGGCTGATTAGAGGCAAGGGCAAAATGGTCATTTTTAGTATGTGACAACATAGTGAAAATTATACCAACGGAACGGGCTCGACGAACAGAGAACTTGGGCTTTTGAATCATCTGCTTCGGAGCTACGGTCGTGAAGATATGACCGTTCGTTAAGTAGAAAATAAATAAAAACTATTCATTTATGCGGCTAACCGAGGAATATTCACAAATTAAGGGTTTTGGCCGGCGGGGTTTAAATAGAAGATGCACTTCTGGTAATACGCTTTCAGAGAAGTGAAAGCGCATTTTGTCCAAAGCAGAAGCGGAACATGTTTTCAGTAAACCGAATACGTATTTTCGCAGAAGGCACCTCCACTTATTCACGCGGGCCCAAGGCTTAGGTCGCTGACGTGTGGGTCTCGTGCTGACTTCCCTCTCTCCTCCCGCTAGCTTCTTCTTCAACCTCCCGTCGCCGCAAAGAAGAGACGAGGCTGATAGCCCCAACGAGGATCCCCGGCGGTACCGGCCACCATTCTCGCCTGTCGGCATACCGACGAGCTCGGCACGTCGATCCACATCCATCCAGGGGTAGCACAAACCTCGAGGAGGGCGGGCATGGGCGCACCCTAGGCTGAGGTGGACGACAGTTTTTGACGAAGTTCGGCAGCAACGTTCGGTCATGGAGAAGAGGAGCTGGTGATGCAGGAAGGTTTGTGGTGATGGTAGAGGCTTCTAGTGGTGGAACGAGGGGAGGGGAGGGCCGATGTTGTGTCAATTTAGGAGGAGGCCGACTGCAGACACGGTGGCCGTTGGAGGGAATGAGAGCTCCTCAGGATCGGTGGAGTGGCTAGGGAGGCTTCTAGGGGTGAGGAGGTGAGCTTGGTGCGGCCGGGAGGCCTCGGCGTGGGCTTATATAGCCGGGGCGACGAGAGGGGTGAGCATGGCCACGGCGACGTGTGTGCCAGCGCTCTGGCATGAGCAGGGCCATGCGGAGGGAGGGCAGCGTGTCCAGAGGCTTCACGGGGAGGAGAGAAGACCCAGGCATGCTCATGAAGGCGCGGGCGCGACACGAGCGACATGCCAAGGTGGAGTGGACGCGGTCTACCCGTGGACGTGGCCTGTGCACCGCGTAGGAGGTGACTGGAGGGCGCGAGGGGCTCAGGGCGACGTCACGGGGAAGCTACTAGACAAGGCTAGGCGACGAAGGATTGGAGAAACAGATGAGTGGGAGGTGTCTAACTGCCTGAGCGCGGGCATTGGTATGCCAGACACGTGGTCACCGCGTGAACACGACGATGCCACACACTCTGGTCCTGCAAACCATGTCTGTGAGGTGGATCAGAGGCCAATGAAGTGGCTTATCAACTTTAGAAGAGATAAGGGAGGCAAGAACTGGGTGATAAGAGCTAACACTTCTTCTGGACAACAAGTTTTTGTACCAGGGTGGGGAAGATGCACTTGGGGATAGATGCTGATATTTGGCTAAGAGGTGATCACACACAAAGGTGATTATCTTGGCAAATTTTCATCTCCAATGGAGATGCCTAGGTGGCACTTGCTTCACAACGCACCACACTGGACATAAATGAATATGTTGATGTAGCACTCACATAAATGATTGTATTGAGCTGAATTTTGGTGGAGGCTAGTTATTTGGGCACATGAACACACTGTAAAAATTTCATACCATTTGGATATACCAAAATGGTACTTCCTTCACAGTGGTCCTATCTGGACAGAAACTAAGAAAAAATGTAGAGGGAAATAGCTAGATGAAATGAGTTCAAATTTGGTGTAGAAAGTTTATATGGGTAGGAACATGTCCTGGTAAATTTTCAGCAATAATGAAGCAATATAAAATATAATTGCTTCACAAACTGAAAATCTGACCAGAAGCAAAGATTTGATGATGAGCTCACATGGATGGATGAAATGAGCTCAAATTTTAAGGAGAGCTATTATTTGAGCATATGGAAGTCATGGAAAAAAATTCAAATCATTTGGATATGCCTAGCTTGTACCTCCTTCACAAAGTTCCATTTTGGAAAGAAACTTTGGAAAATTGTTGAGGAATATTTACTAGGAAAATGAAGTTTAATTTTGTCATGTGGAAATTATATGGATAGGAAAAGGTGTCCAAAAAGTTTTGGGGCAAACAAGCAAAGATAATTAACACTTCCTTCTCAAAGTGCCATTTAGGGCAGAATAGGAAAAGGAATATTAATTAATTATTTTTGAACTAGGCAAGGAATAATTTTGACATATCTATGAAATATATGTCCCAAATGATTTATGAGAATTTGTGGGATTTTTGGGAATGACAGAAATATAGGTTGCTTCACAACCTAGGGTAAACAAGGTTATTTAATAGAAAAAGGAATATTCCCAACGAAGATAATTTGTGTTTGGGCTTGAATTGAAATTACATGGCCTTGGGAAGAATTTGAGGATGACAAGCCACTTGGAAGACTAGGAAGAGATGATCTTCCCAAGTTTTTAGACCACTGAGCCAGGGGAAAAAATCTCCAACAAAATCCTCAGAAAATCAAAAGAAAAATAAAGGGCCAAAAAATAGGGTGTTACAATTCATTTCCTCGTCCAACAAGTCATCACTTTTGTCTAGAAATTTCTGAATCTTTTCCATAGAAGTTTATTGTTTAGTTGCAATATTAGCAAGTGTCTTATAGATAGGTTTGGATTCACACTCAGAGTCATCTTCACTAGAGGTCTGAAAGTAGGCATCGTGTGAGTTTACCTTTGCGCCTCTTGCCATGAAGCAGTAGGTTGGAGCAGAGTTTTCGTCATCATTGGCTTCAGAGTCGATGATGTGACCATTATCTTCAGTGTTGAATATGGACTTGGCGTCTTGGTGACAAAAGCTGAAGCCAGTGCCAGGCTTGCCACGCCTGAATCAGACCCCTCCTCTGACTCCACCTCAGCGTCCTCTGAAGCCGACTCCTCCTCTGAATCCATCTCTTTGCCGATGAATGCATGTGCTTTCCCAGATGAGCTCTTCTTGTGAGATGAAGACTTTGAACAAGACATTGTGAATTTCTTCTTCTTGTTAGAGTCATATTCTTTGCTCTTCTTCTTTTTCTTGGCTTCCTTTTCCGATTGAGGACATTTAGAGATGTAGTGACCTAGCTTCTTACATTTGTGGAAGGCTCTCTTTTTGTTGTCATGAGTGGAAGCCTCGACATTCTTCGAGCTGGATCGTGAAGACTTTACAAACCGGTTTTTCTTGGAGAACTTTTGGAACTTTCTCACATGCATTTCTAGTTCCTTGCCAATGTCTTCAGGATCACAAGAACTGTAGTTAGAGTCTTCAGATGAAGATACAACCTTTGCCTTCAAAGCATGGGATCTCCCATAGTTATGACCATAGATATCTCTCTTCTCAAATAGCTGGAACTTATGGGTATTGAGCCTCTCTATTATATCAGACGTGCCAAGATCCTTGAAGTCAGGACGTTCTTGAATCATCAGCGATAGGGTGTCAAATGAGCTATCAAGTGATCTCAATAGCTTCTTCATGACTTCATGCTTAGTGATTTCAGTGGAGCCAAGTGCACATAGCTCAATGGTGATATCAGTAAGACAGTCGAATGTGAGCTGGGCATTTTCATTGTCAGGCCTCTTGAAGTGGTTGAAGAGATTGCGTAGCACATCGATTCTTGAGTATCTTCGAGTTGAGACACCTTCATGGACCTTGGAAAGCCAGTCCCAGACTAGCTTCCCAGACTCCTGATACGTCTCCAACGTATCTATAATTTTTGATTGCTCCATGCTATATTATCTTCTATTTTGGATGTTTATGGGCTTTATTATACACTTTTATATTGTTTTTGGGACTAACCTATTAACACAGAGCCCAGTGCCAGTTTCTGTTTTTTGCCTATTTTAGGGTTTCGAAGAAAAGGAAAATCAAACGGAGTCCAATTGACCTGAAACTTCACGAAACTCATTTTTAGAAGGAAAGAAGCCCAGAAGACTTGGAGTCCACGTAAGGGAAGCTTCGAGGAGGCCACGAGGTAGGGGGGTGCGCCCACCCCCTGGGCGCGCCCTCCACCCTCGTGGGCCCCTCATGGCCTCCCTAACGTACTTCTTCCGCCTATATAGCTCCATATACCCTAAAAACATCCGAGAGCACAATAGATCGGGAGTTTCGCCGCCAGAAGCCTCCATAGCCCCCGAAAACCAATCTAGACCCATTCTGGCACCCTGCCGGAGGGGGAATCCTTCTCCGGTGGCTATCTTCATCATCCCGGTGCTCTCCATGACGAGGAGGGAGTAGTTCTCCCTCGGGGCCGAGGGTATGTACCAGTAGCTATGTGTTTGATCTCTCTCTCTCTCAAATTCTTGAGGTGGTACGATCTTGATGTATCGCGAGCTTTGCTATTATAGTTGGATCTTATGTTTCTTCTCCCCCTCTACTCTCTTGTAATGGATTGAGTTTCCCCTTTGAAGTAATCTTATCGGATTGAGTCTTTAAAGATTTGAGAACACTTGATGTATGTCTTGCCGTGTGTATCTGTGGTGACAATGGGATATCACGTGATTCACTTGATGTATGTTTTGGTGATCAACTTGCGGGTTCCGCCCATGAACCTATGCATAGGGGTTGGCACACGTTTTCGTCGTGATTCTCCGGTAGAAACTTTGGGGCACTCTTTGAGGTCCTTTGTGTTGGTTTGAATAGATGAATCTGAGATTGTGTGACGCATATCATATAATCATACCAACGGATACTTGAGGTGACATTGGAGTATCTAGGTGACATTAGGGTTTTGGTTGATTTGTGTCTTAAGGTGTTATTCTAGTACGAACTCTAGGGCTGTTTGTGACACTTATAGGAATAGCCCAACGGATTGATTGGAAAGAATAACTTTGAGGTGGTTTTGTGCCCTACCATAATCTCTTCGTTTGTTCTCCGCTATTAGTGACTTTGGAGTGACTCTTTGTTGCATGTTGAGGGATAGTTATGTGATCCAATTATGTTAGTGTTGTTGAGGGAACTTGCACTAGTGAAAGTATGAACCCTAGGCCTTGTTTCAACGCATTGCAATACCGTTTACGCTCACTTTTATCATTCGTTACCTTGCTGTTTTTATATTTTCATATTAAAAAAACTATTATCTACCATCCATATACCACCTGTATCACCATCTCTTCGCCGAACTAGTGCACCTATACAATTTGCCATTGTATTGGGTGTGTTGGGGAAACAAGAGACTCTTTGTTATTTGGTTGCAGGGTTGCTTGAGAGAGACCATCTTCATCCTACGCCTCCTACTGATTGATAAACCTTAGGTCATCCACTTGAGGGAAATTTGCTACTGTCCTACAAACCTCTGCACTTGGAGGCCCAACAACATCTACAAGAAGAAGGTTGTGTAGTAGACATCAAGCTCTTTTCCGACGCCGTTGCCAGGGAGGTGAGTGCTTGAAGGTATATCTTTAGATCTTGCAATCGAGTCTTTTAGTTTCTTGTTTTATCACTAGTTTAGTTTATAAAAGAAAATTACAAAAAATGGAATTAAGTTTGTCTCATACGCTTCACCTTTTTAATATCTTTCGTGAGTATGATGGAAAGGATAATTGTGCTCAAGTGCTAGAAGAAGAAATTTATAAAATGTTTGGCACTAAATATTTGAATGATGAGCATGATTGCAATGTTGTTAGTACGAATTCTTTGAATATCCATGATACTAATAATGATTGCACTAGTTATGATGTCTCCTATAAACATGCCAATTTTTGTGGAGTACATTAGGTTTGTAAGTACACACCAAATAGGGAAGATAGATATTGCAAGAGGCATAAGTACTTAGAAACTAAGTTGTTGCAAGAAAGGCTAGATGAATGTGCTGAAAATTTAAATTATTTTGGCCATACTTGTGAGCTTTGCAATGAACATGATCATTTCAGTACCCAATGCAAATTGTTTCATGATCGTATTGTGTCCAAAAATTGTGATGACTTGATTGCCCTTGCACATCATATTGAACTTAGTTTGCTTATGGGTTATGAAGAAATGAAACATATAACTAATTATCTTCCAGAATTTGCCCGTTATAAACTTCTTGGCTTTGATCTAGAGGAAATTTATATGTATTGTGCGGTGAATTGCTTTGAAAATCCTTATATTGCCAATTACATAAAGAAAAACAAATAGAAGATGAAGAGAATACTAATGAAAGGGAAGAGACTTCAATATCCTCCTATTATTTCTTATGATGAATCAGGTAACGAGGAGGAGCCTCCTATTCAACCAATCTCATTAATAAGGAGCTCCAAAAAGAGGATTGAACCCACACATGATGTGGTGAAGAAGAAGAAAAGAAAAAGGAAGAGAGGTAAAAAGATATCTCCCCCAAATAATGCTGCTCCTATTACTATTGTGCCTTATGAAAATATAATTGTGGAAGATAATGATACTTCTTATGATCTTGAAAATCTTTTTGGCACTTGCTTGGAAGAATATGATAATTGCTATACTATTGGTGCTATCCATACTATTAATGATGAGAGTGATTATGCTTATGATACAAAAAGGCCCAAGCTTGGGGATGCTATGTTTGATGAAGATGATGTTTTTGAGAATATATTTGCTGCAATTAATGTTTGTCCCAAGCTTGGGGATGCTACGTTTAATGAAGATGATATTTTTAGTCTCCCAAGTTTTGATATGCAAATATATAATGATGATAGCATGCCTCCTACTTATGATGATTATTGTGATGATACTTATGATATAAAAAGTAGTGATTATATTTATAAAACTTGTCATGATTATGGTTACCCCTTCTCTGAACATTACTCTTTTAATGTGGAAACAATTTATAGTATTCGAGTCTCTTATGATACTCCCACTATTCTGAATGGGAAGAATTTTGCTTATGTAGAGAGTAATAAAAATTCTATGCTTGTAGATGATGAAAATAATGCTTTAGGTGCTGGTTATATTGTTGAATTCATTCATGATGCTACTGAAAATTATTATGAGGGAGGAACATATGCTTGTAGGAATTGCAATAGTATCAAGTTTCCTCTCTATGTGCTTAAAGTTTTGAAGTTATGCTTGCTTTACCTTCCTATGCAAGTTGATTCTTGTTCCCATAAATTGTTTGCTCACAAAATCCCTATGCATAGGAAGTGGGTTAGACTTAAATGTGCTAGTCAGATTCTTCATGATGCTCTCTTTATGTTTCAATTCTTATCCTTTATGTGAGCATCATTGAAATCATCATGCCTAGCTAGGGGCGTTAAACGATAGCGCTTGTTGGGAGGCAACCCAACTTTATTTTTATTACTTGCTTTTTGTTCCTGTTTAGTAATAAATAATTCATCTAGCCTCTGTTTAGATGTGGTTTTATGCTTTTAATTAGTGTTTGTGCCAAGTAGAACCTTTGGGAAGATTTGGGGAGAGTCTTTTTGGTCATGCTATAAAAAAACAGAAACTTTAGCGCTCACAAGAATTGCTGACATTTTTATTTGGAGAGTGATATTTAGTTAATTCTTTTTTCAGATGATTAATAGGTAAATTACTCAGGTCCACCAATTTATTTCAGAATTTTATGAGTTCCAGAAGTGGTCGAAACCTACATATTACTACAGACTGTTCTGTTTTTGGCAGATTCTGTTTTCATCGTGTTGTTTACTTATTTTGATGAATCTATGGCTAGTAAAATAGTTTATAAACCATAGAGAAGTTGGAATACAGTAGGTTTAACACAAATATAAATAAATAATGAGTTCATTACAGTACCTTGAAGTGGTGTTTTGTTTTCTTTCGCTAACGGAGCTTACGGGTTTTCTGTTAAGTTTTGTGTTGTGAAGTTTTCAAGTTTTGGGTAAAGATTCGATGGACTATGGAATAAGGAGTGGCAAGAGCCTAAGCTTGGGGATGCCCGGAAGGCATCCCCTCTTTCGTCTTCGTTCATCGCTAACTTTACTTGGAGCTATATTTTTATTCTCCACATGATATGTGTTTTGCTTGGAGCGTCATTTTATTTTATTTAGTTTTGCTTTTTGTTTGAATAAATTATCAAGATATGAAATTATTAAATGATAAAGAGAGTCTTCACATAGTTGCATAATTATTCGACTACTCATTGATGTTCACTTATATCTTTCGGAGTAGTTTGTCCTTTGCTCTAGTGCTTCACTTATATCTTTTAGAGCATGGTGGTAGTTTTATTTTGAAGAAATAGATGAACTCTCATGCTTCACTTAGATTATTTTGAGAGTCTTAAATACGATGGTAATTTGCTTAAAATCCTAATATGCAAGGTATTCAAGATTAGTAAAATTTTCTTATGAGTGTTTTGAATACTAAGAGAAGTTTGATGCTTGATGATTGTTTTGAGATATGGAGGTAATAATATCAAAGTCATGCTAGTTGAGTAGTTGTGAAATTGAGAAATGCTTGTGTTGAAGTTTTCAAGTCCCGTAGCATGCACGTATGGTAAACATTATGTAACAAATTTGAAACATGAGGTGTTATTTGATTGTCCTCCTTATGAGTGGCGGTCAGGGACGAGCGATGGTCTTTTCCTACCAATCTATCCCCCTAGGAGCATGCGCGTAGTGCCGAGGTTTTTGATGACTTGTAGATTTTTGCAATAAGTATGTGAGTTCTTTATGACTAATGTTGAGTCCATGGATTATACGCACTCTCACCCTTCCATCCTTGCTAGCCTCTTCGGTACCGTGCATTGCCCTTTCTCACATTGAGAGTTGGTGCAAACTTCGCCGGTGCATCCAAACCCCGTGATATGATACGCTCTATCACACATAAACCTCCGTATATCTTCCTCAAAACAGCCACCATACCTACCTATTATGGCATTTCCATAGCCATTCCGAGATATATTGCCTTGCAACTTTCCACCATTCCATTTATTATGACACCCATCATCATTGTCATATTGCTTAGCATGATCATGTAGTTGACATAGTATTTGTGGCAAAGCCACCGTTCATAATTCTTTCATACATGTCACTCATGCATCATTGCACATCCCGGTACACCGCCGGAGGCATTCATATAGAGTCATATCTTGTTCTAAGTATCGAGTTGTAATTCTTGAGTTGTAAGTAAATAGAAGTGTGATGATCATCATTTTCTAGAGCATTGTCCCAAGTGAGGAATAAAAAAAGAGAAAGGCCATAAAAAAGAGAAGGCCCAAAAAAAGAAAAGAGAGAAAGGCCATAAAAAAGGAAAAGGCCCAAATAAAAAAATAAAAAATGAGAGAAAAAGAGAGAAGGGACAATGCTACTATCCTTTGCCACACTTGTGCTTCAAAGTAGCACCATAATCTTCATGATAGAGAGTCTCTTGTTTTGTCACTTTCATATACTAGTGGGAATTTTTCATTATAGAACTTGGCTTGTATATTCCAACAATGGGCCTCCTCAAGTGCCATACGTCTTCGTGAGCAAGCAAGTTGGATGCACACCCACTTAGTTTATTTTGTCGAGCTTTCATACATTTATGGCTCTAGTGCATCCGTTGCATGGCAATCCCTACTCCTTGCATTAACATCAATCGATGGGCATCTCCATAGCTCATTGATTAGCCTCGTTGATGTGAGACTTTCTCCTTTTTGTCTTCTCCACATAACCCCCATCATCATATTCTATTCCACCCATAGTGCTATATCCATGGCTCACGCTCATGTATTGCGTGAAAGTTTATAGGTTTGAGATTACTAAAGTATGAAACAATTGCTTGGCTTGTCATCGGGGTTGTGCATGATGAGATCATTCTTGTGTGACGAAAATGGAGCATGACTAAACTATATGATTTTGTAGGGATGAACTTTCTTTGGCCATGTTATTTTGAGAAGACATAATTGCTTAGTTAGTATGCTTAAAGTATTATTATTTTTATGTCAATATGGAATTTTGTCTTGAATCTTTCGGATCTGAATATTCATGCCACAATTAAGAATAATTACATTGAAATTATGCCAAGTAGCATTCCACATCAAAAATTTTGTTTTTATCATTTACCTACTCGAGGGCAAGCAGGAATTAAGCTTGGGGATGCTGATATGTCTCCAACGTATCTATAATTTTTGATTGCTCCATGCTATATTATCTTCTGTTTTGGATGTTTATGGGCTTTATTATACACTTTTATATTGTTTTTGGGACTAACCTATTAACACAGCGCCCAGTGCCAGTTTCTGTTTTTTTCCTATTTTAGGGTTTCGAAGAAAAGGAAAATCAAACGGAGTCCAATTGACCTGAAACTTCACGGAACTCATTTTTGGAAGGAAAGAAGCCCAGAAGACTTGGAGTCCACGTAAGGGAAGCTTCGAGGAGGCCACGAGGTAGGGGGGCGCGCCCACCCCCTGGGCGCGCCCTCCACCCTCGTGGGCCCCTCGTGGCCCCCCTGACGTACTTCTTCCGCCTATATAGCTCCATATACCCTAAAAATATCCGAGAGCACAATAGATCGGGAGTTCCGCCGCCAGAAGCCTCCATAGCCCTCGAAAACCAATCTAGACCCATTCCGGCACCCTGCCGGAGGGGGAATCCTTCTCCGGTGGCTATCTTCATCATCCCGGTGCTCTCCATGACGAGGAGGGAGTAGTTCTCCCTCGGGGCCGAGGGTATGTACCAGTAGCTATGTGTTTGATCTCTATCTCCCTCTCTCGTGTTCTTGAGGTGGTACGATCTTGATGTATCGCGATCTTTGCTATTATAGTTGGATCTTATGTTTCTTCTCCCCCTCTACTCTCTTGTAATGGATTGAGTTTCCCCTTTGAAGTAATCTTATCGGATTGAGTCTTTAAAGATTTGAGAACACTTGATGTATGTCTTGCCATGCCTATCTGTGGTGACAATGGGATACCACGTGATTCACTTGATGTATGTTTTGGTGATCAACTTGTGGGTTCCGCCCATGAACCTATGCATAGGGGTTGGCACACGTTTTCGTCGTGATTCTCCGGTAGAAACTTTGGGGCACTCTTTGAGGTCCTTTGTGTTGGTTTGAATAGATGAATCTGAGATTGTGTGACGCATATCGTATAATCATACCCACGGATACTTGAGGTGGCATTGGAGTATCTAGGTGACATTAGGGTTTTGGTTGATTTGTGTCTTAAGGTGTTATTCTAGTACGAACTCTAGGGTTGTTTGTGACACTTATAGGAATAGCCCAACGGATTGATTGGAAAGAATAACTTTGAGGTGGTTTCATACCCTACCATAATCTCTTCGTTTGTTCTCCGCTATTAGTGACTTTGGAGTGACTCTTTGTTGCATGTTGAGGGATAGTTATGTGATCCAATTATGTTAGTATTGTTGAGGGAACTTGCACTAGTGAAAGTATGAACCCTAGGCCTTGTTTCAACGCATTGCAATACCGTTTACGCTCACTTTTATCATTCGTTACCTTGCTGTTTTTATATTTTCAGATTACAAAAACTATTATCTACCATCCATATACCACTTGTATCACCATATCTTTGCCGAACTAGTGCAACTATATAATTTACCATTGTATTGGGTGTGTTGGGGACACAAGAGACTCTTTGTTGTTTGGTTGCAGGGTTGCTTGAGAGAGACCATCTTCATCCTGCGCCTCCTACGGATTGATAAACCTTAGGTCATCCACTTGAGGGAAATTTGCTACTATCCTACAAACCTCTGCACTTGGAGGCCCAACAATGTCTACAAGAAGAAGGTTGTTTAGTAGACATCAACTCCAGAGCACTCACCCAACCATACTACCGTTTGGACAGATGACCACAGATGATGTTATTGGCGGTTGAGTCCAATTGTGCGAACCTCTTCACATCAGCAGCAGTGACACCTTCACCGACTTTGGAAACACCAGCTTGACGGCATACTAGAGGTCGTTGTCAATGGCTTCAAGATGCATGTGCATGTTATTCTTCCAGTAGGGGTAATCAGTGCCATCGAAGACAGGGCACACAGCGGAGACCTTGATTATCCTTAAAGTCGACATAGTAAAAACTCCAGGTGGTTAAACCGAATCACACAGAACAAGGGAGCACCTTGCTCTAATACCAATTGAAAGTGCTAGTTATCGGCTAGAGGGGGATGAATAGGCGATTTTTATGAAAGTCTTCGAAACAAGCAATTTATTCCAAGATAGATAGACAAATAACGCCTAAACAGGATGCAGCGGAAGATAAACTACACTAGCCAAGCCATAGTCAAGGAAACAATACAAAGAAAGAACAAATACAGATAGCTACTAGGTAGAACATACTAGAATAGGAAGACAGTATGAAGCCAAATATGCAATCAAGGGAGAATATCTTCACATAGTGAATTCAATGAGAGCAGGCAAGCAATGACTTCACAAAGTTAAATAGTAAGTAGAGGGTGAAGTGATAGAACCAGTTGCTTGATGGAGATAAGGATTTGGTAGACTAGTTCCAGTTGCTATGACAACTGTAGGTCTGGAAAGGGAGGCTAAGATTGAACTCAGAAGACCACGTCTTCACCTTACTCCACTTGAGCTAAGATCACTTAGTCCCAATCACTCAGGTAAGTCTTCAAGGTAGACTTCCAAACCTTCACAGACTTCGTTCACCGGCAATCCACAATGACCCTTGGATGCTCAGAACGCGACGCCTAACCGACTGGAAGATGACAGTCTTCAAGTGTAACAAGTCTTAGGATCACTCGAAACAAAAAGACTTCAGTGATGCTAAACACTCTTTGGGCTCTGGGTGTTTTGGGTTTTGTCCTCCCAAGGATTCTCTCTCAAAGGCTTCGGAGGTGGGTTGCTCTCAAACGACAAAAGCCATACACTCAACTCTGAGCAGCCACAAAATAATGGTGGAAGGGGGTGGCTATTTATAGCTAGGGGCAACCCGACATGATATGTCCTAAATGACATTGGGTCATTAAGGAATAGACACGTGTCCAACGATCGGATTTGAAACACACGCGTCATCTTTACTTGGGCTACAAGCAAAGCCGACTTATCCAACATAGTATAAGATTTCTCTCATTGGTCTTCACTCGAAGACATAGGTTTTTGGTTGAGCATCACGTTAGTTTTCAGACTTTGTTCACTTGGACCCCACTTAACTGTTCGGTGGTTCCTATGACTCAAGAAAGAAGAGAATGAAAATACGAAAGAAACTATTTCTTCGCACTCCATTGTCTTGAAATGACTGTATTCATGTGCCATTATTGTCGACACGAATGTCTTTGCAAACCACCATTGTCTTCAATGTCTTCATACATATTTATGAGTCATCTTTGATGAGTAACCGAATCAATAGGGACTTCTACATGTGTTCTCCTATGAATCTCACAAACACATTAGTCCCTCAACCAAGTTTGTCGTCAATACTCCAAAACCAACTAGGGGTGGCACTAGATGCACTTAAAGGCACTCATAACTGCCAATAACATGCGAGAAGGGGCCAAGGATAACTAGCCCCGAGACCGTGAAGGGCTAGGAGAGCAGGATAGTCTAGAGGGCCTGGTGTTGGGGAACGCAACATTTCAAAAAATTTCCTACGATCACGCAAGATCTATCTACGAGATGCATAGCAACGAGAGGGGAGAGTGTGTCTACGTACTCTCGTAGAACGAAAGCGGAAGCGTCAAGTAACGCGGTTGATGTAGTCAAATATCTTCGCAATCCAACTGATTAAGTACCGAACACACGGCACCTCCACGATCTGCACACGTTCAGCTCGGTGATGTCCCTCGTACTCTTGATCTAGCTGAGGCCGAGGGTGAGTTTCGTCAGCACGACGGTGTGGTGATGGTGATGATTAAGTTACCGACGCAGGGCTTCGCCTAAGCACTACGACAATATGACCGAGGTGGAAAACTGTGGAGGGGGGCACCACACATGGCTAAAGATCAACTTGTGTGTCCATGGGGTGCCCCCTCCCTCGTATATAAAGGAGGGGAGGAGGAGGAGGGACGGCCTCAAGGGGCGCGCCCAAGGGGGGGACTCCTACTCCTAGTATGAGTAGGTTCCCCCCTTTCCTAGTCCAAGTAGGAGAAGAAGGAAGGAGAGGAAGAAGAGAAGAAAGGGGGCGGCCCCCTAGCCCTAGTCCAATTCGGTTTGGGCTAGGGGGCGCGTGCCACCTCTTGGCCTGCCTCCTCTCTTCCAATACTAGGCTCATGAGGCCCAATAACTTCCCTGTGGGGGGGAGGGGTCCGGTAACCCCCGGTACTCCGAAACTTATCCAAAACGACCCGAACCATTCCGGTGTCTGAATGTAGCCTTCCAATATATGAATCTTTATGTCTCGACCATTTCAAGACTCCTCGTCATGTATGTGTTCTCATCTAGGAGTCCGAACAACCTTTGGCACCGAAAATCACATAACTCATAATACATAACGTCATCAAACGTTAAGCTTGCAGAGCCTACGGGTTCGAGAACTATGTAGACATGACCAAGACACATCTCCGGTTAGTAACCAATAGCGGAACCTGGATGCTCATATTGGTTCCTACATATTCTACAAAGATGTTTATCGGTCAAACCGCACAACAACATATGTTGTTCCCTTTGTCATCGGTATGTTACTTGCCCGAGATTCGATCGTCGATATCATCATACCTAGTTCAGTATCATCACCGGCAAGTCTCTTTACTCATTCCTTAATGCATCATCCCGCAACTAAATCATTAGTCACATTGGTTGCAAGGCTTATAATGATGTGCATTACCGAGAGGGCCCAGAGATACTGTTGGAGAACGCAGTAATTTCAAAAAAATTCCTACGCACATGCAAGATCCATCTAGGTGATGCATAGCAACGAGAGGGGAGAGTGATGTCTACGTACCCTCATAGACCGTAAGCGGAAGCGTTATGACAACGCGGTTGATGTAGTCGTACGTCTTCACGATCGACTGATCCTAGCACCGAAGGTACGACACCTCCGTGGTCTGCACACGTTTAGCTCGGTGACGTCCCGCGAACTCTAGATCCAGCTGAGTGTCGAGGGAGAGTTTTGTCAGCACGACGGCACGATGACGGTGATGGTGAAGTTATTAATGCAGGGCTTCACCTAAGCACTACAGCGATATGACCGAGGTGGAAATCTGTGGAGGGGGCACCGCACACGGCTAAGAGATCAACTTGTGTGTCTATGGGGTGCCCCCTCCCTCGTATATAAAGGAGTGGAGGAGGGGAAGGGCCGGCCCCTCTATGGCTTGCCCAAGGGGAGTCCTACTCCCACCGGGAGTAGGATTCCCCTCCCTTCCCTAGTTGGATTAGGAGAGGAAGGAAGGGGGAGAGAGGGGGAGGAAGGGGGGCCGGCCCCCACCCAATTCGGATTAGGCTTGGGGGTCTCCTAGGATCCCTTCTCCTCTCTCCCACTATGGCCCATTAAGGCCCATATACTTCCCGGGGGGTTCCGGTAACCTCCCGGTACTCCGGTATATGCCCGAACTCACCAGGAACCATTCTGATGTCAAAACATAGGCTTCCAATATATCGATCTTTATGTCTCGACCATTCAGAGACTCATCGTCATGTCCGTGATCATATCTGGGACTCAGAACAACCTTCGGTACATCAAAACACATAAACTCATAATACCGATCGTCACTGAACGTTAAGCGTGCGGACCCTACGGGTTTGAGAACTATGTAGACATGACCAAGACTCATCTCCGGTCAATAACCAAAAGCGGAACCTGGATGGTCGGTATGTTACTTGCCCGAGATTTGATCATCGGTATCTCAATACCTAGTTCAATCTCGTTACCGGCAAGTATCTTTACTCGTTCCGTAATGCAACATCCCGTAACTAACTCATTAGTCATATTGCTTGCAAGGCTTATAGCGATGTGCATTACCGAGAGGGCTTAGAGATATCTCTCCGGTACTCGGAGTGACAAATCCTAATCTCGGCCAATGCCAACTCAACAAACACCATCGGAGACACCTGTAGAGCATCTTTATAGTCACCCAGTTACGTTGTGACGTTTGATAGCATACTAAGTGTTCCTCCGGTATTCGGGAGTTGCATAATCTCATTGTCATAGGAACATGTATAAGTTATGGAGAAAGCAATAGCAGTAAACTAAACGATCAAAGTGCTAATCTAACAGATGGGGCAATTCAATCACATCATTCTCTAATGATGTGATCCCGTTCATCAAATGATAACTCTTTGTCCATGGCTAGGAAACTTAACCATCTTTGGTTAACGAGCTAGTCAAGTAGAGGCATACTAGTGACACTTTGTTTGTCTATGTATTCACACATGTACTAAGTTTCCGGTTAATACAATTCTAGCATGAATAATAAACATTTATCATGATATAAGGAAATATAAATAACAAATTTATTATTGCCTCTAGGGAATATTTCCTTTAGTCTCCCATTTGCACTAGAGTCAATAATCTAGATTACATTGTGATAATTCTAACACCCATGGAGTCTTGGTGCTGATCATGTTTTGCTCGTGAGAGAGGCTTAGTCAATGGGTCTGCAACATTCAGATCCGTATGTATCTTGCAAATCTTTATGTCTCCCTCCTTGACTTGATCGCGGTTGGAATTGAAGCGTCTCTTGATGTGCTTGGTTCTCTTGTGAAATCTGGATTCCTTTGCCAAGCCAATTGCACCAGTATTGTCACAAGATTTTCATTGGACCCGATGCACTAGGTATGACACCTAGATCGGATATGAACTCCTTCATCCAGACTCCTTCATTCGCTGCTTCCACTCACTTTCTTGTAAATACAGGCTTCTTGTAAATTCAGTATCATTTTCGATCAACAATATGTCATCTACATATAATATCTGAAATGCTATAGAGCTCCCACTCACTTTCTTGTAAATACAGCCTTCTCCAAAAGTCTGTATGAAACCATATGCTTTGATCACATTATCAAAGCATGTATTCCAACTCTGAGAGGCTTGCACTAGTCCATAAATGGATCACTGGAGCTTGCACACTTTGTTAGAACCTTTTGGATCGACAAAACTCTAACATCCCAAATTTTCAATTTGGAATGTTATACATTAGATCATCATTGCATATCATATTTTATTGCTTTTCTGGTTGATCCTAGAAATTCTACGCAACTCAAGGACCCTCGGAGAGAGTTGGGGATTTCGTTATTTTCATATTTGAGTTTCTCTCAAATTTTGAAGATAGGATCATTTGATTTTATTTATTTTATCTTCAATTATTTCTATTCTAAAAATATGAGAGAGGGAATAAAATGAATTTCCCAAAATAAAGAAATATTGAGGATTTAATAAAAAATCAAATAAGATTTTACTTTGGTTTCATTTGCTATTTTATTCGAATTTAGGAAAAATTGCACGTTTTCAAAAATTGCATTTAGAACCAAAAAAATGTTCATCCTGTTCTAAATATTTTATTTAGACGGAGAAAATTTGTTTTGGCATTTTTAGATTTTTATTTATTTTTCTAGATCTTTTTTAGGCGCGGCGAAAATGTTAAAAAAAAGAGACCCGCGCCCGACTGGGCCAAGGGCCCAGCCGAGCCAGGCCGGCCCAGCCGCCGCCGCCTTCCCGCCGGACTCGAGGAGGAGTCCGAGCCGGAGCCGCCGCCGCCCGTCGCCCCTCCCCCAAGTCAACCCCCTCTTAAATAGCCGCCCCGCCGCCGCCCTCTCCTCACCCCACCGCCCCGCACCGCAGCCCGCCGCCGCCTGCGCCACCGCACGCCGCCGCCGCCTGCGCTGCCGCCGCCGCTTGCCGCCGCCCCGCCGCCCTCTCCTCACCCCCACCGCCTGCCGGAGCCCCGCCGGAGAGCCGCCGCCGCCGAGGTAGTCGCCGGCCGGTTTTTGAGAAAAAAACCGATTTGTTTTTTTTGAAAACCCTAGTTCCTTTTTTAATAAATAGATCGGTTTTTTCCGGTTTATTTATTTAGCGAGCGCCGTTCGTCCATTCATTTTAACGAACGCGTTTCTCGTTTAGTTTCTGTTAACGAACGTTCGTTCGTTAACTGTTCGTCGTTTTTCTTTTTTTCTCGGATTAAATCCGCAGTTTTTCTGATCGCGATCTCTGATCCGATGTTCGTTCTAGTTTAACTTTTCGCTCGTTTATCGGAACCAGGCGATTCAAGCGCCTGGAGTTTTGTCTCGAAACCCTCTTTCCATTTAACCAACTCAAACAAGTTTTTGCCACTTTAAAAATTGCCTTAGACCCAGAATAGTAAACGAAGCTTGTTTCTCTTGCTGTTTGTCTTTCGTTGCTTCGTTCGTTTTGATTTTTTTTTGCCAACCGGAGTTCTTAAGTTGAACTTTCTGGTTAGTTCTCTTGTTCGAGTTTTACCTGTGCATTAGTTGAGTACTTATTGTATGTTTGTTTGTTTGCGATAGAGTACCCGGAGTGCGCCGCTTGCTACTTCGAATCGCTAGGTTTCCCGGATCATCAGCAAGGCAAATAACACTTTGATCATACCTCCTACTACCCAGTTTTATTGCATTAGATCAATCCTCACACATTGCATGATTAGGATCTAATTAAATTATGGGTTTGGGGAGTAGTTGAGGTAGAACCTATTACCTGTTTATTATCAAACCTTTGGGAGTTACTCTATGTTTGCTTATTATTGCTATGCTATGCTAGTAGACGTGGATTGGGTGAGTGTATCCATGACAGATGTGAGCTTTGTTAATTAATGGTTTATTTAAGGTGGCAACCTAAACACACATCTGGGTGGATTGAGGCACCTGGGTATTCCAGCGATTGCCTTTTTTCTTTTGGACCGTCACCCAGGCTCAAAGGCATCATGAGATTATTCATACTAGAAACTTTCGTGTGCAGCCACAATCTACTATGGGCTCTAGCATAGTTGACTAAGTCGTGCGAACTCTTACAGTGGTAGACTAGCAGATGTAGGGGATGTAGGTTGGTACGGTCTACCCGTTCGTATATATGAGCGCGAGCCATGGACATAGCACTATGGGTGGAATAGAATATAATGAGGGGGGGGGTCATGTGGAGAATACAAAAGAGGAGAAAGTCTCACATCAACGAGGCTAATCAATGGGCTATGGAGGTGCCCACCGATTGATGTTTATGCAAGGAGTAGGGATTGCCATGCAACGGATGCACTAGAGCTATAAATGTATGAAAGCTCAGCAAAAGAAACTAAGTGGGTGTGCATCCAACTTGCTTGCTCACGAAGACCTAGGGCACTTGAGGAGGCCCATTGTTGGAATATACAAGCCAAGTTCTATAATGAAAAATTCCCACTAGTATATGAAAGTGACAAAACAAGAGACTCTCTAACATGAAGATTATGGTGCTACTTTGAAGCACAAGTGTGTCAAAGGATAGTAACATTGTCCCTTCTCTCTTTTTCTCTCATTTTTTTGGGCCTTCTCTTTTTTTATGGCCTTTCTCCTCTTTTTGGGCCTTTTCTTTTTTTATGGCCTTTCTATTTTTTTATTCCTCACTTGGGACAATGCTCTAGAAAATGATGATCATCACACTTCTATTTATTTACAACTCAATGATTACAACTCGATACTAGAACAAAAGATGACTCTATATGAATGCCTCCGGCGGTGTACCGGGATATGCAATGGACCAAGAGTGACATGTATGAAAGAATTATGAACGGTGGCTTTGCCACAAATACTATGTCAACTACATGATCATGCTAAGCAATATGACAATGATGAATGTGTCATGATGAACGGAATGATGGAAAGTTGCATGGCAATATATCTCGGAATGGCTATGGAAATGCCATAATAGGTAGGTATGGTGGCTGTTTTGAGGAAGATATAAGGAGGTTTATGTGTGAAAGAGCGTATCATATCACGGGGTTTGGATGCACCGGCAAAGTTTGCGCCAACTCTCAATGTGAGAAAGGGCAATGCACGGTACCGAAGAGGCTAGCAAGGATGGAAGGGTGAGAGTGCGTATAATCCATGGACTCAGCATTAGTCATAAAGAACTCACATACTTATTGCAAAAATCTACAAGTCATCAAAAACCTCGGTACTACGCGCATGCTCCTAGGGGGATAGATTGGTAGGAAAAGACCATCGCTTGTCCCCGACCGCCACTCATAAGGAAGGCAATCAAATAACACCTCATGTTTCAAATTTGTTGAATAACTTTTGCCATACGTGCATGCTACGGGACTTGCAAACTTCAACACAAGCATTTCTCAATTTCACAACTACTCAACTAGCACGACTTTGATATTATTACCTCCATATCTCAAAACAATCATCAAGCATCAAACTTCTCTTAGTATTCAGAACACTCTTAAGAAAATTTTACTAACTTTGAATATCTAGCATATTAGGATTTTAAGCAAATTACCATGCTATTAAGACTCTCAAAATAATCTAAGTGAAGCATGAGAGATCAATAGTTTCTATAAAACAAATCCACCACCGTGCTTTAAAAGATATAAGTGAAGTACTAGAGCAAAACTATATAACTCAAAAGATATAAGCGAAGCACATAGAGTATTCTAACAAATTCCAAATCATGTATGTCTCTCTCAAAAGGTTTGTACAGCAAGGATGACTGTGGTAAACTAACAAGCAAAGACTCAAATCATAAAAGACGCTCCAAGCAAAACACATATCATGTGGCGAATAAAAATATAGCTCCAAGTAAAGTTGCCTATAGAAGTAGACGAAAGAGGGTATGCCTTCCGGGGCATCCCCAAGCTTTGCCTTTTAGGTGTCCTTAGATTATCTTGGGGGTGCCATGGGCATACCCAAGCTTAGGCTCTTGCCACTCCTTGTTCCATAATCCATCAAATCTTTACCCAAAACTTGAAAACTTCACAACACAAAACTTAAAGTAGAAAATCTCGTGAGCTCCGTTAGCGAAAGAAAATAAAAGATCACTTCAAGGTACTGTAATGAACTCATTATTTATTTATATTTGTGTTATACCTACTGTATCCCAACTTCTCTATGGTTTATAAACTATTTTACTAGCCATAGATTCATCAAAATAAGCAAACAACACACGAAAAACAGAATCTGTCAAAAACAGAACAGTCTGTAGTAATCTGTAGCTAGCGCAAGATCTGGAACCCCAAAAATTCTAAAATAAGTTTCTAGACGTGATGAATTTATCTATTAATCATCTTAAAAAAGAATTAACTAAATAGCACTCTCCAAATAAAAATGTCAGCAGTTCTCGTGAGCGCTAAAGTTTCTGTTTTTTACAGCAAGTTCAACAAGACTTTCCCCAAGTCTTCCCAACGGTTCTACTTGGCACAAACACTAATTAAACAAAAAAAACACAACCAAAACAGAGGCTAGATAAATTATTTATTACTAAACAGGAGCAAAAATCAAGGAATAAAAATAAAATTGGGTTGCCTCCCAACAAGCGCTATCGTTTAACGCCCCTAGCTAGGCATAACAAGCAAGAATAGATCTAGGTATTGCCATAACAGTAAGATAGTTTATTAAAACTCATTTCATATTCTCTACGTTCGGCAGCAATTTTTCTTTGAGGCAAGCAAAATTAATCAAAAGGGCTAAATTTAATGGGACAAAAGTCCCCAAGATCAACCTTGGGAGGTATAGGTTCCTCCTTTGGTCCTTCATATTGCACAACCAATTCATCATTATAAGCATTCTTTTGACAGAACTTTGTGAGCCTATATTCAAGAGAATATCTTAGTTCATTATTTCGAATAGCCAAATCATCATTAAGTTCAGAAATTCTATCAACTAAAACATTGGTAGGAACCCTTTTTCTAATATTTTCATTGAAAGCAACATAATCTAGAGATTGAAAGCGCATTATTTCTTCTTGATCAAAGAGGATAGCCTCTATGGGAGGACGGCAAGCGTCCACCCTATAATGTGCAAAGATTTCTTTGGCCTCTTTTATTATGAATCTAAACTCATGAGCCAAAAAGATAGTTGTGGCATGCTTAACAGAAGAATGCTCAATATTAGAAAATTCCAGAAAAATCCTTTGTATAGAAGGATGCGTGTGCATGAATTGTCTTTCAAGTTCAAATATAAGCATGGCAATAGCGTCCACAAGACTACTAGTTCTATGAAGGATAGAACTACCCATAGAAGGTAAAGCACCGGCACAAGTAAATAAATCTTGAATAACTCCTTTTCCATTAATATTACCACTACCAACATGGAATCTTTTTATATGTGAGATAGTGGGTTCTTTAGTAGGAGCATCAGAATTATTATCGACAATAGTTTCTCCAATTTCAGACATAGAGGCAGAAGGTAAAGGACTAGCCATAACGACAAGCAAACTAACTAACACACAAGCAAACAAAAAGCAAGAGAACAAAAAGAGGCAAATAGAGAGGGAGGATAGAGAGAGAGGGCGAATAAAACGGCAAGGGTGAAGTGGGGGAGAGGAAAACGAGAGTCAAATGGCAAATAATGTAATGCGGGAGATAAGGGTATGTGATGGGTACTTGGCATGTTGACTTTTGTGTAGACCTCCCCGGCAACGGCGCCAGAAATCCTTCTTGCTACCTCTTAAGCACTGCGTTGGTTTTCCCCGAAGAGGAAGGGATGATGCAGCAAAGTAGCGTAAGTATTTCCCTCACTTTTTGAGAACCAAGGTATCAATCCAGTAGGAGGCTACACGCGAGTCCCTCGCACCTACACAAAACAAATAAATCCTCGCAACCAACGCAAATAGGGGTTGTCAATCCCTATAGGGCCACTTACGAGAGTGAGATCTGATAGATATGATAAGATAATATTTTTTGTATTTTTATGATAAAGATGCAAAGTAAAATAAAGGCAAAGTAAATAGCAAAGGAAATAACTAAGTAGTAAGAGATCAATATGATAAAGATAGACCCGGGGGTCATAGGTTTCACTAGTGGCTTCTCTCAAGAGCATAAGTATTCTACGGTGGGTGAACAAATTACTGTTGAGAAATTGACAGAATTGAGCATAGTTATGAGAATATCTAGGTATGATCATGTCTATAGGCATCACCTCTGAGACAAGTAGACCGACTCCTGCCTGCATCTACTACTATTACTCCACTCATCGACCGCTATCCAGCATGCATCTAGAGTATTAAGTTAAAAACAGAGTAACGCCTTAAGCAAGATGACGTGATGTAGAGGGATAGACTCATGCAATATGAAGAAAACCCCATCTTGTTATCCTCGATGGCAACAATACAATATGTGCCTTGCTGCCCTTACCGTCACCGGGAAAGGACACCGCAAGATTGAACCCAAAGCTAAGCACTTCTCCCATTGCAAGAAAGATCAATCTAGTAGGCCAAACCAAACTGATAATTCAAAGAGACTTGCAAAGATAACCAATCATACATAAAAGAATTCAGAGAAGATTCAAATATTATTCATAGATAGACTTGATCATAAACCCACAATTCATCGGTCTCAACAAACACACTGCAAAAAGAAGATTACATTGAATAGATCTCCACAAGAGAGGGGGAGAACATTGTATTGAGATCCAAAAAGAGAGAAGAAGCCATCTAGCTACTAACTATGGACCCGTAGGTCTGAGGTAAACTACTCACACTTCATCGGAGGGGCTATGGTGTTGATGTAGAAGCCCTCCGTGATCGATGCCCCCTCCGGCGGAGCTCCAGAATAGGCCCCAAGATGGGATCTCGTGGATACAGAAAGTTACGGCGGTGGAATTAGGGTTTTGGCTCTTGTTCTGATCGTTTGAGGGTACGTGGATATATATATATATATAGGAGGAAGGAGTATGTCGGTGGAGCAACAGGGGGCCCATGAGGGTGGAGGGCGCGCCTGGTGGGGGTGGGCGCGCCCCCCTACCTCGTGGCCTCCTGTTTTATTTCTTGACGTAGGGTCCAAGTCTCCCGGGTCTTGTTCATTGAGAAAATCACGTTCCCGAAGGTTTCATTCCGTTTGGACCCCGTTTGATATTCCTTTTCTTCGAAACCCTAAAACAGGCAAAAAACAACAATTCTGGGTTGGGCCTCCGGTTAATAGGTTAGTCCCAAAAATAATATAAAAGTGGATAATAAAGCCCAATAATGTCCAAAATAGTAGATAATATAGCATGGAACAATCAAAAATTATAGATACGTTGGAGTCGTATCAGGAGGCGGCAGGGCATACATGGTGTCCCAACTGGCCGGTCCATATCCTGTGTTCTACTCTTCCTCGCCGGAGATCGCACCTTCACTTCATGGGTCTTGAACCCCACCCCCATACATAGAGATTGCAGATGGAGGACGTCGGTCGCCGCCATAGATAGGTTTAGGGTCGGGTTTCTTTTATTTTTTTTGTCCAATAAAAGTTCGAAATGTAATGAAAATCTGCCATGTTTGCATTAATCTCGGCCAGTGTATATGAACTTTCACAATAATATAGTATATTGTAGGAGTACTAGCAAGATGCCCGTGCGTTGCATGGAAGATCAAGATCTTGTGGGAGAAAAGGATGAACGAGGGAAGGCCTTATCTGCAAATTTGGAGAGGAGTGCGGGTAAATTGTCATAGTTTCCTTCCTATCCGTTAGATATAGATCGGACGACCTATATTGCAGGATGACAGGCACACCATCATCACTAACTCTGCTTTTTATTAAACGAGACAAAGCTAACATGTGAAGTAAAATAAGCAAATAGGGTCTATACATACACAATTTATCTTAGGCACTCCAATAGTACGTCTGATGAAGCTATGTACCTAGGGTAGGGGCATGGACCTGTCCAAACTAACCTGTCCAAACTGACCTACCCAAGGACATCTCCAGAAGAAATCATCTTTCAATCGACTTGGAGGTGTTCCACTCGACAGACTCAAAGATACTCGACCAAGAAGCAACCACTCGACAGTCAGGAGACCTAAAGGCACTCCACATGCTAACGGTCGATTATTAAGTAGCTTTTATGGTCATCATAGCACTTTGTTACTAGCGTTACCAGTAACGCCCTGCCTTAATGTACATTGAACCCTTTGTAACATGGGTTGGCTGGGGTCCTGGCGCACTCTATATAAGCCACCCCCCTCCTCCGAGACAAGGGTTCGCACCCCTGTAATTCATACAGGCATAATCCAGTCGACCGCCTCCGGGCTCCGAGACGTAGGGCTATTACTTCCTCCGAGAAGGGCTTGAACTCGTAAACCTCGTGTGCTTACAACTTCTCCATAGCTAAGATCTTGCCTCTCCATACTTACCCCCCTACACTACTGTCAGACTTAGAACCACGACAGTTGGCGCCCACCGTGGGGCCAGAGTTTTAGCGTTTTGTTGGAGGAGTTGCGATCTTTTCCGACCCGAATCATCATGGTTTTCGGCGGAGTTTTGGTGGAGGGCCGCGAGATCCGTCTCGGCGCGCTCACGTTCATCGCCGACGACTCCGCTTGGCTTCAGGAGGCTCCGCTCGACGTGGACGCACTCCCTGTCCGCGGGGCAACGCACTTTAGCACGTGCATCCGCAGCGTTCTCCTGCGGCAACCGTCGACCCCCTACCGGTCGGCTCCTGTGTTGTCCTCCCTCCCTGTTTCCTGCCGGCGCAAGCGCTCCGGTCGGTCGAGACTTCAGCGGTGAGTGAGACACGCGGTGGCACGCCTGTCGGCCACCCCTCAAGTCGCGGCGATCGAGCCCGACGAATCCCTCTGCGGCCTGTTCGACCTGTCAACTGGCTCCGCAGAGACCGCATCCGAGTGAGACAGCAGCGATCCGGCGGCGGAGGTTCTGATGGTCGATGGACCACCCAGTCCTCCCGGTTTTCCCCGCACCGACGGAGGCACGGGTGGAGGCGACCCGTCGCGTCCCCATGAGGAATATCTTCCCGAGCCTCTCACGTCGCTGCAGAGAGAAGAACTTCGCCGCCAGAACATGGATGCACAGCACACTCCTATCGTTGGAGAAACCCCCAAGGCTCGTGCCTTGGAAGACGCGCGCCTGGCAAACTTGGCCGAGCGCACTCGACTAGAGAACCTCCAGTGAGCACTCGACGAGCGTGCGCAACAATGGGTTCCCGAATCCAGTCGACGTCAGCTCTTCCCGCCCTCGTAGGTATATCGAACTCTGATTCAGAATTTAGCAGCTGCAGCCCGTATAGCAGAGTCGATTCAGCCTTCCCAGTCGAAGGCTGGCAGAGGCTTGCTGCAGATCAGAGCATTACTCCGGGCAGCAGGAGACCAGAATTCCGCTGTTTCTCAGTTGCGGAACAGGATTCACAGCAGATCCGTTGTCGCGGACACAGTCTAGTCGGCTCATAGCCCAAGATCGCCCCCGAGGCGTGAGGGACGTGGGGACCGGCGTAATCAGTATGGGAACCGTGAGCAATATGATCACCGATTCGATCGTGATGATCGACGTCAAGTTCCCACCCCTCCCCTGAGGAGCGGGTCGTATGCGCCTCGACAACAGGATGACAGGTGCCCTCGTAGTGTTGGGCGAAGGATTCCAGTCGACTCCAGGGAGCCAGGCTTTGATGCGAGATCCATTCTCGTTCAAGGTTTGGTCGACAGGAACAGAGCTCACCGGGTAGGTCACGACAGATATGCTCCTGCCAGCAGCAGAGCACATGTTTCGGGGCCAGAGTGCTTTAGTAGAGCCATCAGGGCCGCTGTGATTCCTCCCAACTTTAGGTTGGCGAATGGAGTCAGCAAGTTCACTAGCGAGTCCAAGCCCGATACTTGGCTTGAAGACCTCCGAGTGGCCGTCCAGATTGGCGGCGGCAATGATGACGTGGCCATGAAGCACCTGCCTCTCATGTTGGAGGGCTCGGCCAAAGCATGGCCGAACCAGTTAGCACCCAGCAGCATTTACACTTGGGAAGATCTCGCCCGAGTGTTTGTCACCACATTTGAAGGAACATGCAAGCGGCCAGCAGGGCTGACAGAACTGCGGTCTTGCATGCAGAAGCCGAATGAAACCTTGAGGGATTACATCCAGAGATGGATCACGTTGCATCACACGGTAGAGAATGTGCCTAGCCACCAAGCAGTCTGTGCCTTCAAAGAAGGCGTCAAGTACAGAGAACTAAATCTGAAATTCGGTCGGACCGGAGACATGTCTCTGAACCAGATGATGGAGATTGCCACCAAGTACGCTAATGGTGAAGATGAGGATCGACTCAGGAGTGGCAAGCTCAAATCAGTCACCCAAGAAACCGGAGGAAATCCCAATCGGAAACAGAAGCGGAAAGCCGAGCCGGCTGCTCCTGGGGAAGCCTTAGCTGTAACCCAAGGAAAGTTTAAAGGGAAACCTAAAGGACCTTGGAACCCCAAGAAAGTTAAAGACCAGGACGGAAATGATGTGTTGGATTTGCCATGTCTCGTCCACACCAAGAAAGATGAAGAGGGTAATTTCATTTACCCAAAACATACCACTCGACAGTGTCGACTCTTGATCCAGCAGTTCCAGGGCAAGCAGCCCAAAGATAAGGAAAAGGAGTCAGACAAAGTTGAGGACAAGGAAGATAGCGACGACGGATACCCTCAGGTCAATTCCACTCTGATGATTTTTGCTGATGTTGAAAGCAAAAGTCAACTGAAAGTTATCAACCGAGAGGTGAATATGGTCGCTCCGGCGACACCCAGTTATCTGAAGTGGTCTCAGACTGCCATAACATTCGACCGGTCCGATCACCCAACGCACATCGCCACCCCTGGGAGGCAAGCTTTGGTGGTTGACCCAGTTGTTGAAGGCACTCGACTGACCAAAGTCCTGATGGATGGTGGCAGTGGTTTGAACATATTATATGCTGAGACATTGAAAGGGATGGGCATTCCGATGTCCAGACTCAGTGCCAGCAACATGAGTTTCCATGGAGTCATTCCTGGGAAGAAGGCTGAATCACTCGGCCAGATTGCTCTTGATGTGGTTTTCGGTGATTCCAAGAATTACCGCAAAGAAAAGTTGACATTTGAAGTTGTAGACTTCCAGAGTGCCTACCACGCTATTTTGGGTAGGCCGGCTTATGCACGCTTCATGGCCCGACCATGTTATGTGTATCTCAAATTGAAGATGCCTGGCCCCAAAGGTGTGATCACTATTACGGGCAATCGGAAGAAAGCAGAAGAATGTTTTCAGAAAGGTTCGAAGATCGCCGATGCTCAGATGGCAGTGGTGGAGTTGCAGGAATACCAGAAGACTGCAGACCCGAGTGATTTGTTGCGAGCCAAGAAGCCCGCTACAGAATCAGCTTTTCAGTCGACTGGCGATACGAAGACAGCTCACATCCACCCGACCGACCCCAGCGCTGCTCCAACTCATATCTCGACAACACTCGACTCCAAATAGGAAGAAGCGCTCATCCAGTTCCTCCGTGAGAACTGGGACATTTTCGCATGGAAGCCTTCTGACATGCCGGGTGTTCCCAGGGAGCTGGCTGAGCACCGCCTAAGAGTCGACTCAAAAGTAAAACCTGTCAAGGAACATCTCCGACGGTCCGCCGTCCAGAAGACAAAGGCCATTGGCGAGGAGGTGGCTCGGCTCTTAGCAGCGGAGTTCATCTGAGAAATCTACCACTCCAAGTGGCTCGCCAACGTTGTTATGGTCCCCAAGAAGGACAAGTCACTTCGCATGTGCATTGACTTTAAACATATCAATCGGGCCTGCCCGAAAGATCATTTTCCTCTCCCCCGCATCGATCAGATAGTCGACTCGACTGCGGGATGTGAGTGACTGTCTTTTTTAGACGCCTATTCCGGGTACCATCAGATCCGTCTGTATGGACCTGACGAGATCAAAACAGCCTTCATCACTCCATTCGGGTGCTTCTATTATGTTACCATGCCGTTCGGCCTCAAGAATGCCGGAGCCACATTCATGAGGATGATTCAGAAGTGTTTGCTCACTCAAATCAGTCGGAATGTGGAGACGTACATGGATGATATTGTGGTCAAGTCACGGAAGGGTTCCGACCTGCTAACTGACCTTGCTGAAACCTTTGCCAACCTCAGGAGGTATGATATCAAGCTTAATCCATCAAAGTGCACATTCGGAGTTCCTGGCGGAAAATTACTCGGTTTTCTCGTTTCCGAATGGGGAATCGACGCCAATCCAGAAAAAATCGGTACTATACTTCGAATGAAAAGTCCTGTGCGAGTGCACGACGTCCAGAAGCTTACTAGTTGCTTGGCCGCCCTAAGTCAATTCATATCTCGTCTCAGTGAAAAGGCATTGCCTCTTTACCGATTGATGAAGAAGTCCGACAAGTTCGAGTGGACTCCTGAAGCTGATGCAGCGTTTGCAGAGCTCAAAGCTCTGCTCTCCACCTAGCCGGTGCTTGCTGCCCCAATCAGCAAGGAGCCTTTGCTGCTATACATTACAGCCACAGGACAAGTCGTCAGTACGATACTTACGGTCGAGCGGGAAGAAGAAGGAAAAACCTTCAAAGTTCAGCGCCCAGTATATTATATTTCTGAAGTCTTGACCCCATCGAAGCAAAGATATCCTCATTATCAGAAGCTTGTATATGGGATTTATATGACCACAAAGAAAGTTGCTCACTACTTTTCTGATCATTCCATTATAGTCATCAGCGATGCTCCATTGTCAGAGATCCTGCATAACAGGGATGCAACTGGTCGAGTGGCAAAATGGGCGATTGAACTCCTTCCTCTAGATATCAAGTTTGAGGCAAAGAAAGCTATCAAGTCCCAGGCAATCGCAGATTTCGTTGCCGAGTGGATTGAACAGCAACTACCGACTCAGGTTTACTCGGAGCATTGGACCATGTTCTTCGACGGCTCCAAGATGCTGAATGGTTCCGGTGCCAGAGTGGTGTTGGTCTCCCCCAGAGGAGATAAACTCAGATATGTTCTTCAAATCCACTTTGATTCCTCCAATAACAAGGCAGAATACGAAGCACTTTTATATGGGTTGTGCATGGCCATTTCACTCGGCGTCCGTCGCCTCATGGTCTATGGCGACTCAGATTTGGTGGTTAATCAGGTGATGAAGGAATGGGACGTCAGAAGTCCAGCCATGACTGGTTATTGCAATGCAGTGAGAAAGCTGGAGAAGAAATTCGAGGGGTTAGAGCTTCATCACATACCCCGACTGAAAAATCAAGCAGCTGATGATCTGGCAAAAATAGGTTCCAAAAGAGAAGCCATTCCCAGCAATGTGTTTTTGGAACACATCCACACACCATCAGTTCAGGAGGATCCCTTCACTGAAGAGGCCCTGCAGCCAAAAAGTGCCACGGATCCGACTGAAGTTGAAATTCCAGCTGTGGTCGACCTGATCATGGAAGTCTTGGTCATCACTCCCGTCTGGACAGTACCGTACATCGCGTACATCCTAAGGAAAGAACTCCCAGAGGACGAAGAAGAGGCTCGACAGATCGTCCGTCGATCCAAGGCCTTTACAGTCATAAAGGGACAGTTATATAGAGAAAGCGCGACTGGGGTCAGCCAGAAGTGTATTACACCAGAAGAAGGTCAGATGATCCTTGATGATATCCACTCGGGGACCTGTGGTCATCATGTGTCCTCTCGGACCATTGTGGCTAAAGCATACCGAGCGGGATTCTACTGGCCAAGAGCCAATGAAATGGCAAAAGAGATAGTCGACAAATGTGAAGGATGTCAGTATTACTCCAATATGTCACACAAGCCCGCGTCAGCCCTGAAAACCATTCCACTCGTCTGGCCCTTCGCCGTTTGGGGGCTGGACATGGTTGGACCACTGAGAACGGGCAGGAGCGGCTTCACTCATGTACTGGTAGCAGTCGACAAGTTCACCAAATGGATTGAAGCCAAGCCTATCAAGAATCTTGATGCTTGCACTGCTATCAGTTTCATCAGAGAGTTGATATTCAGATATGGAGTTCCACACAACATCATCACTGACAATGGGTCAAACTTCGATTCCAACAAATTCAGGCCCTTTTGCG
The DNA here is from genome assembly GCF_003073215.2 of Triticum urartu. Classification (NCBI taxonomy): domain Eukaryota; kingdom Viridiplantae; phylum Streptophyta; class Magnoliopsida; order Poales; family Poaceae; genus Triticum; species Triticum urartu. The sequence continues at coordinate 101,454,331 of NC_053022.1, forward strand.
CCTCTCAGGGCACTCGGGTCGACTATGCTTCGGTCGCTCACCCCCAGTCGAATGGGCAAGCAGAAAGGGCAAATGGCCTAATTCTCAAAGGACTGAAACCCCGATTGATGCGCGATCTCAAGCATGCAACAAGTGCATGGGTCGACGAGCTTCCATCAGTCCTTTGGGGATTGAGGACAACCTCGAACCGATCGACCGGAAGAACCCCATTCTTTCTGGTCTACGGAGCCGAGGCAGTCTTGTCGAGTGACCTGCTTCACAATGCTCCCCGAGTCGAGCTCTACTCTGAAGATGAAGCAGAACAAGCCTGGCAGGACGTAGTCGACCTCCTGGAAGAAGAAAGAGAAATGGCCATGATCCGATCAACCATCTATCAGCAAGACTTGCGTCGATTCCATGCCAGAAACGTGAAGAGTCGAGCCTTCCAAGAAGGAGACTTAGTCCTCCGAGTGGATCAGCAGAAACCACACAAACTCGCTCCTACTTGGGAAGGTCCCTTCATAGTCACCAGAGTCCTCCACAATGGAGCATACCACCTCTACAATGTCGATCGCCAAATTGATGAGCTGCGAGCCTGGAATGCGGAGCTCCTCCACCCCTTTTATACTTGAATTCTCACTCGGATGAGATGTAATAAGAAAAAAAACTCCTGTAGTTTATTTATCAAAGACAAGAGCGTTATAATTTTCCTAGTGATTATTATTGTTTTTATTTGCGTGAGAAATCCCCCAGTGGGTGGCTTAGCTGCGAATCTGCTTCGCCTAAGTTTGTAAAAATAATTTCCTACCGAGTGGCGAGCCAGCCTCCCACTCGGGGGCTTAGCTGCGAATCCATTTCGCCTAAGTATTTAAAAAATCCTACCGAGTGGAGAGCAACCCTCCCACTCGGGGGCTTAGCTGCAGTCCAGTACTCGCCTAAGTTCTCTCACTTGGAGACTTAGCTGCAGTCCGGCACTCGCCTAAGTATTTAAAAAATCCTACCGAGTGGAGAGCAACCCTCCCACTCGGGGGCTTAGCTGCAGTCTAGTACTCGCCTAAGTTCTCTCACTTGGAGACTTAGCTGCAGTCCGGCACTCGCCTAAGTATTTAAAAAATCCTACCGAGTGGAGAGCAACCCTCCCACTCGGAGGCTTAGCTGCAGTCCAGTACTCGCCTAAGTTCTCTCACTTGGAGACTTAGCTGCAGTCCAGCACTCGCCTAAGTTTGAAAAAATCCTACCAAGTGGAGAGCAATCCTCCCACTCAGGGGCTTAGCTGCAGTCCAGTACTCGCCTAAGTTCCCTCACTTGGAGACTTAGCTGCAGTCCGACACTCACCTAAGTTTGAAAAAATCCTACCGAGTGGAGAGCAATCCTCCCACTCGGGGGCTTAGCTGCAGTCCAGTACTCGCCTAAGTTCTCTCACTTGGAGACTTAGCTGCAGTCCGGCACTCGCCTAAGTTTGAAAAAATCCTACCGAGTGGAGAGCAATCCTCCCACTCGGGGGCTTAGCTGCAGTCCAGTACTCGCCTAAGTTCCCTCACTTGGAGACTTAGCTGCAGTCCGACACTCGCCTAAGTTTGAAAAAATCCTACCGAGTGGAGAGCAATCCTCCCACTCGGGGGCTTAGCTGCAGTCCAGTACTCGCCTAAGTTCCCTCACTTGGAGACTTAGCTGCAGTCCGGCACTCGCCTAAGTTTGAAAAAATCCTACCGAGTGGAGAGCAATCCTCCCACTCGGGGGCTTAGCTGCAGTCCAGTACTTGTCTAAGTATCTGAAAATCCTACCGAGTGGTGAGCCAGCCTCCCACTTGGAGGCTTAGCTGCAGTCCAGTACTCGCCTAAGTACGAAACACATCTGAATCCTCAAGGACGACAAGGTGCAGGTCGACTGCCACCTTCTCCATGAGAGCTTTGCCACAAATACAATGTGCGCTCCATCCTGCTCTACAGTAACGAGGTGCAGGTCGACTGCCACCTTTTCCTTGAGAGCTTCGCCACAAATACAATGTGCGCTCCGTCTCGCTCTGAAGTAACAAGATGCAGGTCGACTACCACCTTCTCTTTTGGAGCTGCGCCACAAATACAAAAGTTGTCTCGAATGAAGAACGATTCCCACTCGACGGGGGATTCATGAAGATATTTAACGATAAACCCTAAAGGTTCCGGACCACAGATCGAAGTGCTCGGGCTTTCAGCCCGAAAGAGTTCAACGGTTACAAAAACCACTCGGCATCACGAGGAAAATTTAAGGTGAGGCATAAAAGTTTGTTCACTCCGCGGGAGGAGGACTAGCAGGCTCGACGAACTCGTCTAGGTCGACGCCGTCGGCAATCCAAGTGGCTGCAGCGATGAAAGTCTCCATAAAAGATCAGAAGTCATGCTTCTGGGTGTTGGCAACCTTGATTGCCGCTAGCTTATCTTGACGCACCTCCTTGCAATGGACGCGAACCAGAGACAGGGCCACATCAGCTCCACACCGGGCAGAAGATTTCTTCCACTCCTGCACTCGATCAGGGATTTCGTTAAGTCGAGTCATCAGGGACTCGAGATCATTCTAGGGCGTGGTCTCTGGCCAAAGTGCCGGGTTGATCCGCGACATGGCGACCTTCAGTCGATCCAAGTAGTCCACGACACCGTCGATGCGGGATTCCAGTCGGAGCAGATTCATGGCAGTTTCATCTTTTACAGGAGAATTGATTGGGTCCAAACCCGGCTCAATCCGCCCAGTCTCCTCCTCGAAGTTCTAGCAAAACTCTGCATTCACGATCCAAGGATAAGTCAATTTTCATACACTGAGTCGACATAAAAAAATCAGTCGGAACAAAATGTGCACCTTCAAGCTTGATGAACAACTTCTTGGCAAGGCTCCTCAGATAGCTCTCCAGACCGTCCCTCCTGCGAGCAATGCTTTCCATCTTATCGCCCAGGATGAGATTCTCCTTCTTCCAGCGCGAGCACTCCTTGTTGGCGTCATTCAGAGCAGATTTCAGCCTGGTATTCTCTTCTTCCAACTGGCCGACTGAAGCCAGTTTCTGTTCAGCTAGAGCGGTTCTGTCGTCAGCCTCCTTTCGAGCAGCATCCAAATCCTGATCCTTCTTCGCCAGAGCTTCTCTCAGTTTTTCTACAAAGAAATGATGCCTGATTCAGAAAGAGCAGAAGGGTACTCAAGCCTAAGACAGACCAGTCGACAAATTCGTTTTACTAGTGGCGTCGTCCTTGACCCTTTGTAGCTCTGTCTTGGCCAGCTCCAAGTCAACGTTCAGTTGGATCTGCTATTTCTCCAAGTCAGCAAAGCGAGCTCCAAGATCACAAGATTTCTAAAATCAAAGGGGAGAAGTTATTTTTACAGCGAAAAACAACAAAGTCAATAAGTACTAATGCTACGGTTGACTGCCCGCAGTCCACCATAGCCTCGGGGACTACACCCAGTGGGTGCACTTTGCGTGCCCCCCCACCGGTTCTGATCCCACTCGACCGGCCCGCCGGAGTCGAGTGCAGGGAGTAAAAAAAGAAGAGAGAAAGAACTCAGACCACAGTCGACTGCCAGCAGTCGACCGCGGTCTCGGGGACTACACCCAGTGGGTGCACTTGGTGTGCCCCCACCGGTTCTGACCCGACTCGACCAGACCGAGTGGAATAGACAAACTATCAGTCCGGTTTACACTCGACAAAATACAAAGACTACAGTCGACTGCCCGCAGTCCACCGTAGTCTCGGGGACTACACCCAGTGGGTGCACTTGGCGTGCCCCCACCGGTTCTGACCCCACTCGACCAGACCGAGTGGAAGAGACAAACTATCAGTTCGGTTTACACTCGACAAAATACAAAGACTACAGTCGACTGCCCGCAGTCCACCGTAGTCTCGGGGACTACACCCAGTGGGTGCACTCAGCGTGCCCCCACTAATTCAAAGTTCAATCAACGCACCCAGTGGGTGTACTAATGCAAAGATTTTCGGAAAGAGTCTTCAGATATCATATCCTAACAGAACAAGCGGCGACCAACTAACCTGAATGTTGCTTTGGAGAGCCGAGCTGGCATCGTAGGCAGCCTGACTGGCGTCCCGAACCATCTTCATCTTCTCCATCATGACGCCCGCCTGTCGTATAGCTTCCCTGGCAGCATTCACTTCATCTTCTGGGGCATGATGGGTCGCAAAAACTGAAGGTGGGTCGATAGGGGCCTGAGCAGTCGACGAAGAAGGCAAGGCACTCGACAGTGGTACGGCGAAGGTAACAGAACCCCGATTGGCGTCTCCAGTGTCCTAAATGACTGGTTCCGCCCTCGGCGTCGACTGTAGCGCCTCGCTTGCAGGAGCTTGCCTATTCTTCCTCGTCAAAGACCTCTCGGGCTCTTCATCATCATCGGGGAGGTCAATAATGTTGGGAGCTGTGCAAAGTTCAATTGCCAAAATCACATCACCCAATGATGCACATTGTAGTTGAATCGACCGAACAAAGACAATATGGCAGAAATCATACCCAGATTAGAAGTGACCGCATCCTCCATCACCTCATCATCGTCCCTGTAAGCTGAGGTCCCGGAAGTGGCAGCGCTGACAGTTCCAAAGTTCGTCCAGTTAAAACAAGAAAAACAAACAGCGCGGAGCGTCGAGTGAATACAAAGAGAGACACTCATGCGGAAGCGACGGGGATATCAATCTTAATCTTCGGCAATGCCTTCCGAGTCTTCGGCTCTGCAACTTTGGGGTGCTTTGGCGCCTTCTCGGTCGGGGTTGGTGAAGAGATCTGAGGACGCTTCGAAGACTGACCAGCCTGAGCAGTTGCCTTTTCGCGGGCGCTCGGTCGTTCTTGGTCAAGCTTGGATCGCCTCCCTGCGAGGGGGCGACTCGACTTCTTCTCCATCGCTTGAGTAGTCATCGCTTCCTCCATCCCCTTCACCGTTGGAAGTCCACTCGCCACTGTCGCCGCCGCTCGCCTCACCTTCCAGAGCTTGCTCTTGCTCTCCGTTGGGCATTGAATACATTTCAATAATGGCCTGAAAGAAAGTAGGGAGAACAAAGTCAGTCGATGCAGTATAGGCTGCTGCGCGAGTGAATTCATATTACAAGCAAAAACTCAGAATCAGACCTTCTCTGGTGCATGAGACTGGTCGAATGGGGGAACTCTCCTGGCTCCCCTGGGGTTATCCTTGCTTCCGGTAATGCCCGACAGCCACTTCTCCAGTGTGTCGTCATCGACCTCCTCCGGGTGAATCCGAGTGGAGTCTTCAAGACCCAAATACATCCACATCGGATGGTCTCGGGCTTGAAGAGGCTGGATGCCCCGCTGAAGGAAGACCTCCAAGAGATCCATACCGGTGACCCTGTCACGGATAACCTGGACCACTCGCTCGACCAACACCCTCACCTGCGCTTTCTCCTCCGGGAGCACCTTCAAAGGGGATGGTTTCCTCACTCGGTCCATGGTAAAGGGAGGGAGGCCAGTCGACTGCCCTAGCGTCGACTGGTCTTTACAGTAAAACCAGGTCGACTGCCATCCGCGAACTGAGTAAGGAAGAATCATGGCCGGAAAGGAGCTTTTCCCTCTCATCTGGATACCAAGACCCCCAAACATCTGGATCACTTGAGTCTTCTCGTCACTCGGATTAGCCTTTTTCACTGTCTGGGAGCGACAAGTGAAAATATGCTTGAAAAGACCCCAGTGAGGCCGGCAACCCAGGAAATTCTCACACAAAGAAATGAAAGCGGCGAGATAAACGATTGTGTTGGGAGTAAAATGGTGGAGTTGTGCCCCAAAGAAGTTCAGAAATCCTCGAAAGAAAGGGTGAGGAGGCAAGGAAAAACCACGGTCGACATGGGTGGCAAGAAGAACGCGCTCACCCTCCCGGGGTTGCGGCTCGGATTCCTTCCCCGGAAGCCGCGCCGAGTCATAGAGGATCAGCCCTCCTTCGGCCAGGTCGTCGAGGTCTTCTTGGGTGAGCTTCGAGTGGATCCAGTCGCCCTGGATCCAGCCCTTCGGCAGGCCGGTTTGTGAGGAGGATCCGCCCTGACTGGTCGCCTTCCCCTTCGACCTCGCCGTCACCTTCTTTGCCCACTCCAGAGCTGCCGTCTTCTCCTTCCCCATCGTCGCCGGCGAGACGCGTACGGAACGGTGGCGCGAGGGCGAGAGCGAGCACAGCGGAGGAGCGTGAAGAGGAGAAGAGATAATGGGGATGCACTGTACGGGAGACCCCGGTCCAATGCCTTATATGAGGCCACTTCCGAGTGGCTGACTGGTAGGCCCGGGCGGTTCTGTCAAATCCCGTAACAATCACGCGCGTGATACGTGGCGAAAAAGGTGGCGCGGGGATCGAGGCGGCTCTGCTCTATCCCATCCGATTACTGTCGCCTCCCCCGTCCCGCGCGCTTCCCAAAATTCGGATCCCACGAAATCTGCGGGCAGCGGAACAACTTGTCAGACCAAAGATCTCCTCCGCACTGTCACTCGGATCCTTTCAAGTAAAGAAACTCACTCGACAAAACCCTAAGAATGGATCAAGGCGACTGGAAAGGAAGTCGCTGCCATCGCTCAGATTCATTGATCCGAAACAAGAAATGCTCACGACATGAAAAATGAGTCGGAGAAGTGCTCAATCCCTTTCCCACTCAAACCTCGATCCATTCGGGGGCTAATGATGAAGCTATGTACCTAGGGTAGGGGCATGGACCTGTCCAAACTGACCTACCCAAGGACATCTCCAGAAGAAATCATCTTTCAATCGACTTGGAGGTGTTCCACTCGACAGACTCAAAGATACTCGACCAAGAAGCAACCACTCGACCAAGACCAAGCCACTCGACAGTCAGGAGACCTAAAGGCACTCCGCATGCTAACGGTCGGTTATTAAGTAGCTTTTATGGTCATCATAACACTTTATTACTAGTGTTACCAGTAATGCCTTGCCTTAATGTACATTGAACCCTTTGTAACACGGGCTGGCTGTGGTCCTGGCGCACTCTATATAAGCCACCCCCCCTCCTCCGAGACAAGGGTTCGCACCCCTGTAATTCATACACGCATAATCCAATCGACCGCCTCCGAGCTCCGAGACGTAGGGCTATTACTTCCTCCGAGAAGGGCCTGAACTCGTAAACCTCGCGTGCTTACAACTTCTCCATAGCTAAGATCTTGCCTCTCCATACTTACCCCCCTACACTACTGTCAGACTTAGAACCACGACAATGTCCACTACACATTCACGCATTTCACATCTTTCTACATCTACGGGAACCTACGAAAGGGTTAACGTAAATTACCTCTCTCTCCTCCCCTGATTTTCATGGTGGTGGGCCCCTCCCTCCCCCAATCTACAATCAACAGCTCACACGTTTCACATTATGTTAATTACATAACTGGGATTACGTAGGTGTAGCATTACTCGTCCTAAAAAACCCAACTAAGCCAACCTCCTAGCATATCGCGCGGGAAAAGACCCGGCCGTGCCGTTTTAGTCGGGATTACCGGATTACTAGTAGTAGTATCGATGGATCACGCGAAGCAACAAGTTTTTTTAGGGGGCGAAGCACCTAGTTTAAAAGGGAAAAAGGTGGTACACTCACAGCACCCCTGTCGCGGTCGCATTGCACCCCACACACGTTCGGTCCTGCACACGGCTCATGCAAAGGAACGCGCTTCGGCTTGCCTCTTCACTGACATGTGGGACTGCACTTGGAGAAACCGACCATGCGCCAAACTCCCCCTGCCCACCGCGCCAAAATCCTCCCCCCACCCAAAAATTCCTCCCAAATCCTAGATTCAACCGCCCTTCAGCTAACTAGCCAATAATATTCCCCAACCCCCCCATCCCCCCTCCACTCCATTCGCTCCGCCAAAGCCGGCCTCCCCGCCGCGCCGATACGTCGGTGTCGCAGTTCGTCGACGGGACGCACAGCGATCCTCTCGCTCCCATAGTACGCTCTCGTAGACTGCCATCCTCTAGTCACGCCGCCACCGCTAGCGACATTCTTGTGGAGGTGCACGGCAGTCAGCGCCGCCACCGCTGGTGAGTTCGTGTGGAGACGCACGGCGGTCAGCTTCTCCCACGGTACGCACATTCTAGACTGAGGCCCCGTGCATGTCGGTGTAGCGCTGAATGTTAGCTGATAGACACTGTTAATCTCACTATTTGCCGAAGTAGTTTACAGTAAATATGCTCTGCTTAAGAAGCTTCCTTGCCCTGTTCTGCACTCAATCTGCTTAGCTGAGATGGCATGCCAAGGCCGATTAGTTGCTAAAATATCCTGCCATATATTTATTGTGACGCAGATTGCCATGTTCTAGTTGAAAGTGCTAGTGATCGACTAGAGGGGGGGTGAATAGGCGATTTTTATGAAAGTCTTCAAAGCATGGAAGTTTCGAAGACAAACGATAGAAATAAACCTATTACCATGCAGCGGAAGGTAGACTACACTAGGCAAACCATAGTCAAGTATTCAATGGAGTGAAAGTACAATGACTAATAGCAGCTAGGCAGTAAAGATCAGGTAGGAAGATATTGTGAAGCCAATCAGAACAAGCAGTCACTCAGTGAAGAAAAAAGATAAAGCAATCATACAATGACTTCACAAGGACCAACGGTAAGTAAAGGGAAGGGAAGGATGAAACCAGTGACTCGTTGAAGACAATGATTTGTTGGACCAGTTCCAGTTGTTGTGACAACTGTACATCTGGTTAGGGAGGCTGAGATTCAACTCAGAAGACCTCGTCTTCACCTTATTCCCCTTGAGCTAAGGACACCCAGTCCTTGCCCAATCACTCTGGTAAGTCTTCAAGGTAGACTTCCAAACCTTCACAGACTTCGTTCACCGCCGATCCACAATGACTCTTGGATGCTCAGAACGCGACGCCTAACCGGCTGGAGGATTCACAATCCTCAAGTGTAATAAGTCTTCAGATCACACAGACAGGAAGACTTAAGTGATGCCTAACACTCTTTGGCTCTGGGTGTTTAGGGCTTTATCCTCGCAAGGAATTCTCTCTCAAAGGCTTCGAGGTGGGTTGCTCTCAAATGACAAAACCGTGCACTAACTCTGAGCAGCCAGCCATTTAAGGTTGTAGGGGGTGGGCTATTTATAGCCACTAGGCAACCCGACCTGATTTGTCCGAAATGACCCTCGGTCACTAAGGAACTGACACGTGTTCCAACGGTCAGATTTCAAACACACACGGCAACTTTACTTGGGCTACAAGCAAAGCTGACTTATCCAACTCTGGACAAGATTTGCTCTCATAGTCTTCACTCGAAAACATAGGATTTTGGTTAAGCATCACTTCAGTCATTCTGACTGGTTCACTTGGACCGCACTTAATAGTACGGTGGTTCCTATGACTCAACAAAGAAAAACACAGAACGACAAAACTGCTAAGTCTTCGCGCTCCATAGTCTTCACGCGATGTATTCTCTTGTGAATGTCTTCACATACCACCTTTAACTTCAATGTCTTCATACATTTTTAGGGGTCATCTCTGGTAGGAAAACCGAATAAATGAGGGACTTCTACCTGTGTTATCCTGCAATTCTCACAAACACATTAGTCCCTCAACTAGGTTTGTCGTCAATACTCCAAAACCAACTAGGGGTGGCACTAGATGCACTTACAATCTCCCCCTTTTTGGTGATTGATGACAAACTAGTTGAAGTGTTCAACGGGGAATAAAATATGTGAAATTGTAAAGGATAGGTTATTGTCTTCATAAGTGGCAAAGGCTCCCCCTGAAGATGTGCATATAAGTAATTTGCTTTTGGTATGCAAATGCACATGGCAGGTTGTACTTGTGTAGATCCTCTTCAACTTATGATGACAATTCATCATGCATGAAAAGTATGTGAAGATAATGACATGCATAATGAAAAATGGACGTCTGCAAAATGTTCTAAGTGCGGAATTTATCGTCGCACATGCGGAATTTATCATCGCATCATAGAATAGCAAATAAGTAGCAGACGACCATCGAGTTTAAGTGTTACAACTCAAAGAACCAAATGTATCAAAAACGAGAGTTGTAAGCACTTGGCAAAAGTAGCAAAAAATAAATCAACCACCCATATGGACCCGCTTGAAGACTATCAACTCATATGCTTCTCCCCCTTTTGTCAGTGAGGACAAAAAAGGTTTGAAGAAATAGAGCGCCTACTCGTTCCCATGAGGTGCAGGCGAGGCAGCAGGGTCGTCGTTGAGATCCGGTGGTGCAGAGGAACTTGGTGCAGTGTCAGCACGCGCTGAAGTTGGAGGAGGTGAAGTTGCATCATCTTGGTCATCGATGACTCTGGCATTTACGGTCGCAGCTGAGGACGAGTATTCAGAGTCTTCAAGTGAGGGAGTCCGACGCAAGTGAGCATTTCTTGGAGGAGTTGAGTCAAACTTGAAGCGTTCGGTGAAGCCATCGTCATGCAGATCAGCTTCAACACTGAGTAGGGTCAAACTCTTCCACGACCTCCGACAGGTTTCATGAGTGACAAAGGCATTCTTGGTGGCAAGATTGCGAATGTGGTTGACATCCACCAAGAGGCTTTGCATCTAACGCTTAAGCCAGTCGTGATGTTTGTCCTGTTTCTGATGCAGCGCGACTAGAAGCTCTCGGTCATTTAGGACACGAGATCGTCGTCAAGGCCTTTGCGCAATGGTGCTACCAGTGGCATCAGTTTGAGCACGAGGGGCACGTGTGTTTCCAGCAAGGGGATAAACACAAGACACTGCTGGAATTCCTTCAATGGGCTGGGTGAAGCTTTGGTGATCAGCATTGTGAAGATAAATGGGATCCTTAGCAGGCTCTGGGTAAATGGCTTCAACTGACAGATCAACCTCGGGCAAGAATATAAGATGATTGCGTGCAGACGGCTGATAGTTGAAGGCTGAGTGACGCTTGATCAGACGCATGACCCATGGAGCATAGAATTTCAACCCAAAGATGTCGGAGCCAGACGCAGCCAACTGCCTGATGAAGAAGTCTTGAGCATTGAAGTTGATGCCATTGAAGATATAGAAAACCAAAGCCTTCATTGCTCCTTCAAGCTTCGCTGCAGATGAGTGTCCTTTGACAGGCCATAGAGTCTTCCTGATGATGTGGTAAATGGTGCGAGGCAGATACTCTAGGTCTTCAACAAAGAACTCAGATTGTTATTCAGCGTCATGAGGCAGTGGCTTCATCATGCTCAGCATTTGACTCATGTTGGGTTCTGGCTTCTGAAAGATGCTTTCCAAGGCATTTTGATATTGTTGACAACCTGGTTCATAGTATTCACCAGGAGTGTGCAGGCCTGTGAGCTCAATGATATCAAGAGCTTTAGCTCCATGATGGACATTTCCTGTCATCCACTCAAGGACCCAAGTCTTCGGATCCCTGTTGTAGCCTCGAATATGAAGAGTGGCATACAATTGAAGCAGCAATTCTTCGTTCCAGTGCTCCTTGTCAGTGACGAACTGCAACAGACCAGCATCTCTGAAACAGTCCAATGCTTCTTCGAGGCAGGGCAGACCGGCTATAGCTTCAGAGTCGAGGCGCATATGTGGAAATATGCGCCCTTGATTGTATAGGACACAGGAATAGTAGCTGCGCTGCTGATAGCTACAGAACCGATCTGAGGAAATGCGCGGTCTGGTATAAGGGTTCTTGGCGCTATTGAAGAAGGTGTTGTGTGCTTTGAACCCATTCGCATTGAAGACCCCAGGTGAAGTGGCAGTGCCTGGGAATCATGGAAGTCTTGGCTTGGGCTTTTGGACTTGAGGCCTGTGCTCAACGTGGTACTCGAATTGTGGACCAGCAGCAGGTGGAGGAGTCAGAATAGGCCATCGGACCATAATTGGCTGACCACGATCAAATGCCAGCTCCATTGTGTGAGGTCTTGGAGGGGGAACTAGGGCATTGGCATTGTCTTCATGGGCTTCAGGGGCCACATGTGCTTCAGGTACTTGGACTTCAGGTGCTGCATTGACTTCTGGTGCCACATTGGCTTCTAGCGCCGTACTGGCTTCAGCCATGACAACGTCATTGGCGTCAGTGGCGATATTGGTGGCCACCTCAGGGTTGTTGACCTCCACTTCATAAGCTGGAGGGTCAGTCACGTTCTCCTCGAGAACAACATCTTGGTGAGACGGGTGAGGGAGTCTTGGATTAGGGCGTGTTCGGGTAGCCAGACTATACCTTCGGCCGGACTCCTGGACTATGAAGATACAAGATTGAAGACTTCGTCCCGTGTCCGGATAGGACTTTCCTTGGCGTGGAAGGCAAGCTTGGCGTTGCGGATATTCAAGATCTCCTACCATTGTAACCGACTCTGTGTAACCCTAACCCTATCCGGTGTCTATATAAACCGGAGGGTTGTAGTCCGTAGGCAATCAACCCCATACACAACAATCATACCATAGGCTAGCTTCTAGGGTTTAGCCTCCTTGATCTCGTGGTAGATCTACTCTTGTACTACTCATATCATCAATATTAATCAAGCAGGAGTAGGGTATTACCTCCATCGAGAGGGCCCGAACCTGGGTAAAACAAAGTGTCCCCTGCCTCCTGTTACCATCCGGCCTAGACGCACAGTTCGGGACCCCCTACCCGAGATCCGCCGGTTTTGACACCGACATTGGTGCTTTCATTGAGAGTTCATCTGTGCCGTCACAATCAGGAAGGATGCCTTCTCCCGTCTTTAAAGACGGCGCCCTTGCTAAGTGGTTTCCAGCTAGGTGGTTTTCTCATGACCGCCTGGGTGGTTTTCTCATGACCGCCTGTTCGACTGTTGCACTGACGGTGACCTCTCGGGTCATCAAAAGCAACCTACACGTCAGCTCGGAGCTCGTCGAGCAGCTAGATCCAATGGAGCTCTCTTCCGTAAACGAGCTCTTGGATCACATCGCCGCCCTGGGGGTCGCTACGGATTACGACCAGGTTGGGCTTAAACCCGATCTAAGAGAAATTAACTCTCCCCAAGTCACCCACCACGTTGCCGTGGTAGAGGCGCAGTGCGGCGACCCTTCATCTATTTTAAGGACTAGCTACGTACGAATTCCCGACTCCTCCAAACCGGACACCCGTGGAGAGAAGGATGTAACTCAAGACCTGAGCTTAGGATCAGGCAACGGGCTAGATTCGTTGGACAACATCCAAGAATCCGAACTTCAAAGTTCGGAAACTCTTCAGCCTCCGAATCTTGGATTGGGTGAGGTTTCAGATTCAACGACACCTGCCCACCCGAACATAAGCGATCTCTCCCAAATCAGGCAGAAGCCCGAGGAAACAGTACATCATTACTGGGCCAGATTCCTCCTGGTTATGAACAGGATAAAGGATTGCCGCGAGGGAGACGCAATCTCAATTTTTTGCAGTAATTGCACGGACGAGGGAATCCTTAACGCCGTAAGTCGCCGTGATATTACACGCTTCGCTGACTTGGCGTCCATAGTACAAAAATACTGTGCGATGGAAAGCGCCTGGAAAACCGAAATACAATTTTGGGATAATCCGGCCTTGAATAGTAATCCCGTCCGAACTAAGAGGGTGCATCATCATAGGACACCTGGGATAAACATCAAAAAACCAAAACCGTCTACAGGGCATGGAACCGTACTGGAAAGGTGGCTTGATGGAACCTGTAGAATTCACAGTACAGAGGACGCCACACCAACTCACAGCCTTAGAGCATGTTGGATACTCCTGCAGGTGGCCAAAATTGGCGAGGACCTCTTAATCCTAAAGGCCGCAGAAAGCCAGCCTGAGGACACCAGTACCGTTCTCACAGTCTTCGAGACCTTCGCATCAAACAATATGCGAAAAAGAACACTCCGCAGCCTCGCCGAAGTCTATCAAGTTGCAACAATAAATCCATGGAGCGACACTGCTATTACCTTCAACGCAAGTGATGAACCTAGATTCCGAACAGCCCGAGCACCAGCCGCATTGGTCCTCAGTCCCATAGTGGACGGCTTTCGCCTCACCAAGGTGCTCAAGGATGGAGGCAGCGGATTGAACCTCATTTATGAGGAAACCCTTCAAAAAATGGAAATAGACTGGAACCGTGTCGAGCGAAGCAGCACAACCTTTAGAGGAATAATCCCCAGTCGGGAAGCACGTTGCACAGGAAAAATCACACTAGATGTGGTGTTCGGCACGCTGGATAATTACAGGTCCGAAGAAGTCACGTTTCAGGTGGCCCCGTTTAAGAGCGGACATCACGCTTTACTAGGGCGGGAAGCATTCACAATCTTCCAAGCGATACCCCATTACGGGTACATGAAGCTTAAGATGCCCGGGCCAAATGGAATTATCACTCTAGCTAGTGATCCGGACATAGCACTCCGCGCCGAAAACAAGACAGCCGCATTAGCCCTTGAGGCGCTATCCGAAGCCTTAGCGGCCGAGGAACTGACTGCGCTGCGCTCCACGGTTAATAGGGATGATGTGATACTCAATAAAAGATCCAAATCCAGATCCTTCAAGCCAGCCGACGAAATAGTCAAATTCCAGGTCCATCCAACGGACCCCAATAAAACAGCTTCAATCGGGGCACGATTGAACCCTGATGCAGACGCCGCACTGCGAGAGTTCCTACGAGAGAACTGGGACATCTTCGCCTGGCACCCTTCAGACATGCCAGGGATCCCACGCAGGCTGGCTGAACACAGCTTAAATATCCTAAAAGGATTTAAACCTGTCAAACAAGCCCTTCGGCATTTTTTCGAACCCAAGAGACAGGCTATGGGAGAAGAGCTAGCCAAGCTATTGGAGGCCGAATTCATTAGAGACATAAAACATCCGGACTGGCTAGCAAACTTGGTGATGGTACCAAAGAAGGACAAATCCTGGCGCCTGTGTGTCGATTTTAAAGACCTTAACAAGGCTTGCCCAAAGGATCCCTTCCCCCTCCCCCGTATCGATCAAATTATCGATGCCACCGCAGGACACGACTCGTTGTGTTTCCTCGATGCATACTTTGGTTACCATCAAATCAAGATGGCAGAATCAGACCAAGCTGCAACAGCATTCATCACACCATACGGCCCATTCTGCTTCAACACAATGCCCTTCGGGCTGAAGAACACCGGCGCAACATATCAGCGCATGATCCAGACATGTCTGGCAAATCAGATCGGCAAAATAGTGGAGGCGTATGTGGATGATGTGGTCGTCAAATCAAGACATGTCGAATCTCTAATAGACGACTTGAGGCTTACATTCGATAACCTCCGAAAATATGACATCAAGCTCAATCCAGAAAAATGCGTCTTCGGTGTTCCAGCCGAAAACTCTTGGGCTTCATAGTATCCGGTAGAGGAATTGAAGCAAATCCAGCCAAGATCCGAGCTTTGTCACAATTGGATATCCCAAAGGACCTCAAACAAATACAAAAATTAACCGGATGCGTGGCGGCTTTAAGCCGCTTCATCTCCCGCTTGGGAGAAAAAGCACTACCCCTCTATCGCCTCCTTCGGCGCACCGAACACTTGAGTGGACGGAGGCTGCCACAGCCGGACATGATGAAATAAAAGCCATATTGGCAACAAACCCAGTCCTGGCCGGGCCGAACACTGGCGAACCAATGTTATTTTACATTGCAGCAACACATCAAGTTGTCAGCGTAGTGCTCGTTGTCGAGCGGGAAACGGACGGACAC
This sequence comes from Triticum urartu, assembly GCF_003073215.2. Lineage (NCBI taxonomy): Eukaryota > Viridiplantae > Streptophyta > Magnoliopsida > Poales > Poaceae > Triticum > Triticum urartu. The sequence goes on from NC_053022.1 coordinate 101,469,917, forward strand.
TAATTCCCCCTTCAAAGGCCGGTCTACTACGTATCCACTGTCCTCACTCCATGCAAATCACGGTACCCACATTATCAAAAGATTGCATACGCGGTATTCATGGCATCCCGGAAGCTACGACACTACTTTCAAGAGTGTTCCATAATAGTAGCCTCGGAAGTACCACTCAACGATATTATCAACAACCGCGACGCAACGGGCCGGATTGCAAAATGGGCCATCGAGCTTCTCCCGTTCGATATAACCTATAAGCCACGGCGAGCTATTAAATCGCAAGTTTTGGCCGACTTCGTCGCAGAATGGACGGAGGCCGAGCTCCCTAAAGAATACGGCACATATTCAAACTGGATTATGCATTTCGGCGGCTCCAAAATGTTGGCCGGACTGGGGGCTGGCGTCGTCCTGACGTCCCCCACAGGAGACATAGTCCAATATGTGCTCCAAATCATGTACATGGATTCCAACAACGCAGCCGAATATGAGACCCTCCTACATGGTCTCCGGATAGCAGTATCCATGGGTATCCAGCGCCTAGAGGTACGCGGGGATTCAAACCTCGCAATATCCCAAATAAATGGAGACTTCGACGCCAAGGACCCAAAAGTGGCAGCTTACCGCAATGCCGTCCTAAAAATGTCAGCTCGGTTCGAAGGGCTGGAGTTTCACCATATAGCCCGAGAAAACAATCAAGCAGCGGACGTCCTGGCACGCATCGGAGCAAAACGCGATGCAGTCCCCCCCAACATCTTTTTGGAAAGATTGTTCAAGCCATCCGTAACATGGGAGGGGGAACCCGTAAATAATAGCCCGGACCCAGCCGCACCACTCGACGCCGAACAATCTGACACAATTGGAGGCTCTGCCAATGAAATTACACCTTCAGCCCACGTAATAATGGCGGTCATTGCCCCGTGGACAGAACCATTCCTAGCCTACCTTACTAGGCAGGAACTCCCGGAGGACCAAAACGAGACCCGCTGCATAGTGCGGCGATCTAAAGCCTATAGAGTCCATAAGGGAGAGCTTTATAAGAAAAGCACTACCGGAGTCCTTCAAAGGTGCATCTCCGAAGAGGAAGGGCGGAACCTTCTGGCTGAAATTCATGCCGGACTCGGTGGTCACCACGCCGCTGCTCGGTCCCTTGTTAGCAAGGCCTTCCATACAGGCTTTTATTGGCCGACGGCCCGGGCAGACACTCAGGACTTAGTCCAACGATGCGCCGGTTGCCAACTTTTTGCCAACCAAAGCCATATGCCACCTACCGCACTCCAAACTATACCCATCACCTGGCCTTTTGCGGTCTGGGGGCTTGACATGGTCGGACCCCTTAAAGGTGGGACCAATAGGAAAAAATACTTACTAGTCATGGTGGATAAATTCACCAAATGGATAGAAGCCAAGCCTGTTAAAACGGCCGAATCCGGACCCGTGATAGACTTCATATCCGGGGTTGTACACCGTTATGGCGTCCCCCATAGCATCATAACCAATAACGATACAAACTTTACCGCCGACGAGGTAAAACTCTGGTGCAAAAACATGGGCATCAAGCTCGATTATGCTTCTGTCTATCACCCACAAACCAACGGCCAGGTCGAACGTGCAAATGGTCTTATCATGAGCGGCATTAAACCCAGACTGGTGCGGTCCCTCAAGGAATCTAACACGCACTGGGTAGAGGAGCTCGACTCCGTGCTATGGGGGCTGCGGACCACGCCAAATCGCACCACCGGATACACACCATTTTTTATGGTGTACGGCACAGAGGCAATTCAGCCCTGCGACATAATTCATGACTCACCTAGAGTGCGCATGTACGAAGAAAGAGAAGCCGAGCTCGATCGGCAGGACAACTTGGACGCCCTGGAGGAGGAGCGTAACGTGGCAAAAGCCCATTCCGCATTTTATCAACAGTAGGCCCGAAGATATCAAAGCAGAGAAGTACGGGCCAAAAATTACAATGTTGGCGAACTAGTTCTACGCCTGCTGGATAAGAAAAAGGACAAACTCAAGCCCAAGTGGGAAGGTCCATTCATAATCGACCAAGTCCTGACTGGCGGGGCATACCGCCTGCGAGATGCGTCGGATAACCGACTCGAGCCGAACCCATGGAACGCCACCCGTCTCCGAAGATTCTACGCCTAGCGCCGGACTCTGTGTTCGTCTCCTTCCTCTGTCCATTTTTTGCATTTTTCTGTCTTACATTTCTCTCCTTCCCCTCTTTTCTTTTATAGCCCTTAAAGGCTCATCTAGTGACGCGCCACTCGCGCTCATTAAACCTGGGGGCTTCTTTAATAGAAGCTTATTTATATGGGCTTCATGCCCAACACATGCGTCAAACTTCCGCATGTACCTTTTTCTTCACCATTATATGCATCCATATGACTTAAGTTTTGGCCAAGCTGGGTTGCCTGGCTCCTGTGCTTACCCCTACGTTCCCGATTGTTCGGCTAGGCAGTAAAGGGAGCACCTCTGCGATTGTTACTGCCGGGTCAGCCGGATGTGTACCTCAGACTGGGTGAAGCCGAAAGCTAGCGTTCTTAAGGGAACATTCGGTCGGTGAGATAAAAGATGATCTTTTTTACTCATTTTATGCACCCCCAGATGCTTTTTTCTGCGTCTTTTTACGCAGTCCGGACATGCACTTTAGGGCATGCCTCCCAGCGAAAGGAACCCCTAACGGAACTATTCTCTCTGGAAGATGTTTCTTACTAACCATGTAATATAACATAACTAGTTGGGCACTTGTCTGATAAAGCACTAATGACCCCTACGCCTGGTCTCCACGCATACCACGGTTCTTATATAACCGCTATGGTATTCGGACACACTCCGGACCGTCAGGTCCCGAGGTCGAAGCGAAAAGGTCGGCAACGACAAACGATCTACAATCCGGCTAGAAGGCATTACATATGTCAATTCAAAATTACATAGTCATTCTAACTGATTGTATTCCTCTTCTATACCATCTAACAGGCTGTCTAATTTACAGTCCTGCTGGGAATACTTCGCGGCCAACTCTACTTGGCCGTATACTAAGCTCACAGGGATCTCCTTCCCATCAGGCCCCACTGGTCCGACCTTGGCCATGTGGTTTGGGTCAGACTTCGTAAAACGGGTCTTCACCATGGCCCAGGCTTCCCTAGCACCTTGTCGGCAGGCCGATATCTTCCACAACCGGAAGCGCCGTCGAGCTCCCTTCAGCTTCTCCGCAAGCTCTCCAAGGCCCTCGGGCATGGAGTGGGCAGGCCATAAGGCTTGGGCAACACCTCGCATCGCCTGCCGAATTCGCTCGTGCAGTCGCATGAGTTCGGGAAGAAGGTCACCCGAAGAACCGGGCATCTCCTCTGCAAGACGACCCATGAGCATACCTACAAACATTGCTCTGTTAGTCGACTTCCTCGCCAAACTCTTTTTTCAAAGTTCGTTCAAGCACTTACTAAAAATGCCGCGTCGAAGCCGCTGATTCTCCTTCGTGGAGTCCAACAGCTGGCCACGAACATCTTTAAGTTCGAAGTCCAGCTTGGTGTTGGCATCCTGAAGATCATTCTTCTCTCGCCTCACCCTTGTCAACATACTCTCACCGGCCTTTAGCTGGCGTAAGAGTTGTTGTTTGTCCGGATCGAGTCCGTCGCCATCTGCAATATGATTTGTTAGATTTACACCCACACCGCATAATACTAATCTTTCGAAGTGTATCTTACCCGAGGGGGTCTCTTTGGACTCCCCTGCTGCGGCTAGTGCGGCTTCTAGTTGAGCCTTGCACTTTTCCAGCTCCTGGGACAGTACAGTATTCTTCTCTGTAAGAACCTGCATATTAAATGATCCTTAAATCAGTTGCTCTAACTATTTCAAGTCTCGAGGGCTACTCGTATATATATATTTGACCAAAATTTTCTTACCCGTATGTCTTTTACATACTGCTCCGTGGCTCTGGCTAAACCATTTTGAGCGGCACGGAGGTACGCATCTCCCGAATTAAAGGCATCTAAAGCCTCTTGGGAGAAACAAGCGTCGCGTAGAACTGTCCAGCAACGCCTGTGGTTCATGGCACTCTCCACTTCAGAATTTGTGGCAGACAGCCTGTCCTCATCCTTTGTCGGAGGAGCGTCCGGTACGCGCCTCGTGCTCGCCTCCGCTTCCTGGCCAGCCGTTGGAGCCTGGCTGGTGGAGGCGCGATTGGCAACCTCTCCGGATGTAGTCCGGCGAGGTCTCTTTGTTCTGAAGATAGCACGAACGTTAAAATATGCCCTGACAGAATAACACCAGGGAAATAGAGGGTGCGCTATACCTTTGCGTCGGCATCTCAGTCCGGACTTCATTCCTTTTTTCCCCACGGGGCCCTGCGGCCCCTCATTGGCTAGCCGCCGCAGGTTCGGCCTCCTGCCTCGAAAAACTCCCCTGCAAAACACGGTTGTCGTCAGAAACACCGGAATACGCGAGAGTGCAATCTCTCTCAAGGGAATGAGACTCCGGTTTCTGTCACCTAGGAGGCCGAAATTAACCCTGGGTAATCAGCCATGATGGCTACCAAGGTATTGTCCTTGCTTAGCTGATGGAACACCCCATCGATAAGATCCACCGATATTTCCGGATCCTCTTCGGAGTCCGGATTGAGGGACCGTTCTGGGTCCTCGGGCTGTGGAGGGCGGCTGCTTATGTCCTTTACCCCCTGTCGCGGTTCCTGCATTAAAGTCGTTAGACTACCTATCTAACCATGGGAGCATAAAACAAACGGGCAAGTGCAATTGTTCACTTACCCAACTTGGAGGATCATACATACTGAATCCGGCCTACGGATTGACGCGGAGGAATTCCTCCTTTTCTCCCTTATACAAAGAGGATAAGATCTTTACTAAGGCGGCGGCTGGGTCCGACCCCTTACGACCATAACGTGGGGCGTCATCCTCCCCGTTGAAATCCCACATGGGGTGGCCTCTATATTGAAGCGGCTGCACCCCCCGCACAATGCATGCGGCCATGACTCCAATCATGGTTAGTCCGGAATGAGCCAACAGTCTTATTCGGCCCATCAGGTATAGGACGTCTCTGTCACTTTCTCTCTGAGAGCTCCGCGGACGCCAGCTCAAGCGTTTCTTCAATGGAGCACTGTTGAACTCAGGGAGACCGACCCGGATAGGGTCCGGTAGCGGGACGTCATCTATGTAAAACCATTCCGAGGGCCAGTCCTCGGACGCCTTCTTTGGGGTTCCGGATAGGTATCCGGTCCCGGCGATGCGCCATACTTCGGCTCCGCCCACTTGATATATAGACCCCTTTTCAGAACGGGGCACCAGGCAGAATAACCTCTTCCACAGCGCGAAATGAGCCTCAACGCCTAAAAATAGCTCGCAGAGGGCGACGAAACCCGCAATGTGCAATACAGAGGCGGGCGTGAGATTGTGCAGCTGGAGGCCGTAGAACTCCAGAAGCCCGCAGAGAAATGGGTGAATTGGAAATCCCAGTCCCCTTATTAGATAGGGGACGAGGCACACCCGCTCTCCTTTAGAAGGATTGGGGGTGTTCTCCGCTTGTTTTCCGCCATTATAGGTGGCGAGACCGGCTCGGACCGGGACCATGCATGCCTGAGGGAGGAATCCCTGGGCCTGAAGTGACGCTAACTTGCTATGCGGGATGGTGCAACTCTCCCAGTCCCCGGGTTTGGGACCGGAGGGGCGAGGGGAGGAGCTGCGACGGCCGTTCATGTTGGAATGGACCTTTGCTGGAAGCGCTCTGATGATAACTCGCGGAAAGGAGAAGATGTGGTTTGGACCTAAATCCCCATCCCGTTAAATAGGCGGCTCGTTTATACGGCTAGGGGTGTGGATGTAAAAACGCCCTGTCTTTTCGCGTTTGTTTGAACACGTGGAAGACGGTCATTATTGGGCATGGAAGCCGAGGAGGACTACATTACAAGAATCGTACATCATTCCTACAGGTACACAAGATTTGGAGAGGAACCCGCCTTGCAATGCCAAACAATCTGCGCGCCGGACTCATCGTCATTGAAGCCTGGTTCGGGTGCTACTGAGGGAGTCCTGGATTAGGGGGTGTTCGGGTAGCCGGACTATACCTTCGGCCGGACTCCTGGACTATGAAGATACAAGATTGAATACTTCGTCCCGTGTCCGGATGGGACTTTCCTTGGCGTGGAAGGCAAGCTTGGCGATGCGGATATTCAAGATCTCCTACCATTGTAACCGACTTTGTGTAACCCTAACCCTATCCGGTGTCTATATAAACCGGAGGGTTGTAGTCAGTAGGCAATCAACTCCATACACAACAATCATACCATAGGCTAGCTTCTAGGGTTTAGCCTCCTTGATCTCGTGGTAGATCTACTCTTGTACTACCCATATCATCAATATTAATCAAGCAGGAGTAGGGTATTACCTCCATCGAGAGGGCCCGAACCTGGGTAAAACAAAGTGTCCCCTGCCTCCTGTTACCATCCAGCCTAGACGCACAGTTCCGGACCCCCTACCCGAGATCCGTCGGTTTTGACACCGACAACGGGGGTGTAGCAACTCTTTCAACTCTTGGGGCTTCTTCTTCATCGGCTGATGCAGCCGGAATATCTTCAGCCATTTTGGCTTCGGACTCAGACACGTGCATGGTGGCAGTGACTTGGGGCCTTGGTCCTTTGCGAAGCCTGCGTAATGCGGGCGACGCTTGTGGAGATGGAGTGTGTTGGGCCTCAAAGTCATCATCATCTTGCATTGTTGGGGTAGCTTGCGGTTGGGGAGAGCTTGGAGTGTCTTATCTCTATGGGTGATCAGCCCATGATGCGTCCTGAGCAGTTGGCATCAGAGGACGACCAATGCTGATGAGTTCGTTGTGTGAGCATAGGCGATGATACCAATTGGTGCTCGATCTAAGGAAGGACTTCATCATCTTCAACATTGTCATGGTGACTCTTCAGCAGTGGTGGGGTCAACTGCTTGAATGTCTTCAGCTTCAGGAGCCTCTGTGGAAGCAGGCTCATGAACTATCAACTGGCGCTCACGATGTTCAGATGCAGGAAGAGCCACTGAGATTGGCTTGACATTAAGGGGCTCTGTGGGAGCAGCCCGATCTCTCTTCTTGGTTTTGCATTTCTTGGTTGGAGGAGCATCATCAGTAGTGCCCTTGGTTTTGCGCTTTCTGGCTTCAGCTTCAGCAGCCCTTGTTTTCTTCAGTTCTGAAGCCACCGTGGGGACCTTAGGCTTCGAGCCTATCATACTGGCTAGGAAGACAATGGGATGTGCTTCCTGCCTTGTTGCTTCGGGTTCGGCCACAGCTGGCTTCTTCTTCTTCTTTGCAGCCATCCTGGGATCGATGCCAGGACGCCCAAGAGCCTTGCGCTTTTCAGCTTCATTGTAGACTTGCACGCACTTGTCAGCCAGACTCTTCATGCGCTCACGAGAACCTTTAGCTTCTTCGCGTTTCTTGAGAAAGGCTTCCTTGAGCTCGTGCAACATAGTCTTGAAGTTTTTCACATCTTGCACACTGAGCTTGGCCATGTGCTTCTTGAACTGAGCTTTCTCATAGTCAATCTTTTGCTTCAGTTCAACGATGCGCTGAGCTAGAGCTAGCTCAGAAGCAATGGCGCCAGTGAAGGCGACGCTGAGGCCAATTGGAAGTTGCAGATCATCAAAGCTGAGATTTGGGGGTTTCAAACCACTCATCAATGAAGTTGTGAAGGATTGATATGTCAAAGAGAGGCAAATCATTGATGATTTCTGCTTCTTCTTTGCTCTTGATCAGTTGCTCAAGAGCGTCATCCGCAAGATCTTCATCGCTGGACAGATCCATGGCGTCGTTGCGCAGAATAGCAGCAGCAGTCAGTGCCTGATCAGTATTCTTTCTCATCTCAGTCTTCTTGGAGATACGTGATAGATCTTCAGACTGCACACTGTCTTCAGGAGGTGCAGTAGCCAGTGGCTTCGCCCGTAAGATTTTGGTGCTGAGGCAGACTTTGAAGCTTTAGGCTTCTTCAGCTTCATTGGCTTCGGTGGTGCAGGTGCTTCGTCAGATTCAGCATCATCTGCAGGTTGATCCATGACTGTCCCTTGAACCATAATATGAGTGATGAGACCTTCTAGGTTGTAGAAGGGCCCAACCAGATTGGGTTCAGCTTCTCGTGTGCCATCAGCACGAGGAGCAGAGGGACCAAGGTTGAAGTCTAATCCCCGTGACTTCTTGTTTTCTTTGGCCGAATTCTTGGCAAACTGGAAGGTGCACTTGAACAGATTGTCGTCACGACACCATAGCAAGGACGATGGATCTGCATCTGCAGGCTGTGGTCCTCGGACCATACAAGGATAGAAGCCTTGTTCAATGGCTTCAGCTCTGGACCTGGGTTGAAGATTTTTGTATAGGATGTCTCCCCACGGTCGCTTGATGGCATTCTTCTCAGCATATTCCTGGGTCACAAACCTGTACTTGAACCATTGCTCGGCCCAGTATCTTCGAATCCATTGGATTCGTGTCTTGCGCTGACCATAGCTTTCTTCGGGGTCAGTTTTGTATAGTTCATAAAGATCTTCGGGCAGGTCCGTTGATGTACCCCCACGGCGCTGTTTGCCGCCCTTTCTTGTAGGTTTCTCTGGTGCCATGAAGTTTAAACTGAAAGGCTTCAAAGGCTTCCGCTTGCTGGTCAAACAGGAACTGGCTTCGGGAGAATTTATATGATGCTGTAAGAATTCTGCAAATGAATGCAGACTATGAGAACCAAGGGATTCTCCCATGGACATGTACATGTGACAGCATTAAGGAGCGAGGGAAGGGGAAGAGGTCATATGCATTCTCAGAAGATTTTGAAGATAAATCAATTTAGAAGACATTGACCTCATAGTGCGAAGACATTCACTCATAGATAGAGAGTTGGTTCCAGATTTGTACGAATCCATGAATAAGTACAAGTGAGGAATCTAACTACTTTGTGAAGCATAAGTGAACATAGTAGGCATATTATGAGATGCAGTATGAAATAGATCCAACTTGTGTGAACAGAAACTGCTTGTGGTAGAAGGTGATGAATCTATAGGATCAAAGGGGCCGTAAAAAGGAGGTTTTATTTACCACATGAAGAACTGCTAGACAGAGTGGGAGAGGAGGCCAAGCAGTTCGATCGTCCGTGCCCTAACTTGGCGGCGGAGAACACCTACGGCGACGGCGGAGAAGATGATGTCCGCGGCCGGCGTGAAGACGACGTCGGTGAGGTCGCGGCAGCTAAGTGCTTCGTCGCCGGTGTCGTCGACGGCTAGCGGTGGCCCTAGGGTTTGTGCGAGAGTGGAAGAAAGGATAATGACTGTGGTGAGGCATGTATTTATAGGGACAGGGACGGCACAGTGTTATTACCCAGGTGCCCCTGGCAATTCACATCTGAAGGACACGTGGCCATCATGCAACATATCGGAGGTTGTTCCACGTTCCCACGCACGTCTGGATTGTCGGGTGGTTGTTCCCACTTCTCCGGGTTTCAGGTGGAGGAATTAGCATTGAAAACGGACTTAATGTTTGTCTCTGTATCTTCTGCTGACTAGGACGCAGAGAAGACATTCGACAGTTTCAATAGAATGCATATGATTTGGACAGATAGAGTTTGAGACAGAAAGCATAGAGAGATTAGGGTCCGATCACATTCACTTAGTTCAAAAGATTCAACAAGGAAGACGTAGCTATAAGTGAATGCTGTAGAGGACAGAACACTAGTATGTATATATCAGAAGACAATCAAGTGAACATAGTGAAGATAATCATGAAGACAAGTTGAAAATGAAGACAAACAAAATGTGAAGACATAGCACATGTAACGCCATGGGTAAAACACTTCAAACAGAAGAATTTAGTGGTGGCGTTACCCACCGTATAGGAAGTATTAGACCCAGACACGGCGCACAATTATCATGGCGCTCCGAAGTCAAATTCCACGTTAATGTATTAACACTCAGAATGTAAGTCTTCATTGATTGAAGATATACTTTACTTCGTGTGTTGCACATCTAAGTCATCAACATGCATAAGTGTTAGGATGTGTGCCTAATCACAAGACATTTGAGGATTCCAAGATATTTAGCTCACACCGTAACTTGCAAAACCTCTTCTCATCCAAGGGCTTGGTGAAGATATCTGCCAATTGATCTTCAGTGTTGACGTGTATGATATCAATATCTTCCTTCACAACATGATCTCTGAGAAAGTGATGACGAATTTAAATGTGCTTTATCTTCGAGTGCTGAACTGGGTTGTTGGCAATCTTGATGGCGCTTTCATTGTCGCAGTAGAGTGGTACTTGCTTCAGGTGAATGTCATAGTCTTTGAGTGTTTGCTTCATCCATAGAAGCTGAGCGCAGCAAGATCCAGCAGCAATGTATTCAGATTCAGCAGTGGAGAGAGATACACAGTTCTGCTTCTTTGAAGACCAACATACAAGTGATCGTCCCAGAAAATGACATGTGCCTGATGTAGACTTGCGATCCACCTTGTCACCAGCATAATCAGCATCCGAGAATCCAACTAGATCAAACTCTGAACCCTTTGGATACCATAATCCTAGTGTTCGGGTGTGAGCCAAATATCTGAGAATTCGCTTCACAGCTAAGTGATGCGATTCCTTTGGTGCCGCTTGGAACCGGGCACACATGCAAACACTAAGCATGATATCTGGCCTAGATGCACATAAATAAAGTAAGGAACCACTCATGGAGCGGTATACCTTTTGATCGAACTCTTTACCATTGTCGTCGGGACCCAGATGATGTTTGGCTGGCATTGGCGTCGTGTAGCCTTTGCAATCTTGCATTCCAAATTTCTTCAGGCAATCTTTGAGGTATTTCTCTTCAGATATAAAGATGTCGTTATGTTGTTGATGTATTTGAAGACCAAGGAAGAACTTTAGCTCACCCATCATGGACATCTGATATTGCTCTTGCACCATATATCCAAACTCGTTAGTGTATTTCTGATTGGTGCAGCCGAAGATAATGTCATCCACATATATTTGGCACACAAACAGTTCACCATAATATGTCTTAGTGAAGAGAGTGGGGTCGAGGGAACCAGGTTTGAAGCCTTTGCTCTTTAGGAAGTCTTTGAGTGTGTCATACCAGGCCCTAGGGGCTTGTTTGAGGCCATACAGTGCCTTGTTGAGCTTGTACACCATATCAGGATGTTTTGGATCTTCAAAGCCAGGCGGTTGTGCAACATACACTTCTTCGTCAATCTTGCCATTGAGAAAAGCGCTCTTCACATCCATTTGATGCAGAAGAATGTTATGATGATTTGCATAGGCCAGCAGTATGCGTATGGCTTCAAGTCTAGCCACAGGAGCAAATGTCTCATCAAAGTCAATCCCTTCAACTTGAGTATATCCTTGAGCAATGAGACGAGCTTTGTTTCTGACAACTTGACCATGCTCATCTTGCTTGTTGCGATATATCCATTTGGTGCCTATTATATTGTGCTTGCGAGGATCAGGACGCTTAACCAGTTCCCATATATTATTCAGCTCAAACCGTTGAAGCTCTTCTTGCATAGCTTGAATCCATTCAGGTTCCATGAAGGCTTCATCAACTTTCTTGGGTTCAGATATTGAGACAAATGCGAAGTGCCCACAGAAATTTGCTAGTTGTGTTGCCCTTGAACGAGTGAGTGGACCTGGTGCATTGATGCTATCAATTATTCTCTCAATCTGCATTCATTTGCAACACGAGGATGTACAGGACGAAGATTTTGCTCTTGCTGATCATTTTCATCGTTAGAAGGATTGTCTTCAGGCTCAGCATTGTCTTCAGGTTGATCAGGTGTGGAGATGATAAGTTCCTCTTCAGGCTGAGCTTCAGATGGTATGATTTCTCCAGTTCCCATAAGTTTGATTGATTCACTGGATGGAACTTCATCTAGCACATTTGGCAGGTGCTCTCTTTGCGAGCTGTTAGTCTCACCGAACCGCACATCCACAGTTTCAACCACTTTATAGTGAAAGAGGTTGAAGACTCTGTAGGAGTGCGAATCCTTTCCATATCCAAGCATAAAACCTTCATGTGCTTTTGGTGCAAATTTTGAAGTGTGATGTGGATCCTTGATCCAGCACCTGGCACCAAATACTCTGAAGTAACTGACATTTGGCTTCTTGCCAGTAAGGAGCTCATAGGAAGTCTTGTTCAGAAGCTTGTGAAGATAAACACGGTTGATGATATGGCATGCAGTATCAATGGCTTCAGGCCAGAATTTTCTTGGAGTCTTGTATTCATCAAGCATCGTCCGAGCCATCTCAATAAGTGTTTTGTTCTTGCGTTCGACGACGCCATTCTGCTGCGGCGTGTACGGAGCCGAGAATTCATGTGTGATTCCCAAAGTATCAAGATATGTATCTAGCCCAGTGTTCTTGAATTCAGTGCCATTGTCACTTCTGATGTGCTTTATCTTGAAGCCATAGTTGTTCATGGCTCGATTGGCGAAGCGTCTGAAGACATCCTGCACTTCAGTCTTGTAGAGGATTATATGCACCCAAGTATATCTTGAATAATCATCAACAATGACAAAGCCATAGAGACAAGCAGTAGTAGTAAGAGTTGAGTAATGAGTGGGACCAAAAAGATCCATGTGGAGCAGTTCGAAGGGTTGAGTCGTTGTCATGATTGTCTTCAAGGGATGCTTGGCCCTTGTCATCTTTCCTGCTTCACAGGCACCGCATAAGTGATCCTTCTTGAACTTGACGCCCTCGATGCCTATGACATGCTTCTTTCTTGCAAGAGTGTGCAAGTTCCTCATGCCAGCATGCCCTAGCCTTCGATGCCAGAGCCAGCATTGAGGCTTTTGCTAGAAGACATACGGCAAGCTGTGGTCCTCCTAATAAATCTACCACGTACAAATCATCTTCCCTATACCCTTCAAACACTAGAGACTTGTCAGATTCCATTAGAACCAGGCAACGATATTTTCCAAACATCACAATCATGTTTAAATCGCAAAGCATTGAGACAGACATTAAGTTGAAACCAAGGGATTCAACAAGCATGGCTTTATCCATGTGTTGATCCTTTGAGATTGCAACTCTACCTAGACCCAATACCTTACTTTTACCAGTGTTAACAAAAGTGATGTGACTTTTGTCAGATGGACGTAAGGTTGAGTCCAAAAGAAGACTTCGCTTGCCAGTCATGTGATTAGTACACCCACTATCAATAATCCATTCTGAAGCAGCTGGTGTCATACCCTACAGTGCAGTTAGGGGGATAGGCTTCACGAAGAGAATTGTCAAGCAAAAACATTTGACGAGCCAGTGGATTATGAAAGCTTAGATCGAGATTAGGACTGATAGGGCAAGTAGCAAGCGACTCAGGAACAAAGTACATAATAAGACCATTTGGGCATTTGATCTTGCGCCCTACAAGATGTTTAAGGTCCCTAGCAATAGCGTCAGACGATTTTGGTTTTCGGCTGGAGACCTTTCCCTACAAAAGAGAGTTAAGCTTTCTTAGCCACCCACATCTTCAAGGGTGGCTTCGAAGCAATGAGTCTAAGTGCAGCATCTGAGAACTTTGGCTTTGGAGCCCTAGCAAAAAGTCTTGCAGGTGGACAATAGTACTCATAAGAATAAGCAGAATAGTTCTTGGTCTTATGAACATGGCGGTTTTATGAAATGCGCTCATATTCATAGGCCTGAGTATGGCTTCCCTGCAAAACATTTGCATTAGTGCGACTTAGGTGAGTCCTCTATCTATATGAAGCCTTTGGGCCGTATGAAGCCTGTGGTTTGGGGTTTGTCTTCTTCACTTGTGGTGTCATGACGACATTCACAGGAAGATTCTCCAAACACCTTTTCGGCACCCAGACCTTCTTCATAGGCGGCTCATTCCTGCAGTTAGTACCAATATACCTGGCAAACACTTCACCATTCTGATTCTTAAACAGTTTATAGTTTGCATCAAAGGATTCATCAATAACAATGGGATTAGCACAAGTGAAGCCAGATAGGGTGGATGGATCCACTAAAGGTCCCTTTGCAGCAACCCATGTGGTTTTGGGGTACTGCTCAGGTTTCTAGTAAGAGCCATCAGCATTCATTTTCCTTTCGAACCCAACACCCTCTTTCGTAGGGTTTCGGTTCAGGATCTGCCTTTTGAGGACATCACATAGTGTCTGATGCCCTTGGAGACTTTTGAACATCCCTGTTTCAAGCAATGTCTTCAACTTGGCATTCTCATCAGCAATAGCAGTGGCATCCTCAGCAGAGGGGTTAGTTATCACACCAATAGTTGAAGATATTGCAACAGTAGCAGCAGTAGAACATTCAGCAACAGAAGTAGCGTTATCACGCTCAATGCATTTAAGACATGGTGGTTCAAAAACTTCCTGAGCGGAACTGATCTGTTTGGCGCGAAGTGACTCATTTTCCTTTTGAAGATCTTCATGAGCCGCTCTCAATTTTTCAAGGTCTTGCTTCCTTTGAAGATAATCATAGGAAAGCTTTTCATGAGATGTTGAGAGTGTTTCATGACGACTTTGAAGTTCCTCATACTTAACATGAAGATTTTTTATGTCTTCAATTAAGGGCTGAGATCAAGTCATTTCAGCGTCCAACAGGTCATCGCTTTTGTCTAATAGTTTTTGAATATTTTCCATAGCTTTCTGTTGTTCAGTTGCAATTTTAGCAAGTGTTTTGTAGCTGTGTTTGGAGCCACAATCAGAGTCATCTTCACTTGATGTTTGATAGTGAGTAGTGTGCGTGTTTACCTTGGCACCGCGTGCCATGAAGCAGTAGGTGGGAGTGGAGTCGTCCTTGTCATTAGCATCAGCGTTGGTGACATTATCTTCAGTGTTGAAGATGGACTTGGCAACGTAGGCTGTAGCCAGACTTGCCACACCAGAATCGGACTCCTCCTCAGACTCCACCTCCGCCTCCTCAGAAGCGGACTCCTCCTCCGAATCCATTTCCTTGCCAACAAATGCACGAGCCTTGCCAGATGAGCTCTTCTTGTGTGATGAAGACTTTGAGGAAGACTTGGAAGAAGACTTTGAGTATTTCTTCTTCTTCTTGTCGTCAGAATCATACTCCTTGCTCTTCTTTTTCTTCTTGTTCTCATTGTCCCACTGTGGACACTCAGAGATGTAGTGGCCAGGTTTCTTGCACTTGTGGCATGTTCTCTTCTTGTAGTCATGAGCAGAAGCTTCATCATTCCTTGAGCTTGATCTTGAGGACTTTCTGAAGCCTTTCTTCTTGGTGAATTTTTGGAACTTCTTCACAAGCATAGCAAGCTCCTTTCCAATGTCTTCAGGATCATCAGAACTGCTGTCAGATTCTTCTTTAGATGAGGAGACAACTTTTGCCTTCAAGGCACGAGTTTGCCCATAGTTGGGACCGTAGATATCTCTTTTCTCAGAAAGCTGAAACTCATGTGTGTTGAGCCTCTCAAGTATGTCAGACGGATCGAGTGTCTTGAAGTCAGGACGTTCTTGAATCATCAGGGCTAGGGTGTCAAACGAGCTGTCAAGTGATCTCAGGAGTGTCTTGACGACTTCATGCTTGGTGATCTTAGTAGCGCCGAGGGCTTGAAGCTCATTTGTGATGTCAGTGAGTCGATCAAACGTGAGCTGGACATTCTCATTGTCATTTCTCTTGAAGCAGTTGAAGAGGTTGCGAAGGACACTGATTCTCTGATCTCTCTGGGTTGAGACGCCTTCGTTGACCTTGGAGAGCCAGTCCCAGACTAGCTTAGATGTTTTCAAAGCACTCACGCTGCCATACTGTCCTTTGGTCAGATGACCACAGATGATGTTCTTGGCAGTGGAGTCTAGTTGAACGAACTTATTGACATCAGTAGCGGTGACACCTTCACCAGCCTTGGGAACGCCATTCTTGACGACTTACCATAGGTCGGCATCAATGGCTTCAAGATGCATGCACATCTTATTCTTCCAGTAGGTATATTCAGTTTCATCGAAGACGGGGCATGCAGTGGAGACTTTAATTATCCCTGCTGTCGACATAGCTAAAACTCCAGGTGGTTAAACCGAATCACACAGAACAAGGGAGTACCTTGCTCTGATACCAATTGGAAGTGCTAGTGATCGACTAGAGGGGGGTGAATAGGCGATTTTTATGAAAGTCTTCAAAACATGGAAGTTTCGAAGACAAACGATAGAAATAAACCTATTACCATGCAGCGGAAGGTAGACTACACTAGGCAAACCATAGTCAAGTATTCAATGGAGTGAAAGTACAATGACTAATAGCAGCTAGGCAGTAAAGATTAGGTAGGAAGATATTGTGAAGCCAATCAGAACAAGCAGTCACTCAGTGAAGACAAAAGATAAAGCAATCATACAATGACTTCACAAGGACCAACAAGTAAGTAAAGGGAAGGGAAGGATGAAACCAGTGACTCGTTGAAGACAATGATTTGTTGGACCAGTTCCAGTTGCTGTGACAACTGTATGTCTGGTTAGGGAGGCTGAGACTCAACTCAGAAGACCTCGTCTTCACCTTATTCCCCTTGAGCTAAGGACACCCAGTCCTTGGCCAATCACTCTGGTAAGTCTTCAAGGTAGACTTCCAAACCTTCACAGACTTCGCTCACCGCCGATCCACAATGACTCTTGGATGCTCAGAACGCGACGCCTAACCGGCTGGAGGATTCACAGTCCTCAAGTGTAATAAGTCTTCAGATCACACAGACAGGAAGACTTAAGTGATGCCTAACACTCTTTGGCTCTGGGTGTTTAGGGCTTTATCCTCGCAAGGAATTCTCTCTCAAAGGCTTCGAGGTGGGTTGCTCTCAAACGACAAAAGCCGTGCACTAACTCTGAGCAGCCAACCGTTTAAGGTTGTAGGGGGTGGGCTATTTATAGCCACTAGGCAACCTGACCTGATTTGTCCGAAATGATCCTCGGTCACTAAGGAACTAACACGTGTTCCAACAGTCAGATTTCAAACACACACGGCAACTTTACTTGGGCTACAAGCAAAGCTGACTTATCCAACTCTGGACAAGATTTGCTCTCATAGTCTTCACTCGAAGACATAGGATTTTGGTTAAGCATCACTTCAGTCATTCTGACTGGTTCACTTGGACCCCACTTAACAGTACGGTGGTTCCTATGACTCAACAAAGAAAAACACAGAACGATGAAACTTCTAAGTCTTCACGCTCCATAGTCTTCACGCGATGTCTTCTCTTGTCATAGTCTTCAATGTGAATGTCTTCACATACCACCTTTGACTTCAATGTCTTCATACATTTTTAGGGGTCATCTCTGGTAGGAAAACCGAATCAATGAGGGACTTCTACCTGTGTTATCCTGCAATTCTCACAAACACATTAGTCCCTCAACTAGGTTTGTCGTCAATACTCCAAAACCAACTAGGGGTGGCACTAGATGCACTTACACTAGTAGCCAATCTGTTAGGTGAAATAGCTCTACACCGTTTTATACTCGATCTTTGTTGCTGCGATGGCCTTCGGTAGTTCGGTGGTTGTGTGCTCGGCCTCATTGACTGCTGAAACAACTTGCCATAATTTAGCACTCAAATCTATTTGCTGAATTAGCTTTACATATATTTCGTTACTTAGATCTTCTCGTCCAAATATCTTTCCATAGCTTTAGACATCGACCTAGGTATTTTTTTTCTGGACTTCATAAAAAAGCATATATGTTTTTCCTGTAATATCTAGTAGAAGAACTAATTTGTATGTCTAATAGATGGACATGACTTGGATAACTTCTGCTCTAAGATTCTCTGCTGCATATGTCGAGGGGGTTGAAAACTTCATGAACTTTATCAGAGCAGAGTACGGCGGTCCGAATTAAGATGTGCTCTACCCGTGTAGCAGTTGTATGAATTCAGTTACAACACCCCAGTCAACTGTGCAAAATCATCTATACTTGTATGGGATGTCGGTCACATATACTAGGTGGGTTCATCATGGTGAAGCTGTGAACGTCAATGTTATTGACTATGTGGAAGCAGTAGATCCATGTTTGTAAGAATAATTGTGTTCTGCTCCGGAAGGATTATGCCAACTTAAGTGAATGCCCGAAATGCAAATCATCAAGATGGAAAGATGGCGATGCTGTGAAGAGGATTCCTCATAATGTTCTGAGACATTTCCAATTTACACCAAGATTGCAGAGGTTGTTTCATGATGCTGAAACAAGAGAGGATGTATTGTGGCATTCTAGGAACCAGGAGTACAAAGATCAGAATGTAATGAGCCATCCATCACATGGTAGTGAGTGGAAAAGCTTCAATCAGAAACACGAAAAGTTTGCTGCTGACCCGAGAAACATTAGACTTGGCTTAGCTTCAGATGGATTCAACCCATTTGGCCACTAGAGCGCCACATATAGTATGTGGCCAGTGCTTGTTATCCCTTACAACATGCCTCCAAATGTCTGCACCAAAGAATCAAACTACATGATGGCCTTGCTCATCCCAGGTCCAAAAGTCCTGGAAAGGATTTTGATTTGTTCATGGAGCCTCTTGTGGAGGAACTTCAACAGCTATGGAGGGGTGTTCTCACTCGAGACCTATATAGCAGCCCACCAGCTGATTTCTTTCTGCGTGCTGTTATAATTTGGTGCATCCATGATTATCCGGCTTTGGGCACTATGTCAGGGCGAACGACACATGGTTACAATGCATGTGTTCATTGTGACAGGAATTCGCTGTCATATGCAATACTTAGCAAGATCTTTTACATTGGACACCGCCATTTCCTTGCCAAGGACAAGCCGCATCCTAGAAAATACCGAAGACATGTTTTCAATGCAAAGCATGAAAACCGTGATGCGCCAAAGAGGCTCACCGCCGATAAGTTGCAAGTGGAATTAGAGCAGGTCTGGCATATTACACCAGGAAACCATCCTGGTAATGGCAGCGGGAAAAGGAAGCGTGGCAGGGCAGAAGAGAGATTATTTTTTACCCGCAGGTCCACTTTGTGGGACTTGGAGTATTGGAAAGATTTGGATCTGTGGCATAATCTTGATGTGATGCACATCGAGAAAAATATATGTGACAGCATTATCGGCACACTTCTTAATATTGAAGGCAATATGAAAGATACCTTAAAATCTAGGATTGATTTGACACACCTGGGTATCAGACAGGATTTGCAGGTGCAAGATGAAGGTAAACCACGGGATATGGCACCAGTTGTGCACGTCTTGGACAAGGTACAAAGAAAAGAATTCTGCGAGGTCCTGTCACGTGTGAGATTCCCACATGGATTTGCTTCCAACCCTGAAAGGAGAGTCAGTGCATATGGAAACAAGGTACAAGGTTTGAAAACTCATGACTGCCACGTCCTACTTCAAAGGGTTTTACCTATTATCCTTAGAGGATTGGGCCGCCCTGAGTTATACAGAGTAGTTGCAGAGTTGGGAAAATTCTTCAGAGAACTCTGCAGTAGAAATATCAGGATAGATGCTTTGGAGCATCTTAGAGACAAGATACCAACTATCCTATGCAACCCTGAGAAGATATATCCTCCAGTCTTCTTTGATGTGATGGTGCATTTGGCTGTTCATCTACCTAATGAGGCACTACTTAGAGGTCCAGTACAGTATGGCTGGATGTACCCTATTGAAAGGCGGCTAGGCACTTTCAAGGGATATGTTAGGAACAGAGCTAGACCCGAGGGTTCCATTGCAGAGGCCTACATTGCTATAGAAGCGTTGACATTCTGCTCAAAATACATTGAAACAACCGATCAGCTTAGCAAAGAGGTGGGTGAAGACAATCCCAGGCTCAATGTTTTTGATTATTCTGTTCGAGTTATAGGGAAGAGTCGACAAGAGGACAAACCTAAAGATTTGGACAAAATGGTTTGGTATGTGTTGAATAACTGTCCTGAGATACTACCTTATATCAAGTAAGTGCTAGGTACTGCAGCTTATACATCGTAATCTACTAAACTTGCAGCACATTCTTATATATTTAGATGTTTGACGCTATCACTATGTTGTGCAGCATCTACAAAAAGGAGTTACTGTTGCAAAATCCAAGAAACATTGACAAACTGGTTATGGCAGGATTTGCGAAATGGTTCAAGAGCCATGTAAGCTTTTGAATTGCACTGTCAGTTTTTTGAATATATTGAGTACATAAGATGATCAGCTTGTCCATTTTCTAACCATAGGTTAAGAAGATGCGGGAGGATGGGCAGGCAGTTGATGATGCCCTTTACTCACTAGCAATGGGTCTTGATACTCGGGTAAGACATTATGAATCTTGCGTTGTTGGAGATGTGCGCTACAACACCCTTGCATGAGACGAAGGCAGGAAGACACAAAACAGTGCCATCATGAGCACGGATACGTATGACAAAGAGACAACTGAAATGTATGCTAACATAACAGACATTGTTCAGTTGCAGTATATCTCCAGTTTCGAGGATCATCAGCGTGTGGTTATGTTGTGCTGTCGTTGGTATAACCTGTTTTCTAGGATCGCAAAACCCAGAGCTAATGATTATTTCAAATCCATCAATGTCAAGGCGGCGTACCAGACCAACGAGCCTTTTATTTTGGCAAATCAAGCAACACATATATTTTTCTTGGAAGACACATTTGCACGTAGCGACGACTGGAGATTATTGCAAAGGTTTGAGCAAAGGAATTCGTTTAATGAAGTTGCACAACAAGATGATGCTTACACTGCTCCTGATGTACAAGATAACACAGATGTTCCTAATATCTTTGAGAACCATCACGTCAATGACGCCGGCGAAAAGAATGCTTGTCGTGATGTGGACATACAAGAGTTGATCAAGAAGAAGCCAACGTTCGAGGACGTTGAGGACAAAGAAGAAGAAGATGACACCATGGGGAATTACGATTTAGACTGATACACATGGCGAAGATGTTGACGCTGCTGCTGCGGATGATGATTACATTGCTTTTGTCGTATTTTCCTGTCAGAAGACGTTTTTTATCTACTATGTGAAATTGTGTTTGCTATGACAACTGAAACCTGATGAACATGTTGTTTAGTATTTTCCTGTGAGAACATCACTTGTTATGTATGCTGATTTGTGTTTGGTCATTGTATGACGACTAAAACATGATGACATTGTTGTTTAGTTGTACTCATATTTGGCTGTGAAACTTGAATTTGATGACATAGTTTGCTGTTGGACTGCAATTTGCTCGATGTCTTTGAATGAGAACAAAGCTGACCCGACAGGGCCTCTGCTAATTTATTTATTTATTACCAAAAGGGCCTCTGCTATTTATTTATTTATGAGCAAAAGGGGATACCCCCTGATTTCCGTTAATAGAAATCATTAGATGTTCACAACACTACGCCCAGCCTGCTACACATGTTTCATTCATTACTAGTTTCATCAAAGTGCTCATGTCATAGTCAGTGAATACATCACGACTGCTACATACACTGCAAATAAAGAGACAATAATCCTACAGAGCACATCGTTTTGCCCATTATCTTCACAAGCTCTTTCATCTCCTCATTGCTGTCAAGGACGTTCAGCAGCTGTTGCTTGGCCATGATCAGAGGAACTGCATCTTTAACCTTCTACTCTGCATCTTCCTCTTCTACCGTTCCTTCAGTTACTTGTCCAATGCCCCAACCTGCTGGTATTGGGATTCCTCGGCTAACCAAATAATTAGCATAGTTGCACTCCCCCACATCAGCAACTTCCCAGAAATACAAATAACACGAATCTTCCCTTTTCTGCACGAATCAAATTGGAAGATCATCAACCAAACTATTAAAAAATCAGCAACTGAAAGCAACAGAACAACACTTAAACATATTATTACCCCATGATTCGGGCATTTGTAGAAGACTCGGCCAGGGTTGAGGATTGTGGTTGAGACGCGACGAATGACTCTGCGTGATTTGCAGCAGTGGCACCACACCAACGATAGCGGGTTGCGATGAGCAACCAGCTATGGTGCGTGTGCCGGCAGGGGTGTGATGAGACCCACAGGCAATGGTACGGGTGGCGACTTGGCGCATATCTGGTTGTTGGCTGCTGAAGAGCAGGTGGACGAGCAGCCAGCGGACATGGTTGCTGTGGCTAGAGCTTCTGATGCTAAGCAGAGTAAGTAGAGAAGAGGAGAAGCGAACGTTGGATATGTCAGTTTCATTACTTGCAGAGTAGCATAGCACCATATGTAGCATAGCACCATATATAGTCATAGTCTAGGTTTGGATTCGAACCAGCTACAGGAGCACGTCTCTCTTTTTCTAAAACTCGGCAACGTCTCTTTACTGGTACACTAGCTTGTTCTATACGCCTTCTCAAGTCTTTGATTCCTCCAACTGACATCTGGGACCCACCGGAAGGGCCTCTGTATTTCGCGAAAAAAAACATGCCCCCCGCTGACAGGTCGGACCCACCAGCTATCTTCGCACGCAAGGAAGGGCCTCCTTATTACGCACAAAAAAATGAATACTCCCCCTGCCAGCTGGAACCCAGCATAGTGGGAGGCTGACTTGTGGGCCTACCAAGTTGACGGGGACGGAGGGATTTGTCAACTTAGTCAATATGAACTATTCTAGCTCCAGTTACCGTACCATGTTCATCCAACGGCCGTAGTGCTTCTTCAACCTCTGATCTTCTTGCCCCAGCCGCCCAAACCAGCGCCGGTCGTGCCTCATGCTCCTGCCTCCCGTGGCCGGTTGTGATGTCACGGAGGCCTCACCGCCCCTACTACTCCCACAGTTGGCCAGGCCATCCCTCTACTCACCCACACCCCCTGTTATTTTGCGGTGACGGCAGCCTCACACCGCAGCCGAACCAGTGAACCCCCATACTCCTCTCCGCGTGGGCATCCACTGCCGCGTCTTCCCCGGCTCCGCATCGTCCCCTTCCTAGGCCTCGCCGTCGTCCACTGCGTTGGTGCTCTCAGCTCGGCGTGGTCAATGTGGTCAACGAGCGACTTCCATTGGAAGAGTACTATACGTGGAGAGGCTGATAGCTAGGTCCACGGCCACATCCCGGTTTTTTGTGATTTGCCAAGTAGGTCGCTTTGTCAGGCCTATTGGGCTGCAAATCTTTCAAGATGAGGAGAGCTTCATTCGTCTGGCCGAGAAAATGGTCTATCAATAATGAGAAATGGGTTATACATTTTTAAAACACATCAAACCGGCAATTAGTTTCAAATTTCTTTTTTTTCATTTTGAGATTTTAAATTGGATTGATTTTTTATGCGTGGACAATTTGTTGGATTTTATATTGATATACATTTATTTTTTTAAATCAGTTTGAATGTGACTCGAAATTTCGGGACACAATATGCAAAATTTCGTATAATTTTTTAACTGTGGACACAATATGGGCTGTAATGCTAACAAAAAGAATATGGGCTCCAAAAAAACCTTGAGAATTAGCAAATGGACTGTAAATTATTAGAAATAATGGCAGATGGGTTGTATGCAGTTTTCCACAGATTTGAGGCTTTCCAAAAAAGGTTGACGCACAAGCAATGACTGTTGGATGTCCATCCAACGGCCGTCGTGCTTCTTCAATCTCTGCTCTTCTTGCTCTAGCAGCTCAAACAAGCGCCAGTGGCACTGCCTGCTCCCTCCTCCCCGCGGCCGGCTGTGCTGCCGCGCAGGCCTCACCGCCCCACCGTACTCCCATCGCTGGCCCAGCTATCCCTCTACTCACCCACACCTGCTGTTATTCTCCGGCGACGGCAGACGAATCAGTAAACCCTCGTACAGTCGTACTCCCCTCTGCATGGGAAACAACTGCCGAGTCTTCCCTGGCTCCGTGTCATTCCCTTCCTAGGCCTCGCCATCGTCCATCGCCCTGGTGCTCTTGGTGCGGCCTGGTCAATGTGGTCAATGACCGACATGCATCTGAAGTGGACTGTACGTGGAGAGGCTGACAACTGGGTCCACGGCCGCACGCAAGGAAATGCCTCCTTATTACGCGCAAAATAATGATTCCTCCACTTGACATCTGGGACCCACCGAATGGGCCTCTGTATTTCACAAAAAAAAACGTTACCGCCACTGACAGCTCGGACCCACCAGCTATATCTTCGCACACAAGGAAGTGCCTCCTTATTACGCACAAAAAAATGAATACTCCCCCTGCTAGCTGGGACCTAGTATAGTGGGAGGCTGACTTGTGTGCCTACTAAGTTGATGGGGACGGAGGGCTTTGTCAACTTAGTCAATATGCACGATTCTAGCTCCAGTGATTGTACGATGTCCATCCAACGGCCGTAGTGCTTCTTCAACCTCTGGTCTTCTTGCTCTAGCCGCCCAAACTAGCACCGATCGTGCCTCGTGCTCCTGCCTCCCGTGGCCGGCTGCGATGCCGCGGAGGCCTCACCGCCCCCTACTACTCCCACCGTTGGCCAGGCCATCCCTCTACTCACCCAAACCCCCTGTTATCCTACGGCGACGGCAGCCTCACACCGTAGCGAACCAGTGAACCCTCATACTCCTCTACGCATGGGCATCCACTGTCGCATCTTCCCCGGCTCCGCATCGTCCCCTTCCGAGGCCTTGCCGTCGTCCACCGCCCTGGTGCTCTCGGTGGCATAGTCAACGTGGTCAAGGAACAGCTTCCATTGGACATGGACTATAAGTGGAGAGGCTAACAGCTGGGTCCACGGCCGCAGCAAGGAAGTGCCTCCTTATTATGCGGAAAATAATGATTCCTCCACCTGACAGCAAGGACCCACCAGATGGGCAACCGTATTTCGCAAAAAAACGTTTCCCCCTGACTGTTGGGACCTACCAGCAACATCTTCGCATGCAAGGAAGTGTGTCCGGGCAAAAAAATGATTCACCCCCCTGACTGCTGGGATCCACCAGCTACATCTTCGCATGCAAGGAAGTGCCTGACAGTCGGGACCCACCTGGTCGAAGCATTTGTAGCATTGTCATTCTGGTTGCGAACATGTACGTACATACTGGTCGATGTAGAGGCGTGCACGTGTCGTAGTAGAGGCGCGCACGTAGCATGTGCACGTAAGTACAGCGGCCAGTCTGCAAGAAGGAAAATACGGCCACGTACGTACATACGGGCAGGGTCACGAACGCCTACTCGCGCATACGTACGGCCAGGGCTCGTGTACATGGCTGGGTCGGAACGGAGAAACAACGTCATCATCGTGTTCATGGGGAGCCAACCGGCTGGGTCGGAACGGAATGCGTCGTCGTGTTCATCGGGAGGGCTTGGACGGAACAACCGATGGAAACGAGGCCTGGCGTACCGCAGAACGGAGGAAACGGCCTTGTGTTTGACCGGCCACGGTCGAAACAGGATCCTGTTCATCGGGAGGGGTCTGGCGTACCGCAAAACGGAGGAAACGGACCTCCTACGGTCGAAACGGGGGTCCTGTTCATCGGGAGGGGTGTGGTGTATCGCAAAACGGAGGAAACGGACTTGTGTTGGAGCGCTACGGTCGAAACGGGGGTCATGTTCATCGGGAGGGATGTGGCGTACCGCAAAACGGGGCTCCACGGGACACTGTTCATCTCCACCATCGACCCCCTCTAGCCTCCACGGGATACTGTTCATCCACCGTCGACCTCCTCCAGCCTCCACCCGCGACTGTTCATCCACGGGCTCCTGTTCATCCAGCCTCCACCGCGTGCTACTCCACCGGCTACTGTTCAACCAGTCCTCTCCACGGGCTCCTGTTCAACCAGCCCTCTCCACGGGCTCTTGTTCAACCACCCCTCCACCGTCTACTATTCATCCAGCCCTCCATGGGGTGGTCCTGTTCATTTAGCCCTCCACGGGGTCCTGTTCATCCAGCCCCAACCGGCTCGATCGATCAGGGTCATGTTCATCCAGAGGCAACACCACGGGTCCTGTTCATCCACCCCCATCGGGAACTGTTCATCCAAACCCCCCAGCAACGCTCACTGTTCATCCAGAGGCATCATCGATCGGCTTCAGTTAGCAGCAGTAGCGAAGGAATCACTCGGGTTCAGTAACGCGTAGCCTGCAGTGCAATCGCTCAGGTTCAGTTAGAGCCCAACGCCTCGCACACACACGCGTACATGTATGAGAGAAACGCGCATCGCTCGGCCCCCGACCACCCACCGTAACCGGGAACTCCCTGAAATTTTTCTTGCCCTCGCTTCTACCACGGTTTTTTCCATCATGGACGGCCCAAAGAATGTCATGCATCTGCGTCTCTGGCCCACCCAGGATGAAAAGCCCATTTTGTCATAGAATTAGGAGCCCACCACATCTATGATGATACCGGGTTTTGTTACAATTATCGTCATAGAAGTGTCATAAGTATGACAGAACATTTTTTCGTTTGGCCCAAAATGTCACGGATGTGTCTTTTTTTGTAGTGACTACTAGTACCTACTCCCTACTTCCAGTTCACTATTAGTACTCCCTCCGTCCTGGCTTATTGGTCCTCTTTGTACTCAATCCATGGGCTCGTTCTCCTCAAGAAATTGTCTTTACCAACGTATTAATATCGGCAATGCATGCTTGAACAACGAATGATTAAACCTTGCATGCAACGTTTTGACAAAGCATTGACTTATGAACATGTGAATGTGAGGGACTACAACCTCGTGCGTGCATGCAATAGTCACACGTACACATGGATGAAAAATGCACGCGACGCCCTAATGCTTGCATGTCCGAGCACACGATGGAACACACACGGTCACGCTCAACTGCTCAAGTGCTCAACCTACACGTGCATGCACACACATACTCAGTCAGGATGAGCTAGTGACCATATAAACATCGGAAAATGTTTATATTGAGCGCAATGAGAGTATTATGAAGTCCACTAACCGTATTTTTACAAATACACAGTGACAGACACTGTATTTATCTCGTTTCAAATTAAGCCATATTAACCAGAAAGGAGGTAGTATGGACTAGCATTACTTTGTTGTGTCCCGTCAACTTGCCGAACGAGGAGAAGCTTGCGCGCGGTAGCTCGCAGCACATGGAGAAACTTTTGACTAATGCAAGCTCTCCCTCGCTCTGGCGGTGGACGTGCAACAGTTAATTCGGTGTCAGATTGCCAGAAGCATACAGTGTACTAGTACCATTATTGTTTGACTTCCCAAAGAGGCGAACAACCAAGCGCAAAGTTTACTACTAGTACTAAAATTATAGAGGTATGTACTACTACTAGGAACCAGATGGTGGAGTGTCTGCACACTTATTTTATTTTAAAATGTGATAAAGCAACCTTCAACACATTTGGTTCTCTTCGAGGGTTCTCGCATGTGATAATGGAAGTTGATTGCATGGAATACTCGCCACAATTATCGCTTAATTCTGGATCCTATCCTGTTACAAATAGGAGCGCTCGGTAATATTTTCTCTTTTTTTGTTATTCAGCATGTAAACAGGTCAGCAAACCTTGCGGCACATCTTTGTGCGAACCGTGCTTGCTACACTTTGAATGTGACCGAGAGTTAGCTTGATGAAACACCTCGCTTCCTTCTTCTTTTTGCGGGGTACCTCGCTTCCTAGTGACCAGTCTCTTGGTTGATCGTCCTAAGAATTCTTATATATGAATAAAGCTCTCTCATTTACCTGCAAAAAAGATTAAGCCATACTAACCGGAAAGGAGGGAGTATGGACTAGCACTACTTTTTGGTGTGCCCAGTCAACTCGCAGAATGAGGAGAAGCTTGCAGGACAAGGTGAAGCTCGCTTACGCCCTCTCTGTCTACCTCAAGCCTGGTGGCTTGCTGGATGAGGAGAAGCTTTTGACTAATGCAACCTACCCTCGCCCATGCGGTGGACGTGCAACAGTTCATTCGATGTGAGATTGCTAGAGGCATACACTATAGTACCATCATTGTTTGACTTCACGAAGAGGCGAAGAGCCAACCGCAAGGTTTAGTAGTACAAGTAGTACTACTACTAGTATATAGGTACTAGGAACCGCATGGTGGAGCGTCTGTACTCTTATTTTATTTTTAATCTCTGATAAAGTACACATTTATTCGGGACAAGTGCTCTACTACTATTACTCCACACGTTGACCACTATCCAGCATGCATCTAGAGTATTAAGTTCATAAGAATAGAGTAACGCCTTAGGTAAGATGACATGATGTAGAGGGATAAACTCAAGCAATATGATATAAACCCCATCTTTTTATCCTCGATGGCAACAATACAATACGTGTCGTTTCCCTTTCTGTCACTGGGATCGAGCACCGCAAGATTGAACCCAAAGCTAAGCACTTCTCCCATTGCAAGAAAGATCAATCTAGTAGGCCAAACCAAACTGATAATTCGAAGGGACTTGCAAAGATAACCAATCATGCATAAAAGATTTCAGAGAAGAATCAAATATTGTTCATAGATAGACTTGATTATAAACCCACAATTCATCGGATCTCGACAAACACACTATAAAAAGAGTTACATCGAATAGATCTCCAAGAAGATCGAGGAGAACTTTGTATTGAGATCCAAAGAGAGAGAAGAAGCCATCTAGCTACTAGCTATGGACCCGAAGGTCTGAAGTAGACTACTCACACATCATCGGAGGGGCCATGGAGTTGATGTAGAGGCCCTCCGTGATCAATGCCCCCTTCGGCGGAGCTCCAGAAAAGGCCCCAAGATGGGATCTCTTGGGTACAGAAGGTTGCGGCGGTGGATATAGGGTTTCGTGGTGCTCCTGGATGTTTTTGGCGTATGTGAACATATATAGGAGGAAGAAGTAGGTCGGTTGAGCCACGAGGGGCCCACGAGGGGGGAGGGCGCGCCCCCTGCCTCGTGGCCTCCTCGTTGGTTGCTTGACATCAACTCCAAGTCCTCTGGATCACGTTTGTTCCAAAAATCATGCTCCCGAAGGTTTCATTCCGTTTTCACTCCGTTTGATATCCCTTTTCTGCGAAACACTGAAATAGGCAAAAAAAACAGCAATTTGCACTGGGCCTTGGGTTAATAGGTTAGTCCCAAAAATAATATAAAAGTGTAAAATAAAGCCCATTAACATCCAAAACAGATAATATAATAGGATGGAACAATCAAAAATTATAGATACGTTGGAGACGTATCAGCATCCCCAAGCTTAATTCATGCTCGTCCTCGAGTAGGTAAATGATAAAAACAGAATTTTTGATGTGGAATGCTTTCTAGAATATTCTTCAATGTATTTTTCTCTATTGTGGCATGAATGTTCAGATCCGAAAGATTCAAGATAAAAGTTTATTGTTGACATAAAAATGGTAATACTCCAAGTATGCTAATCAAGCAATTATGTCTTACCAAAATACCATAGCCAAAGAAAACTTATCCCTACAAAGTCATATAGTTTGGCCATGCTTCATTTTTGTCACACAAAATGCTCCCATCATGCACAACCCCGACGACAAGCCAAGCAATTGTTTCATACTTAGCCTTTTCAAACTCTTTCAACTTTTACGCAATATATGAGCGCGAGCCATGGACATAGCACTATGGGTGGAATAGAATATGATGATTGAGGTTGTGTGAGAAGACAAAAAGGGAGAAAGTCTCACATTGACGCGGCTAATCAATGGGCTATGGAGATTCCCACCGATTGATGTGAATGCAAGGAGTAGGAATGCCATGCAACGGATGCACTAGTGCTATAAATATATGAAAGCTCATCAAAGAAACTAAGTGGGTGTGCATCCAACTTGCTTGCTCACGAAGACCTAGGGCATTTGAGGAAGCCCATCATTGGAATATACAAGCCAAGTTCTATAATGAAAAATTCCCACTAGTATATGAAGGTGACAAAATAGGAGACTCTCTATCATGAAGATCATGGTGCTACTCTGAAGCACAAGTGTGGAAAAAGGATAGTAACATTGTCCCTTCTCTCTTTTTCTCTCATTTTTTTATTTGGGCCCTCTTTTCTCTTTTTTATGGCCTCTTTTTTTCGTCCAGAGTCTCATCCCAACTTGTGGGGGAATCATAGTCTCCATCATCCTTTCCTCACATGGGATAATGCTCTAATGATGATCATCACACTTTTATTTTCTTACAACTCAAGAATTACAACTCGATACTTAGAACAAAATATGACTCTATGTGAATGCCTCCGGCGGTGTATCGGGATTGCGATGAATCAAGAGTGACATGTATGAAAAATTAAGCATGGTGGCTTTTCCACAAATACGATGTCAACTACATGATCATGCAAAGCAATATGACAATGATGATGCGTGTCATAATAAATGGAACGGTGCAAAGTTTCATGGCAATATATCTCGGAATGGCTATGGAAATGCCATAATAGGTAGGTATGGTGGCTATTTTGAGGAAGGTATAAGGAGTCTTATGTGTGATAGAGCGTGTCATATCACGGGGTTTGGATGCACCGGCGAAGTTTGCACCAACTCTCAAGGTGAGAAAGGGCAATGCACGGTACCGAAGAGGCTAGCAATGATGGAAGGGTGAGAGTGCGTATAATCCATGGACTCAACATTAGTCATAAAGAACTCACATACTTGTTGCAAAAATCTACAAGTCATCAAAACCAAGCACCACGTGCATGCTCCTAGGGGGATAGATTGGTAGGAAAAGACCATCGCTCGTCCTCGACTGCCACTCATAAAGAAAGCAATGAAAGAACACCCCATGCTTCAAATTTGTCACATAAAGTTTACCATACGTGCATGCTACGGGACTTGCCAACTTCAACACAAGTATTCATCGATTTCACAATTACTCAACTAGCAAACATCTTAATATTACCACTTTTATATCTCAAAACAATCTATCAAGCATCCAACTTCTCTTAGCATTTAAAATTTATAACCAAAGTGAATTACCATGCTGTTCTAAAGGACTCTCATAATGATATAAGTGAAGCATTAGAGATCAATTATTCCTATAAAATAAAACCACCGTCGTGCTCTAAAAGATATAAGCGAAGCACTAGAGCAAAAATTATCCAACTCAAAAGATATAAGTGAAGCACATAGAGTATTTAATAAATTTCAATTCATGTGTGTATCTCCCAAAAAGTGTGTACAGCAATGATGATTTTGGTAAACTAAAAAGCAAAGACTCAAATCATACAAGACGCTCCAAGCAAAACACATATCATGTGGCGAATAAAAATATAGCTCCAAGTAAAGTTACCGATGGACGAAGACGAAAGAGGGGATGCCTTCCGGGGCATCCCCAAGCTTAGGCTTTTAGTTGTCCTTGAATTTTACCTTGGGGTGCCTTGGGCATCCCCAATATTAGGCTCTTGCCACTCCTTGTTCCATAATCCATCAAATCTTTACCCAAAACTTGAAAACTTCACCACACAAAACTTAAAAGAAAATCTTCATGAGCTCCGTTAGTAAAAGAAAACAAACCACCACATCAAGGTACTGTAATGAAATCATTATTTATTTATATTGGTGTTAAACCTACTGTATTCCAACTTTTCTATGGTTCGTAAACTCTATTACTATCCATAGATCCATCAAAATAAGCAAACAACACACGAAAAACAGAATTTGTCAAAAACAGAACAGTCTGTGGTAATATGTTGGTTTCGAATACTTATGGAACCCCAAAAATTCTAAAATATTTTTCTGGACGTGAGGAATTTATCTATTAATCATCTTCAAAAATAATTAACTAAATATCACTCTCCAATAAAAAAATTGAAGCAAATCTCGTGAGCGCTAAAGTTTCTGTTTTTTACAGCAAGATCGCAAAGACTTTCCCCAAGTCTTCCCAAAGGTTCTACTTGGCACAAACACTAATTAAAAGCATAAAAACACATCTAAACATAGGCTAGATGAATTATTTATTACTAAACAGAATAAAAAATCAAGAAACAGAAATAAAATCGGGTTGCCTCCCAACAAGCGCTATCGTTTAACGCCCCTAGCTAGGCATAAAAGCAAGGATAGATCTAGGTATTATCATCTTTGGTATGCAATCCATAAGTGGCTCTCATAATAGATTCATAAGGTAATTTAATTTTATTTCTAGGAAAGTTTTCCAAGCCCTTCCTTAACAGAAATTGGAATCTAATATTCCCTTCCTTCATATCAATAATTGAACCAATCATTCTAAGGAAAGGTCTACCAAGAATAATAGGACATGTAGGATTGCAATCTATATCAAGAACAATGAAATCTACGGGCACATAATTCCTATTTGCAACAATAAGAACATCATTAATTCTTCCCATAGGTTTCTTAATGGTGGAATCCGCAAGATGCAAGTTTAGAGAACAATCATCAAATTCACGGAAACCTAACAAATCACAAAAAGTTTTAGGAATCGTGGAAACACTAGCACCCAAATCACATAAAGCAAAGCATTCATGATCTTTAATCTTAATTTTAATAGTAGGTTCCCACTCATCATGAAGTTTTCTAGGGATAGAAACTTCCAATTCAAGCGTTTCTTCATAAGATTGCATTAAAGCATCAACGATATGTTTAGTAAAAGCTTTATTTTGACTATGAGCATGCGAAGAATTTAGCACGGATTGCAACAAGGAAATACAATCTATTCAAGAGAAATTATCATAATTAAATTCCTTGAAATCCAAGATAGTGGGTTCATTGCTTTTTAAAGTTTTGACCTCTCCAATCCCACTTTTATCAATTTTTGCATCAAGATCTAAAAACTCCGAATCATTGGGACGCCTTCTAACTAAAGTTGACTCATCTCCAGTCCCATAATTATCAAGATTCATATTGAAAAACAAAGATTTAATAGGTGACACATCAATAACTTTTAGATCTTCATCTTTATTATCATGGAAACTAGAAGAACAAGCTTTTATGAAGCAATCTTTTTTAGCATGCATCCTAGCGGTTCTTTCTTTGCACTCATTAATGGAAATTCTCATAGCTTTGAGAGACTCATTGATATCATGCTTAGGTGGAATAGATCTAAGTTTTAAAGAATCAATATCAAGAGAAATTCTATCCACGTTCCTAGCCAACTCATCAATCTTAGACAATTTTTCTTCAATCAAAGCATTGAAACTCTTTTGCGAACTAATAAAATCTTTAATATTATATTCAAAATCAGAGGGCATCTTATTATAATTTCCATCAGAATTGTTGTAGGAATTACCATAATTATTAGAGGAATTACTAGGAAACGGCCTAGGATTAAAATTACCTCTATACGCGCTATTACCAAAATTGTTCCAACCAACAAAATTCACATCCATAGATTCATTATTTTTCTCAATCAAAGTAGACAAAGGCATATCATTAGGATCAGAAGAAACACTTTTATTAGCAAACAATTTCATAAGTTTATCCATCTTTCCACTCAAAACATTGATTTCTTCTATAGCATGCACCTTTTTATTAGTAGATCTTTCAGTATGCCATTGAGAATAATTAACCATAACATTATCTAGGATTTTAGTAGCTTATCCTAAAGTGATTTCCATAAAAGTGCCTCCCGCGGCCGAATCTAAAAGATTTCTAGAAGCAAAGTTCAATCTGGCATAAAAAAATTGTATAATCATCCAAAGATTCAAACCATGTGTAGGGAAATTATGTATCATTAATTTCATCCTCTCCCAAGCTTGTGCAACATGTTCATGATCAAGTTGCTTAAAATTCATAATATCGTTTCTAAGAGTGATGATCTTAGTGGGAGTAAAATATTTAGAGATAAAAGCATCTTTGCACTTATTCCATGAATCAATACTATTTTTAGGCAAAGACGAAAACCAAGTTTTAGCACGATCTCTAAGAGAAAACGGGAAGAGCTTCAGTTTAACAATATCATTATCCACATCTTTCTTCCTTTGCATATCACACAAATCAACAAAGTTGTTTAGATGGGTAACGGCATCTTCACTAGGAATGCTGGAAAATGGATCTTTCATGACAAGATTCAGCAGGCAGCATTAATTTCACAAGATTCAGCATCGGTAAGAGGAGCAATCAGAGTGCTAATAAAATCATTATTATTGGTATTGGAAAAATCACACAACTTAGTATTATCTTGAGCCATCGTGACGAGCAAGCAATCCAACACACAAGAAAACAAGAAACAAGCAAAAGAGGCAAACTGGAAAATAGAAGAGGAACGGAAAAAGAGGGCGAATAAAACGGCAAGGGTGAAGTGGGGGAGAGGAAAACGAGAGGCAAATGGCAAATAATGTAATGCGAGGGATAAGAGCTTGTGATGGGTACTTGGTATGTCTTGACTTGTGCGTAGACTCCCCGGCAATGGCGCCAGAAATCCTTCTTGCTACCTCTTGAGCACTGCGTTGGTTTTCCCTTGAAGAGGAAAGGGTGATGCAGCAAAGTAGCGTAAGTATTTCCCTCAGTTTTTGAGAACCAAGGTATCAATCCAGTTGGAGGCCACACGCAAGTCCCTCGTACCTACACAAACAAATAAAAACCTCGCAACCAACGCGATAAAGGGGTTGTCAATCCCTTCACGGTCACTTACGAGAGTGAGATCTGATAGATATAATAATGATAAGATAAATATTTTTGATATTTTTATGATATAGATTGAAAGTAAAGATTGCAAAATAAAATAGATTGGAAACTTATATGATGGAGATTAGACCGGGGGGCACAGGTTTCACTAGTGGCTTCTCTCAAGATAGCATAAGTATTACGGTGGGTGAACAAATTACTGTCGAGCAATTGATAGAAAAGAGAATAATTATGAGAATATCTAGGCATGATCATGTATATATGCATCACATTCGTGACAAGTAGACCGACTCCTGCCTGCATCTACTACTATTACTCCACACATCGACTGCCATCCAGCATGCATCTAGAGTATTAAGTTCATAAGAAAAGAGTAACGCCTTAGGTAAGATGACATGATGTAGAGGGATAAACTCAAGCAATATGATATAAACCCCATCTTTTTATCCTCGATGGCAACAATACAATACGTGTCATTTCCCTTTCTGTCACTGGGATCGAGCACCGCAAGATTGAACCCAAAGCTAAGCACTTCTCCCATTGCAAGAAAGATCAATCTAGTAGGCCAAACCAAACTGATAATTCGAAGAGACTTGCAAAGATAACCAATCATGCATAAAAGATTTCAGAGAAGAATCAAATATTGTTCATAGATAGACTCAATCATAAACCCACAATTCATCGGATCTCGACAAACACACCACAAAAAGAGTTACATCGAATAGATCTCCAAGAAGATTGAGGAGAACTTTGTATTGAGATCCAAAGAGAGAGAAGAAGCCATCTAGATACTAGCTATGGACCCGAAGGACTGAAGTAAACTACTCACACATCATCAGAGGGGCCATGGAGTTGATGTAGAGGCCCTCTGTGATCAGTGCCCCCTCCGGCAGAGCTCCGGAAAAGGCCCCAAGATGGGATCTCTTGGGTATAGAAGGTTGCGGCAATGGAAATAGGGTTTCGTGGTGCTCCTGGATGTTTTCGGGGTATGTGAATATATATAGGAGGAAGAAGTAGGTCGGTTGAGCCACGAGGGGGGAGGGCGCGCCCAGCGGGTAGGCGCGCCCCCTGCCTTGTGGCCTCCTCGTTGGTTGCTTGACATCCACTCCAAGTCCTCTAGATCACGTTTGTTCCAAAAATCACACTCCCGAAGGTTTCATTCCATTTGGACTCTGTTTGATATCCCTTTTCTGCGAAACACTGAAATAGGCAAAAAAATTAGCAATTTGCACTAGGCCTTGGGTTAATAGGTTAGTCCCAAAAATAATATAAAAGTGTAAAATAAAGCCCATTAACATCCAAAATAGATAATATAATAGCATGGAACAATCAAAACTTATAGATACGTTGGAGATGTATCAGACACCGTAAAGGGGTGGCACAAGCTGTGGTTCTACGTCGCAGAGCCCCACGACTCTACCTGGGCCGCGGCTCCCGAATTCAAGTCCGGGCCCCCAATGCGGCTTACCTCCTTGCAAGAGAAGGGCCTGGATTGGTCTTCGTCGGATGAGCTGACAGCGCTCCAGACGCGCATCAGGAGCATGATGGACAAGAACGTCCAGCTTGTTGATGTGATTCAGGTGATGCTAGTTCGCCGGATCCTTCCATGCCAGAGTCGGGCTTGCCACCTATGGGAGTTTGATCCGGACGAACATAAGACTTTGCAACGGTTCTTCGGAACTACACACGAAGACATTGTAACGCCCTCGATGCGGCTATATCTCCTATGTGTCAAAGCACGACTTAGAGGCATAACCGCATTGAAAGCAATGTCGCAAGTGAGGTAATCTTCACAACAACCCATGTAAATAAATAAAGGGGAAAGGTACATAGTTGGCTTACACTCGCCACGTCACACAAATACATAAATAAGTCATTACATTCATCCAATACACTCAGGGTCCGACTACAGAACCAAAATAAAGATCAACCCCCAAATGCGACAAAGACCCCGATCGCCCCAACTGGGCCCCACTACTGATCATCTGGGAAAGACACGTAGTAACGACAAGAGTCTTCATCGAACTCCCACTTGAGCTCGGTCATATCATCTGGAGCGGTATCATCGGTCCCTGCATCTGGTTTTGGAAGTAATCTGTGAGTCACGGGGACTCAGCAATCTCGCACCCTCGCGATCAAGACTATTTAAGCTTATAGGTAAGGCAAAGGTATGATGTGGAGCTGCAGCAAGCGACTAGGATATATGGTGGCTAACATGCGCAAATGAGAGCGAGAAGAGAAGGCAAAAGCACGGTCGAACAACTATGATCAAGAAGTGATCCTAGAACAACCTACGTCAAGCATTACTCCAACACCGTGTTCACTTCCCAGACTCCGCCGAGAAGAGACCATCACGATTACACATGTGGTTGGTGCATTTTAATTAAGTTAAGTTTCAGGTTATCTACAACCGGACATTAACAAATTCCCATCTGCCCATAACCGCGGGCACGGCTTTCGAAAGTTCAAATCCCTGGAGGGGAGTCCCAACTTAGCCCATCACAAGCTCTCACGGTCAACGAAGGATATTCCTTCTCCCAAGACAATCCGATCAGACTCGGCATCCTGGTTACAAGACATCCTCGACAATGGTAAAACAAGTCCAGCAACACCGCCCGAATGTGCCGACAAATCCCGATAGGAGCTGCACATATCTCATTCTCAGGGCACACTCAGATGAGACTAGCTACGAGTAAAACCAACCCTCAAGTTTCCCTGAGGTGGCCCCGCAGGCAGCTCAGTTTGGACCAACACTTAGAGGAGCACTGGCCCGGGGTTTTTAATAAAGATGACCCTTAGGCTCCGGAAACCCAAGGGAAAAAGAGTCTAGGTGGCAAATGGTAAAACCAAGGTTGGGCATTGCTGGAGGAGTTTTATTCAAGGCGAACTGTCAAGGGGTTCCCATTATAACCCAACCATGTAAGGAACGCAAAATCCGGGAACATAACACTGATATGACGGAAACTAGGGCGGCAAGAGTGGAACAAAACACTAGGCATAAGGCCGAGCCTTCCACCATTTACCAAGTATATAGATGCATTAAGAAAAACAAGATAATATTGTGATATCCCAAAAATAAACAATGTTCCAACAAGGAACGATCTCCAATCTTCACCTACAACTAGCAACGCTATAAGAGGGG
This sequence comes from Triticum urartu, assembly GCF_003073215.2. Taxonomy (NCBI): domain Eukaryota; kingdom Viridiplantae; phylum Streptophyta; class Magnoliopsida; order Poales; family Poaceae; genus Triticum; species Triticum urartu. The sequence continues at coordinate 101,507,393 of NC_053022.1, forward strand.
CTGAGCAAAGCGGTAACATAGCCACACAACGGTTTGCTAGGACATGGTGGGTTAGAGGTTTGACATGGCAATTTGGGAGGCATGATAAGCAGGTGGTAGGTATCGTAGCATAGGCATAGTAAAAGAGCGAGCATCTAGCAAGTAAAAATAGAAGTGATTTCGAGGGTATGGTCATCTTGCCTGCAAAGTTCTTAGAGTTGCCTTGATCCTCGTAGGCGTACTCAACGGGCTCCTCATTCACGAACTCGTCTCCCGTCTCTACCCAAGCAAGAACAACAAGAAAAGGAAGAACAATCAACCACGTGCAATGCACAAACAACATGATGCAAACATGGTATGATATGTGGGATGCGATATGTGATGCATATGCAAGATTTGGAAAGGAATGATTGAACCTGGCCTCAACTTGGAAAACCAAGAGTTCCACTGGAAAGGTGAGTTTATTTCGGTTGAAATCGATATAAAGATCACCGGAATCGGATGCACGGTTTGGAAATGGCAAGCAAAACAAATATGGCACCGGTCTACGATAATCAGCAAGTGACCAACTAAATGCATCAAGATAAATATGCTGCGGCACTCAAACATAACAACAAAATACATGGCAGGGATCCACTCATGATGCTTGACAAAAGATGAACAGTGAGCTACGGCTAATTCACTCATTAACAGGTTCAAACAAGCATGGCAAAAGTGCAAAAGATTACTGGTTTCAGACTTAGTGAAAATAACACAAGTCAGGAATTTATCATCAGGAAGCAATCTTGAGAGCATGAAAAATACATGCTACAGGAACATATCATGGCAAAGCAAGGCATGGAATGAAGCTACTCTAAGCATATAACAAAAGTCTCTTAGTGACCATGAGCCAAAAGGGATCAGAAAATACAATTGCAAGCATGTGAACATAGCAAAAACATAAACAGATTCAGACTTAGTGAAAAACTGGAGCATGCAAAACAGATTAACAAGTAGGCATGTTTACGAGCTCGATGCACTCACTACAAAGCATGGCATGACAAACTAAGCATACACCCAGCAAATAGACATGGCATAGAAGATAGACATGGCAAGAACAACAACATAGCATGCATGGATCAACAACAACAAGCTTGGCAAAATTGCAAAACATGTTAACAATCTGCCCGGAACATTTTATACCAAAAGTAGAGCTCGATTGACTCAAGCTAGGGTGCTCCATAATTGCAAACAAAGACATGGATGAATAGAGCACCACAATATTAACAAAACATCCTTACTGATCATCCTCAAAAGAGGCATGGATCACTAGGAAACAACATGAACATATGGCATAAAAACAATATCAGGACAAGGACTTAGTGAAATTCTAAGTCCCTGGAATCAGCATCATTGACTAAGCTACTTTGCATGCTTGTGCTAGTCACCATGAAGATCACAAAAATACATGGCATACACCACTGTAAAGATGGCATGGCATTCATCAAAACACATGTAGAGCTCAGGATCATAGCATGCACACATTAATCATGGCAAAAATGACAAAAGGCCATTTGCTGAAACAGATCTGACATAAACATCACATAGCCCTCTTCCAACAGCATTTCGGGCATCAAGATGAGCTCAAATGAAAATGATGCAATGAGATGAAATGATGTACTCGTCGAGACGAACATTTTGATATGCTACACGCACAAATCGGAGCTACGGATGCAGAGTTATGTCATGCGGAAAAATGCTAAAAAGTTAGGGTTTCGGGGAGAAGTCAACCCTCGTCCCAGATCTAGATCCGGGGCACTGTAGCAGTACTGTAGCAGCTGACGCCGAGGATCGCCGGAAATGGAGCCGCGGTGGCTGGAGTCGAGGAGGGAGCGTCGGATCCGGTGCGGGGAAGTCGCCGGCGAGGCCCTGCGGCGGCCGGCGAGACGATGGGCGGCGAGGCGTGGCACGGCGGAGTAGGAACGGCGTCGGCGGAGAGGCGGCGTCAGCGGCGGCGCTCTGCTCCGGCCGGCGGGGCGCGGTGGCGGCGAGCGGCGAGGAGAAGGCTGCGGGGCGCGGGAGGAGGAGGACGACTCGGGCGGCGGCGGAGGCGACCCGGGCCACGGGGGCTCTCCTCGGGCCTGGCGGGCCGCGGGCGACGGTGGGTGGCGGGAGGCCACGTGGCAGGCGCTGGTAGGCTGGAGGCGGCGGCGGTCGGACGTGTCCGGTGGCGGCGGGGCGAGATGGACTAGGGTTAGGGTAGGGGAAGATCCGAAAATTTCGGGGAGAGGTCTATTTATACAGGTAGGGGGAGCTAGGGAGCTCCAAATTGAGCACGGTTCGCGGCCACGCGATCGTGATCGAACGCTCTAGATGATGGAGCAGGTTTAGGTGGGTTTTGGGAAACTTTGGAAGGGTGTTGGGCTGCAACACACACGAGGCCTTTTTGGTCCCTCGGTTAACCGTTGGAGTATCAAACGAAGTCCAAATGGTACGAAACTTGACAAGCGGTCTACCGGTAGTAAACCAAGGCCGCATGACAAGTATCGGTCCAATCCGAAAACGTTTAACCCCCACACACGAAAAGAGGTAGAAAGGACCACCGGGTGACATAGGAGCGCCGGAATGCAAAACGGACAACGGGGAAAAAGCTCGGATGCATGAGACGAACACGTATGCAAATGCAATGCACATGATGACATGATATGAGATGCATGACAAAGACAAAACACACGGAAACAAAAACCCAACAACGAGGAAATAGAATAACTTAGTGTCGAAAACGACAAGAGTTGGAATACAATTAAGGTAAATTACATCCGGTGTGTTACAGACATCTAGAAGGTGCTCTTCAAGGCCAACGAGACGTGGCCGAAGACAAACGAAGACCGTGGGCACGACCTGGCCCATCCCGCCAGTTCAGTAAGTTCTCCATGCTTCAAGGTGTATCCCTTACTTGCTTACTCAAGGAGGATGTCCCAACTTCCTTATTTGTTTTTTCAGGGTTGGACGGAGAAGGCGGAGCAGATTCAGTGTTCGGCTCCGCTGCCCGAGGACCCAGCCATCCCGCGTCTGATGAAGATGCTGGTTCTGGTGCCCTACAAGGCACCGGAGAAGAAGGACAAGGGGACTAGTGGTGGCCTCCGTCCCAAGGGTACTTCGGACATGGTGTCCGAAGACGCCGAAACTCACTCCATCGCCGAAGATGACGAGGATAAGGAAGAGGAAGAAGAAAGCAACTCCCCCTCCCTGAGGGGGGAGAGAAGAGGGCGGCCTCCACAAATCTGGAGGCGGAGGCGTCCAAGAAGGGGAAGGTCTCCCTCGCGGACAGCTCCGCGTGGAACGTCAACAGCAGCCCAGAACGGCGCTCCCAAGATAAGCCCGTGGCTGAATCATGAGTATTCGAAGACCCCGATGCATTTATATATCAGCCTTTTTTACTTTATGATTTTAACATGTTGAACCATGTACTTGCAGTCTAGCTCGTTCCGCCCTCGAGAGATCCTCGTCTTCGGGGAACTCACTGGACCCGAAGGCGATGGACAGCGGGTCCCTTCCGATGGCCTCCTCTCCCAAGGCCATGGATGACACCGAGGTGTTGTCCCGAAGGATCCCAGACCAGGGAGAGACGCAGGAGGCCGTCAGGGTGGCACCAGAGGGCAAGACCTCAGCTGCTGGAAGCGCTGCGAAGTGCGTCCATCGTTGAGGAACACCATACCCTTATGGGTGTGGTGATTGAGAAGATTCAGTCCGCTAAAAGCGGACTGACCGAAGCCTGTACAAGCCTTCTAACAGGCTTTGAGGTAAGCAATGTAATTTTTGTGAAAAGAAAGTCACAGTATAGACAATAGCCCCTGAGACTCTGTTCGGTGTTCGGAAAGAAGAGCCGAACAGAGGATCAAACAGTTTTTCGCAGGAGACTAACCAGATATGTTTATGTGAATAAGCAAGCATCGCTGTTGGTCGTGACTTCTCATGCTGCTGAAGTCTCCGGACTGAAGCAGAGGCTGGAGAAGACCGGGGAAGAGCTCGGTCGTGCGAAGAAGCAGTTAGAGGACAATCAAGGTATTCAATGATTTTGTGCATATCCGAGAGGTATGAATGTTTTTCGCGCTGACCGCAGTGCCGCGATAGTTTTGTAGGGGCAGCGACTGAGGTAGAGGCCCTCAAGAAGGCGCTAGCCGAGGCCAAGGAGAGGGCGGCAAAGGAACGGGCCACCCGAGAAAAGCATGAGGCCAGGATTGGTGAGGTCCAGCAGGAGCTCCAAGATGTCGTGAACAAATACGAGTCCTTGGAGCGCCAGAATGCGGACCAAGAGTACGAACTCACGAGGGTCCGCCAAAGTGCACAAGAGGCCCGGGTCGAAGCCCAAGGCGCCCTCCAGGAAATCTAAGAGGCCAAGAAGATTACGGTGGGTAAGGCTTTTATTATGCAAAGCAAGTATGTGAAGACAAGATATCTCTTACTGACCCAGATTTGGAGTTCTCCAGGGGTGTTTGCGGATTTGCCGCGCAGCGTTTCTGATGCTGCGGCATTCTTCCGAGCCGAAGAAGGGAGCGCGATGGAAAGTTGTTCTGGTCGCAATACCTTGCGCCCGAACATCCGGTGCCTTTTAGCGACCAGCTAAAACAGCTGGTCGAGCTGCATAGGGTGGCCGAACTAGCCATGAAGGACTTAATAATCTGGTTGTGGCCTGCAGAAGCTATGCCCGGCAGCTACTTCGGACTCGTGAAGCGACTGGTTAATGCATGCCCTCGGTTTGATGTTGTCAAGCGGTCGGTCTGTATAGAAGGTGCGCGGATGGCCTTCGCCCGTGTCAAGATGCAATGGGCGAAGATGAATGTCGTCAAGCTCGCGATCGAAGGACCGCCCGAGGGAAAGGAGCATCGCACGCCCGAGCGATATTTCGACGACATCCTTGAGGGATCCCGCATTGTAGCGGAGCAATGTGCTAAGGACATTATTTTTGAATGAGTACATTCATGTTATCCCGTCCTGTTGTATGAAACAGAGTCGTTATGTAATATAATGCTTGTTTATTTGTTGAAGTTTTTACCACCCGTGCGGCCGTTTTTATTAAATCTGAGGGTTGGCCAGTCGTCGGCTTCAGCCCCCACGTAGGTAGTACGGGGGTGTTCGGGATGAATCTAAACACTCTTTATCCCAACATTTGGTCCTTAAAGGAGGTGTTTAGTGCAATGAACCAGGCAATCGGACTATGCTGCTTTATCACCCTCACTTAGCCATTGGAGTTTGACAATAAAAATTTTAGGTGCAGCCCCTAGTATCCGAACTAGGGTGCTCTAAACACCTGGTCGGATAAGAACCGATTCATCGCATAAAGTGGAAAAAATTGCTAAAGATTTGAGACCTCCGAAGAGCTGACCGGCTCACGCCGCATCATGACAGTTAGTTTTCGGCTTTCTCTACTGAGGTGCTCATCTGGATAAACCAGGACACAATCGCAATAGTTCTCCCTTTACTACCCTAGCCGATATAGCGGAACATAAGGTAGTAAGCACAGGAGCCAGGAAACCCAACTATTGACCAAAAACATGATTCAGAGCCAATGCATATAATGCTAAATTCGGGGTGCCGAACTATACTATAAAAAGTGTTCGGACTTTGTTGCCGTGTTATGGGGTACAATGAAGCCCCTGGCGGATTAAAGCATACCAAAGTGTACGGGTGCGATTTGATAAGATTATCAAAAGAGCAAACTAGTGCCACAGAAGTTGGGCTGCAAACTGTTTCCATTATAGTTTGATTAATATGCCGAAGCGTATTTCATACAAATAGTGTAATAAGCAACAGTGGCTATTTAACATGCCAAGACCGAGGAGGAGCTGCATATGGGTCCTGAAAGCGGGTAGAATGATCATCGAGAAGAACATCTAAAGATTCCCCGACACATCTGTGCTACTTGCCACCTTGGTGTGTCCGTCCTTCGAAACGACCGATTATGAGGCCGCCGAGAGGGGCCTACGGAAAAGAAACCTAAAAAGGATAAAAGAAAAGAAAGAGAAAAAAGAAAAAGAAAAAGTATGTGTGTCCAGGGGAGGTCAAGTCGTATTATGGATCACAATCTAGTTATGCATCCGTCTATGCCCATGGTATTTTGAGTACATAATTATGTACGCACGTCACAAACGCCGCCACTTGGTGGGGTCTGGGACGGAGGCCGAATTGCTAGTTGAGCTCTTGACGAGCTGGGCTGTCCTGGCGCAGAGTAGTCCGGACTCGTTTGATAGTGTCCGGGAGTATGGTCGCCGAATTAAGGTTCTACTTGTGGAGGCCGCTCTGTACCTCTGCTGCCAGGGCAGCGGTGTGCTCCTCGGTATGGAGGGAGAGCTCCATATTTCCATTGACTGTTATGACACCACATGGTCCGAGCATCTTGAGCTTGAGATAAGCATAGTGCGGCACCGCATTGAATCGGGCAAACGTAGTTCGTCCGAGCAGTGCGTGATAGCCATTGCGGAAGGGGACGATATCAAAGATTAACTCCTCGCTTTGGAAGTTGTCCGGAGATCCAAAGACGACCTCCAATGTGATTGAGCCCGAGCAGCGGGCCTCTACACCTGGTATAACTCCTTTAAAGGTAGTTTTGGTGGGCTTGATCCTTGATGGATCTATGCCCATTTTGCGCACTGTATCCTGGTAAAGCGGGTTGAGGTTGCTGCCACTGTCCATGAGGACTCGTGTGAGGTGAAATCCATCAATTATTGGGTCGAGGACCAGTGCGGCTAACCCACCATGACAGATAGTGGTCGGATGGTCCCTGTGATTGAAGGTGATCAGGCATGACGACCATGGGTTGAATTTTGGGGTGACTAGCTCTATCGCATAGACGCCCCTGAGCGCGCGCTTGCGCTCCCTCTTGGGGATATGGGTAGCGTATATCATGTTCACAGTTTTGATTTGAGGGGGAACTTCTTCTGTCCCCGTGTGTTCGGTGGATGGGTCTCCTCGTCGCCGTTCTTGCTTTGCGACCCCTTCTCCTTGTCTTCAGCATTTAACTTGTCATCATGTTTGAAGACCCAACAACTCCTGTGGGTATGATTGGCTGGTTTATCAGGGGTGCCATGGATCTGACATGGGTGATCGAGTATGCAGTCCAGGCTGGAAGGGCCCTGAATATTTCTTTTATATGGCCTCTACCGCTGACCGGACTTGGATCCACTGAATCCGGCGTTGACCGCCGTATCATCGATATTATCATCGTTGCTTCGATGCTTGTGTCTGTTGCGTCGGGGCTTGCCGTTGCTATTTCTGGCTTCCGAAGTGCCAGGTTCTCTTGTATTGTTATTGCTATGGGCTAGCCAGCTATCTTCGCCCGCGCAAAAGCGGGTCATAAGTGCCGTGAGGGCAGCCATGGACTTCGGCTTTTCCTGGCCGAGGTGTCGGGTGAGCCATTCGTCCTGGATGCTATGTTTAAATGCCGCTAGGGCTTCGGCATCCGGACAATCGACGATCTAGTTCTTTGTGGTTAACAGTCTAGTCTAGAATTTCCTGGCTGACTCTCCGGGCTGTTGGATTATGTGACTTAAGTCTTTGGCATCCGGAGGTCGAACATATGTACCTTGGAAGTTGTCAAGGAAGGCTTCTTCCAAGTCCTCCCAGTTGCCAATGGAGTTTTCAGGCAGGCTGTTCAGCCAGTGTCGGGCTGGCCCCTTGAGCTTTAGGGGGAGGTATTTGATGGCATGAAGATCATCGCCGCGGGCCATGTGAATATGAAGAATAAAGTCTTCAATCCATACCGCAGGATCTGTGGTTCCATCTTATGATTCGGTATTCATGGGTTTGAACCCTTCTGGGAATTCATGTTCCATTACTTCATTAGTGAAGTAGAGGGGGGGTGTGGCGCCTCTATATCAGGCCAGGTCGCGACGTAGTTTGGATGGAGTCCGTCTACGGTTTTCGGCTCGGACGTAGTTGTTCGTGCCATGTTCTGCTTGATAGCCGTTGTCGCGCGTCGAGGCACGCTCCCGTGATCCGTAGATCGATTTGGCCGGACCTGCTTTATTCTGCAGGTCCTGCCGGAGATCATACGTGTATCCCTGAGCAGTTTTGTCTCTGCCTTTATGGTGAGGTAGTGCGGGCTGGTGTTCGGCTTGGGTTGCCGCTTTGTCCTGACCACGTGGTGATCGGTCAGCCGCATTATGCACTGATGGCATGGGCTCCAATGCCTCATCATCGAATTGAGGTAGTAATTTGTGCTTCGGGTAACTTTTGTGTGGTCGCTTGAGGCCGTATTCCTCAACTTCCAGGACGTTGGTCCATCTATCATTGAGCAGATCTTGGTCAGCTTGAAGCTGTTGCTGCTTCTTTTTTAGGCTCCTTTCAGTGGCTATTAGCCGGCTCTTGAAGCGCTCCTGCTCGAGAGGTTCCTCAGGTACGATAAAATCATCATTGCCGAGGCTCACCTCATCCTCGGAGAGTGGAAGATAATTGTTGTCCTCCGAGTCTTCGTGCACGGCCTGTTCATCAGGGCTGACTCGCCCATCTTCCCGTTCGTCCTGTCCGAAAGTCGGCTCAACGGGGTCTCCATTGTCTTCGGCATCGTCTAGAGTATTATTTTCTCCTGTGCTGGTATTGCTGTCTTTTTCACGGCGTGACTTAGAGCGGCGCCGCTGTCGTCGGCACTTTGGCTGTATCTTAGGAGGTTTATCTTCCACTGGGTCTTCTTTGTCATCGCCGTTAACTTCTTTGGGTGTATCCACCATGTATACGTCATAGGAGGAGGTGGCCCTCCAGCGCCCGGTAAATGGCGGGTTTTGGGCCTGCTCCTCTTCCGCATCGTCGTCCATACCATCAATGTCTCTGGAGTCGTAGTCGAGCATGTCGGTTAGATCTTCGACAATGGCTATTAAGTGGGAGGTGGGTAGGGAGCGAAATTCCCCGTCATCAGCCCCCAGTTCAAACCGGATACAATTCGGTTGTGATTCCCCTGCTAAAGAGAGGATTTTTAGTGAGTTTAGCACATCGCCTAAAGGTGAGTGCCGGAAGATGTCCGCGGAACTAAATTCGACGATCGACGCTGGGTAAGGCTCAACGGACGCGGATGCACGTAGTTCGGAGCCAGTGATCGGAGATGAATCCGAGGGTCCGGTGACGTAGATCCCACTCGAGGTTGGGTCTGTGTGCGGCTCCAATGCCGCCTGCCGCTTCCGTGGCGGGGTCAAGCCTCCCGTCTTCGGATGGCGCAAGCTTCTCCAGATCTAGGGCCAGAGCGCTTACAGGCGCAATCTCCTGGGTATAGTCTGATAACAGATCTAGGTCATGTTCATCGCGATGGCAGGGAGCGGCTGCCATGGGCTCAAATGCGTCGAAGATCAAGTCTCTGCGGATATCAGCAACGTAGTTCAAGCTCCCAAACCCGACCTGATGGCCAGGGGTGTAGCTGTGGATCTGCTCTAGATGGCCAAGCGAGTTGGCCCGCAGTGCAAAGCTGCCGAATACGAAGATCCGGCCAGGGAGAAAGACATCCCCCCAGGCAGCGTTATTGTAGATGATGGATGGAGCCATCGAACCTTCTGATGACGGCACAGCGGAACTCTCAATGAAAAACGGGTGAGAGTCTTCGGTCTTGTATCTTCATAGCCCATCAGTCCAGCCCATATCCAACAGGGCAGAGGCCCGAGGACCCCTTAGTCCAGGACTCCCACAACGGAACTCATCTACTACCTCGACATCTTGCTGGATCAAGAAGGCGAGGGATGTCACTGAGCTGAATGTGTGTAGAACGCGGAGGTGTCGTGCGTTTGGTACTTGATCGGTTGAAGCGTGAAGAAGTTCGACTACATCAACCGCGTTGTGAAACGCTTCCGCTTGAGGTCTATGAGGGTACGTAGACACACTCTCCCCCTCGTTGCTATGCATCTCCATGGATAGATCATTGCGTGTGCGTAGAATTTTTTTGTTTTCCATGCAACGTTTCCCAATAGTCATCAATCTCTGAATGGGCTGCTCTTATCAATGCCCCAGAAGAAGAAGATGATGATGTTGATGTATATGGCAAACCCAGGAAGGACCATAACACTATGGCTCATATATATAAGCCTATTCCTGATGTTCGCTCTAGAGACTCACAAATTTGGTTCCATCTACTATCTGCTTGCTGGGTTGACTACCACAAACACCATACTAAGGCATACCCTATTGCCTAAGTCTGGAGATCATAGGATGATACATGGTCACTCCATCAACCTGCTGCACCTGTTTGATGTTCCCAAAAGTTCAAGGTTACGAGTCTGATAGTAGAGACTATCAATAGGACAGCTGCTGACCAAAATAGGTCATGTGGATATGCTCCACATATTCAGATGTTTATCAATTCCAAGGTTGGAACTGAGACATATCTACTTGACAAAGAGCATCTACCTCTTAGGCTAGAGTTTGAGGATAATGAATTTGTCATGGATGCTACACATTATACATCTGTTGAGACCCAGGAGAAGATTGAGAAGGCGAAGGCTACTCAAGCAGCAAACGCAGCAAGTGCTCCAAATGCATCTATTGTGAATCTCAAGACTAAAAAAGATTATCTCACGTATCTGCTAGAAGCTACCCTAAGGATTGAAAAGAGTTTGGCCAACTTGACTAAGAATCAGGAGAGCTTAGAGATGGTTGTTGAGGATAAGATGTACAACCATGATGTGAAGGTCACTGAGATTCAGACTATTGTTGAGAAGTTGAGAGATGATGCTGAGGACAAAGATGCCAGGACTACTACAGATAGATTCCAGACAGTGCCAAGGGCACAAAGGTCTACTGTTGAGCCAATTGCAGACTTGAGGCCTACTCATTCTGCTCCTGCCACCACAACCACAATTACTCATCCAGTATCTACTCCACCAGCACTACAAACATCAGCTGAGTCATTTGCAGATGGACTCCTCTCAACGCCATCTACGCACACCGGAGCTACAAGCCAGAAGACCCCTGCAGGAGCTCCCGGAGATCGTGCCTAGAGTGTTGTATAGCAGTATACGTTTTCAAACTTTTTGGTAACTTGTTTCCAATGGGGGAGAAAGTGTATAGATCATAGGCTGAGAGAGAGAGAGAGAGTTTCTTGCTTTTGTTGGTTTTTCGTTTGCCTTGCTACTTGTTACTTTGGTTGGTTGTTGCTACTTGATGCTACATTTGTGTTATGCTCGTGAGATACCTGAAGGAAATATGCCCTAGAGGCAATAATAAAGTTGTTTTATATTTACTTATATCATGATAAATATTTATTATTCATGCTATAATTGTATTAACCAGAAACTTGATACATGTGTGGATACATAGACAAATCACTTTGTCCCTAGTAAGCCTCTACTAGACTAGCTCGTTAATCAAAGATGGTTCAGTTTCCTAACCATAGACATGTGTTGTCATTTGATGAACGGGGTCACATCATTAGGAGACTGATGTGATGGACAAGACCCATCCATTAGCTTAGCATATTGATCATTCAGTTTTATTGCTATTGCTTTCTTCATGTCATATACATATTCCTTCGACTATGAGATTATGCAACTCCTGGATACCGGAGGAATACCTTGTTTGCTATCAAATGTCACAACGTAAGTGGGTGATTATAAAGATGCTCTACAAGTATCTCTGAAGGTGTTTGTTGGGTTGGCATAGATCGAGATTAGGATTTGTCACTCCGAGTATCGAAGAGGTATCTCTGGCCCCTCTCGGTAATGCACATCATAAGAAGCCTTGCAAGCAAAGTGACTAATGAGTTTGTTACAGGATGATGTATTACAGAAAAAGAGACTTGCCGGTAACGAGATTGAACTAGGTATGAAGATACAACGAACGAATCTCGGGCAAGTAACATACCGATGGACAAAGGGAATAACGTATGTTATCATAATGGTTCGGATGATAAAGATCTTCGTAGAATATGTAGGAGCCAATATGAGCATCTAGGTTCCGCTATTGGTTATTGACCAGAGAAGTGTCTCGGTCATGTCTACATAGTTCTCGAACCCATAAGGTTCGCACACTTAACGTTCGATGGCGATTTTGTATTATATGAGTTATGTGATTTGGTGACCGAATGTTGTTCGGAGTCCCGGATGAGATCATGGACATGACGAGGAGTCTCGAAATGGTCGAGAGGTAAAGATTGATATATAGATGATAGCATTCGGACACCAGAAGTGTTCCGGAGGGTACTGGGTACATATCGGGTCATCGGAAGGGGTTCCGGGCACCCCCGGCAAAAGATATGGGCCTAATGGGCCAAGAGGGGAAATGCAACAGCCAGCAGGGGCTTCTGCGCCCCCCATATGGGCCACACCAGAGGAGATGGAAAGAGGGGAAGAGAGAATGAAGGGGAGGGATTTGGCCTCCCCCTTCCTTCCCTCCTCCCACCTCCTTCCTTCCCCCTCCGAAACTTATGTAAGGGGGAGGCAGAATTGGGTAGGCGCCCAAGTAGGATTCCTCCTACTTGGGGCACCCCTTGCTGCTCCCCTGCATCTCCCACCTATATATACATGGGGAGGGGGCGCCTAGAACACACAACAACATCTGTTAGCCGTGTGTGGCGCGCCCCTCCACAGATTACACCCTCGGTCATATTCTCGCGGTGCTTAGGCGAAGCCCTGTGCGGATCACTTTACTATCACCACGCCGTCGTGCTGACGGAACTCATTTACTTCCTCGACACTTTGTTGGATCAAGAGTTCAAGGGACGTCATCGAGCTGAATGTGTGTCGAACTCGGAGGTGTCGTATGTTCGGTACTTGATCGGTCGGAACGAGAAGAAGTTCGACTACATCAACCGCGTTGTCAAACGCTTCCGCTTTCGGTCTACGAGGGTACGTAGACACGCTCTCCCCCTCTCGTTGCTATGCATCTCCTAGATAGATCTTGCGTGAGCGTAGGAAATGTTTTGAAATTGCATGCACGTTCCTCAACAGTGGTATCGGAGCCAGGTCTATGCGTAGATGATATGCACGAGTAGAACACAAAGAGTTGTGGGCGGTGATCGTCATACTGCTTACCACCAATGTCTTAGTTTGATTTGGCGGTATTGTTGGATGAAGCGGCCCGGACCAACCTTACATGACCACGTTCATGAGATCGGTTCCACCGACAGACGTGCAACTAGTTTTGCATAAAGGTGGCTGGCGGGTGTCTGTTTCTCCTACTTTAGTTGAATCAAATTTGACTGCGGCCGGTCCTTGTTGAAGATTAAAACAGCAAACTTGATAAATCACCATTGTGGTTTTGATGCGTAGGTAAGAAAGGTTCTTGCTAGAAGCCCGTAGCAGCCACGTAAAACTTGCAACAACAAAGTAGATGACGTCTAACTTGTTTTTGCAGGGCATGTTGTGATGTGATATGGTCAAGACATGATGTGATATACGTTATTGTATGAGATGATCATGTTTTGTAAAAGTTACTGGCAACCGGCAGGAGCCTTATGGTTGTCTCTTTATTGTATGAAATGCAAACGGCATGTAATTTCTTTACTTTATCACTATGCGTTAGCGATAGTTGTAGAAGCAATAGTTGGCGAGATGACCACGACGCTACGATGGAGATCAAGGTGTCAAGCCAGTGACGATGGAGATCATGACGATGCTTTGGAGATGGAGATCAAAAGCACAAGTTGATGATGGCCATATCATGTAACATATTTTGATTGCATGTGATGGTTATCTTTTATGCATTTTATTTTGCTTAGTACAGTGGTAGCATTATAAGATGATCCCTCACTAAAATTTCAAGGTATAAGTGTTCTCCCGGAGTATGCACCATTGCGACAGTTCGTCGTGTTGAGACACCACGTAATGGTCGAGTGTGATAGACTCTACATTCACATACAACGGGTGCAAGACAGTTTTGCACATGCGGAATACTCGGGTTAAACTTGATGAGCCTGGCATGTACAGAAATGGCCTCGTCACACTGGAGACCGAAAGGTCGAACGTGAATCATATTGTAGATATGATCAACATAGAGATGTTCACCATTGATGACTACTCCATCTCACGTGATGATCGGACATGGTTTAGTTGATTTGGATCACGTATCATTTAGATGACTCGAGGGATGTCTATCTAAGTGGGAGTTCTTAAGTAATATGATTAATTGAACTTAATTTATCATGAACTTAGTCCTGATAGTTTTTGCATATCTATGTTGTAGATCAATAGCTCGCATTGTAGCTCCCCTATGTTTTTGATATGTTCCTAGAGAAAACTGAGTTGAAAGATGATAGTAGCAATGATGCGGACTGGGCCTGTGATCTAAGGATGATCCTCATTGCTGCACAGAAGAATTATGTCCTTGATGCACCGCTAGCTGACAGACCTATTGTAGGAGCAGATGCAAATGTTATGAACGTTTGACAAGCTCGATAAGATGACTACTTGGTAGTTTAGTGTGCCATGCTTTACGGCTTAGAACCGGGACTTCAAAAACATTTTGAACGCCACGGAGCATATGAGATGTTCCAAGATTTGAAATTAGTATTTGGACTCATGCCCGTGTCGAGAGGTATGAGACCTCTGACAAGTACTTTTCCTACAAGATGGAGGAAAATAGCTCAGCCGGTGAGCATGTGCTCAGAATGTCTGGGTACTACAATCGCTTGAATCAAGTGGGAGTTAATCTTCCAGATAAGATAGTGATTGACAAAGTTCTCTAGTCACTATCACCAAGCTACTAGAACTTCGTGATGAACTATAATATGCAAGGGATGACGAAAATGATTCCCAAGCTCTTTGTGATGCTGAAATCAGTGAAGGTAGAAATGAAGAAAGAGCATCAAGTGTTGATGGTTAACAAGACCACTAGTTTCAAGAAAAAGGGCAAGGGAAAGAGAGGGAATTTCAAGAAGAATGGCAAGCAAGTCGCCACTCCCGTGAAGAAGCCCAAAGCTGGAACCAAGCCTGAAACTAAGTGCTTCTACTACAAAGGGAAAGGTAACTGGAAGGGGAACTGCCCCAGATACTTGGCGGATAAGAAGGATGGCAAAGTGACTGCTACCTCTTGAGCACTGCGTTGGTTTTCCCTTGAAGATGAAAGGGTGATGCAGCAAAGTAGCGTAAGTATTTCCCTCAGTTTCTGAGAACCAAGGTATCAATCCAGTAGGAGGCCACGCACGAGTCCCTCGCACCTACACAAACAAATAAAATCCTCGCAACCAACGCAATAAAGGGGTTGTCAATCCCTTCACGGTCACTTACGAAAGTGAGATCTGATAGATATGATAAGATAATATGTTTGGTATTTTTATGATAAGGATGCAAAGTAAATAAAGCGAAATAAAAACGGCACCAGAAATAGCTTGTTAACAGGAGATTAATATGATGGAAAATAGACCCGGGGGCCATAGGTTTCACTAGTGGCTTCTCTCGAGAGCATAAGTATTACGGTGGGTAAACAAATTACTGTTGAGCAATTGATAGAATTGAGCATAGTTGTGAGAATATCTAGGTATGATCATGTATATAGGCATCACGTCCGAGACAAGTAGACCGACTCCTGCCTTCATCTACTACTATTACTCCACACATCGACCGCTATCCAGCATGCATCTAGAGTATTAAGTTCAAAATAACAGAGTAACACTTTAAGTAAGATGACATGATGTAGAGGGATAAACTCATGCAATATGATATAAACCCCATCTTGTTATCCTCGATGGCAACAATACAATACGTGCCTTGCTGCCCCTACTGTCACTGGGAAAGGACACCGCAAGATTGAACCCAAAGCTAAGCACTTCTCCCATTGCAAGAAAGATCAATCTAGTAGGCCAAACCAAACTGATAATTCGAAGAGACTTGCAAAGATAACCAATCATACATAAAAGAATTCAGAGAAGATTCAAATATTGTCCATAGATAAACTTGATCATAAACCCACAATTCATCGGTCTCAACAAACACACCGCAAAAGAAGATTACATCGAATAGATCTCCACGAGAATCGTGGAGAACTTTGTATTGAGATCCAAAGAGAGAGAAGAAGCCATCTAGCTAATAACTATGGACCCGAAGGTCTAAGGTAAACTACCCACACATCATCGGAGAGGCTATGGTGTTGATGTAGAAGCCCTCTGTGATCGATGCCCCCTCCGGTGGAGCTCCGGAAAAGGCCCCAAGATGGGATCTCACGGGTACAGAAGGTTGCTGCGGTGGAATTAGGTTTTTGGCTCCGTCTCTGGTTGTTTGGGGGTACGTAGGTATATATAAGAGGAAGAAGTACGTCGGTGGAGCAACATGGGCCCCACGAGGGTGGAGGGCGCGCTTGGGGGGAGGGGGTAGGCGCGCCCCCCTACCTCGTGCCTTCCTGGTTGATGTCTTGACGTAGGGTCCAAGTCCTCTAGATCACGTTCGTTCCGAAAATCACGTTCCCAAAGGTTTCATTCCGTTTGGACTCTGTTTGATATTCTTTTTCTGTGAAACTCTGAAATAGGCAAAAAACAACAATTCTGGGATGGGCCTCCGGTTAATAGGTTAGTCCCAAAAATAATATAAAAGTGTATAACAAAGCCCATTAATCATCCAAAACAGAATATAATATAGCATGAAGCAATCAAAAATTATAGATACATTGGAGACGTATCAAGCATCCCCAAGCTTAATTCCTGCTCGTCCTCGAGTAGGTAAATGATAAAAACAGAATTTTTGATGCGGAATGCTACTTGGTATAATTTTTTTAATGTAACCCTCTTAATTGTGGTATGAATATTCAGATCCGAAATATTCAAGATAAAAGTTTAATATTGACATAAAAGCAATAATACTTCAAGCATAGTAACTAAGCAATTATGTCTTCTCAAAATAACATGGCCAAAGAAAGTTCATCCCTACAAAATCATATAGTTTAGTCATGCTCCATTATCGTCACACAAGAATGCTCTCATCATGTACAACCCCGATGACAATCCAAGCAATTGTTTCATACTTTAGTAATCTCAAGCTTTTTCAACCTTCACACAATACATGAGCGTGAGCCATGGATATAGCACTATGGGTGGAATAGAATATAATGATGGGGGTTATGTGGAGAAGACAAAAAAGGAGAAAGTCTCACATCAACGCGGCTAATCAACGAGCTATGGAGATGCCCATCGATTGATGTTAATGTAAGGAGTAGGGATTGCCATGCAACGGATGCACTAGAGCTATAAATGCATGAAAGCTCAACAAAAGAAACTAAGTGGGTGTGCGTCCAACTTGCTTGCTCACAAAGACCTATGGCATTTGAGGAAGCCCATTGTTGGAATATACAAGCCAAGTTCTATAATGAAAAATTCCCACTAGTTTATGAAAGTGACAAAACAAGAGACTCTCTATCATGAAAATTATGGTGCTACTTTGAAGCACAAGTGTGGAAAAAAAGGATAGTAGCATTGTCCCTTTTTATTTTCTTTTTTTGGGCCTTCCTTCTTTTTGGCCTTTTTTGGGACAATACTCTATGAATGATGATCATCACACTTCTATTTATTTACAACTCAATGATTACAACTCGATACTAGAACAAAGTATGACTCTATATGAATGCCTCCAGCGGTATACCGGGAGAGCAATAAATCAAGAGTGACATGTATGAAAAATTATGAACGGTGGCTTTGCCACAAATATGATGTCAACTACATGATTATGCAAAGCAATATGACAATGATGAACGTGTCATGATAAACGGAACGGTGGAAAGTTGCATGGCAATATATCTCGGAATGGCTATGGATATGCCATAATAGGTAGATATGGTGGCTGTTTTGAGGAAGATATAAGGAGGTTTATGTGTGAAAGAGCGTATCATATCACGGGGTTTGGATGCACCGGCGAAGTTTGCACGAACTCTCAATTTGAGAAAGGGCAATGCACGGTACCGAAGAGGCTAGCAATGATGGAAGGGTAAGAGTGTGTATAATCCATGGACTCAACATTAGTCATAAAGAACTCATATACTTATTGCAAAAATCTACAAGTCATCAAAAACCAAGCACTACACGCATGCTCCTAGGGGGATAGATTGGTAGGAAATACCATCGCTCGTCCCCGACCGCCACTCATAAGGAAGACAATCAAAGAACACCTCATGTTTCAAATTTGTTACATAACGTTTACCATACGTGCATGCTACGGGACTTGCAAACTTCAACACAAGTATTTCTCAATTTCACAACTACTCAAATAGCACAAATTTAATATCACTTCCTCCATATCTCAAAACAATCATCAATCATCAAACTTCTCTTAGTATTCAGCACACTCATAAGAAAGTTTTTTACTAGTCTCGAATACTTAGCATATTAGGATTAATTTCCCAATTTAAGAAAATTACCATGCTGTTAAAGACTCTCAAAATATTATAAGTGAAGCATGGGAGAATAATAGTTTCTATAAAACAAATCCACCACCGTGCTCTAAAAGATATAAGTGAAGCACTAGAGCAAAAACTATATAGCTCAAAAGATATAAGTGAAGCGCATAGAGTATTCTAATAAATTCTGAATCATGTGTGTTTCTATCAAAAGGTGTGTACAGCAAAGATTATTGTGATAAACTAACAAATAAAGACTCAAATAATACAAGACGCTCCAAGCAAAACACATATCATGTGGTGAATAAAAAATATAGCTCCAAGTAAAGTTGCCGATGGAAGTAGACGAAAGAGGGGATGCCTTCCGGGGCATCCCCAAGCTTTGGATTTTAGGTGTCCTTAGATTATCTTGGGGTGCCATGGACATCCCCAAGCTTAGGATCTTGTCACTCCTTTTTCCATAATCCATCAAGTCTTTTACCCAAAACTTGAAAACTTCACAACACAAAACTTAACAGAAAATCTCGTGAGCTCCGTTAGCGAAAGAAAACAAAACACCACTTCAAGGTACTGTAATGAAATCATTCTTTATTTATATTGGTGTTAAACCTACCGTATTCCAACTTTTCTATGGTTTATAAACTCTTTTACTATCCATAGATTCATCAAAATAATCAAACAACACACGAAAAACAGAATCTGTCAAAAACAGAACAGTCTGTAGTAATCTGTAGCTATCGCAAGTTCTGGAACCCAAAAGATTATAAAATAAATTTCTGAACGTGAGGAATTTATCTATTTATCATCTGCAAAAATAATTAACTAAATATCACTTTCCAAATAAAAATGGCAGCAGTTCTCGTGAGCGCTAAAGTTTCTGTTTTTTACAGCAAGATTAAAAAGACTTTCCCCAAGTCTTCCCAACGGTTCTACTTGGAACAAACACTAATTAAACACAAAAAACACAACCAAAACAGAGGCTAGATAAATTATTTATTAAATATCAGCAAGGAAAAATATTGGGTTGTCTCCCAACAAGCGCTTTTCTTTAAAGCCTTATAGCTAGGCATAAGATTTCAACGATGCTCACATGAAAGACAAGAACTGAAGCACAAAGAGAGCATCATAAAACACGTGACAAACACATCTAAGTCTAACATACATCCTATGCATAGGCATCTTATAGGCAAACAAATTACCAAGGCAAGAAAAAATTAGCATATGCAAGGAAGCGGAAAGAAACAATAGCAATCTCAACATAACGAGAGTAATTTAGTAACATGAAAATTTCTACAACCATATTTTTCTCTCTCATAATAATTATATGTAGGATCATAAGAAAATTCAACAATATAGCTATCATAAAACATATTCTTAACACGATCCACATGTATGCAAAGTTGACACTCTTCCAAAATAGTGGGATTAACATTAACTAAAGTCATGACCTCTCCAAACCCACTTTAATCAAAACTTCATAAGATTGAACATTCTCCAAATATGTGGGATCTAAAGTGGACACTCTTCCAAACCCACTTTCAATATTATTGCAAACATTATAATCAATCTCATATTCATCATGGGGCTTAAATAAATTGTCAACATCATAAGAAGGATCACCCCAATCATGATCATTGCAACAAGTAGTGGACATAGCAAAGCTAGCATCCCCAAGCTTAGGGTTTTGCATATTATAAGCACAATTGACATTAATAGAATTTATACTATCATCATTGCAATCATGCTTTTTATTCAAAGATCTATCGTGAATCACTTCATAAAGTACTTCATCGCAATTTTCAGATTCACGAATTTCAAGCAAAACTTCATAAAGATAATCTAGTGCACAAAACTCACTAGAAATTGGTCCATCATAATTGGATCTCTTAAAAAGATTAGCAAGAGGATGAGGATCCATAGATCTTAGGTTCTCTTTTTAGCAATAAATAAACAACTATTCCAACCAAACGAGCAAACGAGCCAAGTAGGACATCAAAGCAAATGGAAAGACGAACAAAAGAAGGGCGAATAAAACGGCAAGGGTGAAGTGGGGGAGAGGAAAACGAGAGGAAAATGGCAAATAATGTAATGCGGGAGATAAGGGTTTGTGATGGGTATTTGGTATGTTGACTTTTGCATAGACTCCCCGGCAACGGCGCCAGAAATCCTTCTTGCTACCTCTTGAGCACTGTGTTGGTTTTCCCTTGAAGAGGAAAGGGTGATGCAGCAAAGTAGCGTAAGTATTTCCCTCAGTTTTACGGAACCAAGGTATCAATCCAGTAGGAGGCCACGCACGAGTCCCTCGCACCTACACAAACAAATAAAATCCTCGCAACCAACGCAATAAAGGGGTTGTCAATCCCTTCACGGTCACTTACGAAAGTGAGATCTGATAGATATGATAAGATAATATTTTTGGTATTTTTATGATAAGGATGCAAAGTAAATAAAGCGAAATAAAAACGGCACCAGAAATAGCTTGTTAACGGGAGATTAATATGATGGAAAATAGACCCGGGGGGCATAGGTTTCACTAGTGGCTTCTCTCAAGAGCATAAGTATTACGGTGGGTAAACAAATTACTGTTGAGCAATTGACAGAATCGAGCATAATTATGAGAATATCTAGGTATGATCATGTATATAGGCATCACGTCCGAGACAAGTAGACCGACTCCTGCCTGCATCTACTACTATTACTCCACCACATCGACCACTATCCAGCATGCATCTAGAGTATTAAGTTCAAAAGAACAGAGTAACGCTTTAAGTAAGATGACATGATGTAGAGGGATAAACTCATGCAATATGATATAAACCCCATCTTGTTATCCTCGATGGCAACGATACAATATGTGCCTTGCTGCCCCTACTGTCACTGGGAAAGGACACCGCAAGATTGAACCCAAAGCTAAGCACTTCTCCCACTGCAAGAAAGATCAATCTAGTAGGCCAAACCAAACTGATAGTTCGAAGAGACTTGCAAAGATAACCAATCATACATAAAAGAATTCAGAGAAGATTCAAATATTGTTCATAGATAAACTTGATCATAAACCCACAATTCATCAGTCTCAACAAACACACCGCAAAAGAAGATTACATCGAATAGATCTCCACGAGAATCGTGGAGAACTTTGTATTGAGATCCAAAGAGAGAGAAGAAGCCATCTAGCTAATAACTATGGACCCGAAGGTCTGAGGTAAACTACTCACACATCATCGGAGAGGCTATGGTGTTGATGTAGAAGCCCTCCATGATCGATGCCCCCTCCGGCGGAGCTCCGGAAAAGGCCCCAAGATGGGATCTCATGGGTACAGAAGGTTGCGGCGGTGGAATTAGGTTTTTGGCTCCGTCTTTGGTAGTTTGGGGGTACGTAGGTATATATAAGAGGAAGAAGTACGTCGGTGGAGCAACATGGGCCCCACGAGGGTGGAGGGCGCGCCTGGGGGGTGGTAGGCGCGCCCCCCTACCTCGTGTCTTCCAGGTTGATGTCTTGACGTAGGGTCCAAGTCCTCTGGATCACGTTCGTTCCCTAAGGTTTCATTCCGTTTGGACTCCGTTTGATATTCTTTTTCTGCGAAACTCTGAAATAGGCAAAAAAACATTAATTCTGGGTTGGGCCTCCGGTTAATAGGTTAGTCCCAAAAATAATATAAAAGTGTATAGCAAAGCCCATTAATCATCCAAAACAAAATATAATATAGCATGAAGCAATCAAAAATTATAGATACATTGGAGACGTATCAGTGACCAAAGGTATATTTGATATACATGTTATTATTGATGTGTACTTTACTAGTGTTCATAGCAACCCCTAAGTATTCGATATCGGTTCAGTTGCTAAGATTAGTAACTCAAAACAGGAGTTGTAGAATGAACAGAGACTAGTTAAGGACGAGGTGATGATGTGTGTTGGAAGTGATTCCAAGGTTGATACAATCACCATCGCACACTCCCTCTACATTCGGGATTAGTGTTGTACCTAAAAAAAATTATTTGGTGTTTGCGTTGAGCATGAATATGATTGGATCATGTTTATTTCAACGGTTACTCATTTAAGTCAGATAATAATTGTTGTTCTATATAAATGAATAAAACCTTCTATGGTCATGCACTCAATGTGAATGGTTTGTTGAATCTCGATCGTAGTGATACACATATTAATAATATTGATATCGTAAGATGCAACGTTGATAATGATGGTGCAGCATACTTGTGGCACTGCCATTTAGGTCATATTGGTGTAAAGCGCATGAAGAAACTCCATGCAGATGGGCTTTTGGAATCACTTGATTATGAATCATTTGATACTTGCAAACCATGCCTCATGGGCAAGATGACTAAAACTCTGTTCTCCGGAACATTGGAGCGAGCTAATGACTTATTGGAAATAATACATCCCGATGTATGCGGTCCAATGAGCGTTGAGGCACACGGCGGGTATCATTATTTTCTGATCTTCACAGATGATTTGAGCAGATATGGGTATATCTACTTAATGAAACACAAGTCTGGAACATTTGAAAAAGTTCAAAGAATTTCAGAGTGAAGTGGAGAATCATCGTAACAAGAAAATAAAGTTTCTACAATCTGATCGCGGAGGCGAATATTTGAGTTACGAGTTTGGCCTTCATTTAAAACAGTGTGGAATAATTTCACAACTCATGTCACCTGGAACACCACAACATAATTGTTGGGGATATAACTATTAGGTATGACCCGCCCATGAGGGGCTGGGTCATCCCTAAGAGGGCCCAGACCCGAAGGCGGCTTGAGGCCCATGAGTATAAACCGCCATGTATGTAAACTTGTATTGTAAGGCATATGAGAAAGGTCACCAAGCCAGATACGTTGTATAAACCGGCCGATACTCTGAGGGCCGCAGGGCGTCAACAAGTGTATATAAGGGGACGACCTAGCGGCAGCTTAGGACACGAAACAACAGATCGAGAGCCGGGTCAAGCGTATCTGCTCCCTGCTCATCGAAACCCTAGCAATACCAACTACAAACTGGACTAGGCTTTTACCTTCATCGCAAGGGGCCGAACCAGTATAAACTCCTCGTGTCCTTTATCCTGATTAACCCCTTTAAGCTAACCTCAATGTGATGGCTCCATGACTAAGTCCTCACACTAGGACATCTCCGTGACAATTCCACGACAGTTAGCGCCCATGTCGACTGTGGATCTGGCCACCTATGTTCAAGAAGAAGGTGAATCAACAACCCATTGGGTGCGCCAGGTCTCAATGATCTTGCACTCATCGGATCGCATCAATGCCGACTCAGTTGTGTTGATGTTAGAGAACAATTTCCGCTTCACACCCTTGAAGCAGAAACTAGGGCGGCTCAAATGCCACTGCAATGACATGGGGACAGTCATGGTGGCTCTGGTTAAATATGCTGACTCTGATAGTACCAAAGACCCTGATTCTGATGGTGATAAAGGGGGGAAGGGAAAGAGGAGCAGCAACGCTAAAGGACATCAGTATAACCCGGGAGGCAACGGTAAGCGCAAGGCTGATAATAGTTTTGATTTTGTGGCTAACACCAATGCACAGAATAATGGTCAGCGTCGTAAGGGTAAACCGCCCCCACAAGCCGGCGGATCCGGTATCAATCTTGAGCGTATGTTGAATCAGCCCTGCCCATGACATGGTACGAAAGAAAGACCATCTGGGCATCTATGGAAGGATTGTCACGTCATGGAGTACAAAAATTCAAATCTTTTCCATGACAGCCATGGACCAGGTGGCGGTTCTGGGCCCGGCTCTCACGGTCCGGGTTATGGTGGTGGCGGTTCTAACTCTGGTTTCCAATGAAATCAAGGTAATCCCAACAACCAGGGTGGTTACAACCAGCAAAGTAATCAAGGGGGTCAGGAATAGCAGCAGTCCGGTTACCAGAGAAACCCGAAGCAGTTGAGTACTGGGCAATATCATCTGTTTACCACTAGCTTGTGTAAGCGTGACCAGAAGCTTCATAAGAGATTAGTCAATGCTATTGAGCCGGTAGTTCCTCGTTATCTGTGTTGGTCTGACCATCCCATCGTGTGGAGTTGGGAAGATCACCCGCCCCGGGTTGATAATCCGGGTCATTTGGCTTTGGTGGTTGCACCGCAGGTCGGAGGGTATAAGTTTACCAAAGTACTCATGGACGGAGGGAGCAACATCAATGTCCTTTATTATGAAACTTTCCATCGCATGGGGTTGACTGATAAAAATCTTAAGCCGTCAAACACTGTTTTCCATAGCGTGGTGCCTGGTAAGTTGGCATATCCAGTCGGTAAGATAGCTATGGAAGTTGTTTTTGGAGATGATCATGAATCTAGGTCAGAGACGTTGACCTTTGAAGTGGTCAAGATCCACAGCCCATATCACGCTCTGTTTGGACGGCCGGCTTATGCCAAGTTCATGGCGCGGCCGTGTTACATGTATCTGCAACTCAAGATGTCGGGTCACAAGGGAACCATTACAGTGCATGGGAGCCATAAGATAGCTCTGGAGTGTGAAGAGGGGGATGCGGCTTATGCTGAGTCAGTTTGTGCAATGGAGGAGTTGAAATTTTACAACAACAATGTTGACCCGGCAGATATGACGTCTTTAAAAAACCAACCACAGAGCATGATCGGTTTTAAAGTTTAAGTCGGTAGATGATACCAAGATGGTTGATTTTGTTCCTGGCGACTCATCCAATCAGTTCATCATCAGTGCTAATCTGGATCCAAAATAGGAAAGCGCACTCATCGAGTTCATCCATGAGAACCGGGACATCTTTGCATGGAAGCCTTCAGACATGCCGGTGTACCGAGAGAACTCGCTGAGCACACTCTTAATATTGATCCAAAGTTTAAACCGGTCAAACAATTTCTTCGCCATTTTAATGAGGAGAGACGGAAGGCCATTGGAGAGGAAGTAGCCCGGCTCTTGGCAGCTGGGTTTATCATTGAAGTTTTCCATCCTGAGTGGTTGGCTAACCCGGTGCTGGTAGTTAAGAAAAACGACACTTGGCGTATGTGTGTGGACTACACAGATTTAAACAAGGCTTGTCCGGCTGATCCTTTTGCTCTCCCTCGTATTGATCAGATTATTGATGCTACGGTGGGTTGTGAGCATTTGAGTTTTTTGGATGCTTATTCTGGTTATCATCAGATCAAGATGGCAGTTAAGGACCAGGAGAAGACAGCTTTCATAACTCCCTTTGGAGCCTTCTGCTATGTGTCTATGCCTTTTGGGCTCAAGAGCGCCCAGGCGACTTATCAGAGGTGTGTGCAAAATTTTCTTCATAACCAAATTGGGCATAATGTTCATGCTTATGTGGATGATATTGTGGTGAAATCCAGAGAGAAAGAGACATTGATAGACGATTTAAAGGAAACCTTTGATAATCTCCAGGTTTACAAGATGATGCTTAACCCGGCCAAGTGTGTATTTGGTGTGCCGGCAGGCAAGCTCCTGGGTTTTTTGGTGTCTAACAGAGGAATTGAAGCTAATCCGAAGAAGATTAAAGCCATCACCTCTCTGGCTAAGCCGGTGTGTATCAATGATGTGCAGCGCCTGGCGGGCCGCATTACGATGTTAAGCCGGTTCATAAGCCGGTTGGGAGAAAAGGCCATCCCTCTGTATCAGATGATGAAGAAGACGGATAATTTTGTCTGGAGTGATGCTACTGATGCAGCATTTGAGGATTTGAAGAAGCAGATGGTTGAGCCTCCAGTGCTTGCAGCCCCTATTGACAATGAGCCTTTGTTGTTATATGTGGCTGCTAATAGCCGGGCTGTCAGTGTTGCTATTGTGGTAGAAAGAAAGGAGGCAGGCAAGGAATATCCGGTTCAAAGGCCGTTTTACTATATCAGTGAGGTGCTTATTGAGTCCAAGCAGAGGTATCTGCACTGGTAGAAGCTTGTATATGGGGTGCTCTTGTTCAGCCAGAAGCTTAAACATCATTTTCTGGGTCACCCCATCACTGTCGTCAGTTCTGCTCCCTTGGGAGATATCATCCAAAATAGAGAAGCAACTGGTCGGGTTGCTAAGTGGGCCATTGAGCTTGGACCTCACGGGTTAAAATATGTGCCTCGCATGGCTATCAAGTCTCAAGCGCTGGTGGACTTCATCAATGATTGGACAGAGCTGCAGATGCTTGAGGAAAAGCCGGATAACACGTATTGACCTATTCATTTTGATGGGTCTAGGTAATTGGAGGGCTCGGGGGCTGGAGTTACTCTTGCATCCCCTCGAGGTGATAAATTCTGTTATGTTCTCCGTTTGATGTTTCCTTGTACTAACAATGCAGCTGAGTATGAGGCTTTACTCCGCATTCTTTGGATGGCTAAGGAAATGAATTTAAGCCGGGTTAGGTGCTTTGGCGACTCTGACTTGGTGGCTCAACAAGTCTCTGGCACCTGGGATTCTAAGGATCCACTCATGGCGGCTTATCGGCGAGACGTGGACGTTATTGCTGGTCATTTCAAGGGCTATCAGGTTAATCACGTTGATCGGAGGAAAAATGAAGCGGTGGATGCTTTAAGCCGGTTGGGTTCTCAACGTAAGCCGGTGCCGCCTAATGTTTTTCTTGACGTCTTACATAACCCGTCGGTCAAGTTACCTACAGAGGAGGATTTGGCTGTCCCTGACCCGAAGGCTCAATTGGTGGCGGCTCTTCTTGTAATTCCGGATTGGACAGTTCCTTATTTGGCTTATATGACCTAGTGCGAGTTACCTGAGGATGAAACCTTAGCTAGGTAGATAACCCGGCGGTCTAAGTCAATGACAATCATTGATGGAGAGTTACATCATTGTAGTGTCACAGGTTTCAACGTTGTGTTTCTCCAGAAGAGGGTTGTAAGATCTTACGAGAAATTCATGAAGGAGATTGTGGTCATCATGCTGGGTCAAAGTCCCTTGTGGCTAAAGCTTTCTGTCATGGGTTTTATTGGCTAATAGCTCATGCTGATGCAGAGGACCTCGTCAGCAGGTGTGATGGATGTTAAAAATTTGCACGATGAGCCCATGTACCGGCTCAAGAATTGAGGATGATTCCAATTACTTGGCCATTTGCGGTTTGGGGGCTTGATATGGTTGTACCTTTCAAAAGATCCAAGGATAAGAAGACTCACCTTTTGGTGGCGGTTGATAAGTTCACTAAATGGGTAGAGGCGGAGCCAGTCAGTAAGTGTGATACAGCAACGGCGGTTCAATTCATGAAAAAGGTGATCTTCCAATTTAGCTTTCCACACAACATTATAACAGACAATGGCACTAATCTCTCTAAAGGTGCTATGGAAGATTTTTGTCAACGTGAGCATATCCGGCTTGATGTATCATCAGTGGCTCGCTCACAATCCAATGGTCAAGCTGAGAGAGTAAACCAAGAGATCTTGAAGGGCATCAAACCCCGGCTTATGGTTCCCCTGCAGAGGGCGCCGGGCTGTTGGGTGGAGGAGTTACCTTTTGTGTTATGGAGCATCAATACCACCCCAAACAGATCTACGGGATACACACCTTTCTTCATGGTTTACAGAGCAGAGGCAGTTCTCCCTAGTGACATCATCATGACTCGCCTCGTGTGGCGGCTTATGTTGAAGCGGACAATGAAAGAGCATGTCAAGAAGCACTTGATCTGTTAGATGAGGAGCGTGACATAGCAGCAGCTCGTTTGGTGATTTACCAGCATGATCTGCGCCGTTATCACAGCCACCAGGTTAAAACCAGAACTTTTCAAGAAGGCGGCCTAGTGCTCCGGCTTATCCAGGATCAGACTGATATGCACAAGTTATCCCCACCTTGGAAAGGACCTTTTGTGGTCAGCAAGAATCTAAACAACAGGTCATATTACCTTATCGATGTTCGAGACCACAAGGACTCACGCACGTCAGAGGAGGAGACCCGCCGGCCTTGGAATATTGCTCAGCTTAGGCCATACTACACCTGAGCCACCGGCTCTTCCAATGTACATATTTTGAAGATGTATATATTATAATCAAAATAATAA
This sequence comes from Triticum urartu, assembly GCF_003073215.2. Taxonomy (NCBI): domain Eukaryota; kingdom Viridiplantae; phylum Streptophyta; class Magnoliopsida; order Poales; family Poaceae; genus Triticum; species Triticum urartu. Next base: position 101,535,630 of record NC_053022.1, read on the forward strand.
AGCCGGCATCCCTGCTAAAGCAGGGCCTCTATCATTTTTTCCTTTCTAATTAATGAGTCTTCGATTACATGGGGGCTTCTGCTTTGTACAACAAAGTTATAATTACCCTTTGATCCGGCTTATAGGCCACATAAAAAACTTGGGGCCAAAGAGAGTCTGTGGAAAAAGCACGACTCAAACATAGGTACCCCCTGAGCACAGCTCAAAATATCACTTGGGGGCTCTTTTGTTCTAAAGAACGAAGAGTTCACAACCTTGTGATAGGCTATAAAAGCCAGGCTTGGAAGCGAGGTGTATTCACCTAAAACCCCGGTTATCCTACCTGTATGCCAGATTCTTCTCCACCAGGTAATCCTGATTGACCCGTCGAACTCTTAACAGTCAATCTTTTAAACAAGACCCTGAACTCGTTAAGGTTAAAACGCCGGTTTGTCATGAGAGGGCATGGTTTACGGATAGCAAGGAGAAGTTCAGGCTGTAAAGCCGCCTTCCTTGAAACTTGGATAAATTGGCCTATGATGCACGATGCTGCTCTAACCCCGCATACTCCTCATAAGTCTATCTTTAAATAAGAACTGAACTTATCCGGGTTAAAATGTCGATTGGGTCAATGAGGGCCGGCTCACGGAAAGCGCGTACCTTCCAGTGGCTAATGCTAGTTTCATTGAAGAAGATATTTTGGCTTGGCGGCCTATGAAAGCCTCAGATTTTTTTCTGTTGTTTTGATTTGAATGTCTTTTTGAGATTTTTTTTTCTTTTGTCTCATAGTAACATATGGTCAATCAACAAGGCTTATAATGCCTTTTGAGTCATATATGATATTAAACCGGTGTTTATTGACCCGGCCTGGTTTTGATTATAAGTCGCTAGTATGAAATAAAAATCATATCCGGTGTTTATTGACCCGGTCCGGCTTTGTTCATAAGCCGACAATCTCTAAATTACCAGTGCTTGGAGCTTTGGGCTATCACCCTTCCGCACTGGCTTGATAAACCGACAAGTGTGATCAAACATCACATGTATGATATGTTTTTAATCATATATGATTATTATTTCGACCGACTTTGGTTATAAATCATGATAAATTCATGTTGGGCAGTATAACCCGTCCAGCGGTAAACCGCCAGGACACTTTTTATCTGTTGTATGAAGGAATAGATTCAAGATTGATAATATCATCAGGCATACATTGCGTATCCTCACATGATGGATAAAGAAGTATCATAAATACCCGGATATGCACGATGTCATAGCAGAACAAGAAGTTTGAAGCTAGCCTATTACAAGGCGTTTGGAGCCCAAAAGGATAAATGTTTTTCAGTCTCACAGATAGCAGCTGATAAACCGGCCCCAGTTCATGAATCTTGACCCGGTTGACCTGAAGATTGCGGCTCATCCCTTGCTGGTTCGTCCTCCTCTTCCACCGTCTGGAAGTTGGGTTTGGACCAGTCAAAGCCACGAAGGGCGACAAATTCAGCCTCGTTATCAATCAGACCAGACGGATTGATGTCAGGGGCGAAGGTGTTCTTACGGATCGGCGGGATTAAATCCATCACTTTATATGAAGGAATCGCCATCTTCTGGTTGTCTGCATCGTAACATGGCTGATACTTGGTGAGGTTGGTCTCTTCGGCAATTATTGTTGCATGAGGACGAATCTCCTTGACAAAAGCAGCAAAGTCCCGTTGATCAAAAAACGTTTCATCTTCCTTGAGGTTGGGATACCCACTGGCTACATCTGCTGGGTCTAACTCTGGTACCCAGGCTTTGGCACGGCTCAAAGCTATCACAGCTCTAGCTCTAGCACAGGATTGCTTAATTTCATGGGACCTAGCGGGCAAGATGGACAGCTTCTTCAAGACATCACTTAATAAGTTTGGTTCTTGGTTTGCGGGAGAGATAGTGGCAAGAGTCCGCTGAGCCCCAGTGTATAATTGCTCAACAAGCGTGTAAACCGCCTTAAGCTTGACCAACATGTCTCGGCTCAGATTGCTACTCCTGGGACCTGCAAAGTTTACACAATTGGTTAAGTGGTGGCTCATACTAAGATGACAAATACTTACTTTGAGTAAACAACAAGGCGACTCACCGAAGATTGTAGAAACCATCTGAGACACACGGTTCTTTAAACCGGTGAATTCAGCGGTAACCTCTTCCAGAGCCGCCTCGGCCTTCTCAGCACGTTGCGTCAATGCAGTCTTCTCATTGGCCCAAGCCTCTTTCTCCGTAGTAAAGCTGGTCTTTAGTTTTTCTGCTTCAGACACACTCAACTGGAATTTGGATTCATCTTTCTTTGTCTCCGTCTCTTGAGCCGCCATCCGGGTCTTGGCCTCAGACAATTGAGATTCCAGTTCTGTGGTCGCAACCTGCATACAGCATAAAGTTTGTTCAGTTTCATGGCAGATTACAAAATACAAGTCCCAAGTGCTTTGCAAGAAAACAACACTTGGCACTTGGGGGCTAATGTCTGTTAGCGCAATTTACAAAGGAAACAGGCTCTTTCTAAAAAGTCCCAAGTGCTTTGCAGGCAACAACACTTGGCACTTGGGGGCTAATGCATACTGCTTGACTTTTTTCTACAGATGAGCCGGATAAGTTGTCGACAGTCTCAGCCGGCTCATGAGGGCTATACGATTCAGTTCTATACAATGACTAGTAGGACCGGCTTATTCATGCTGATTAAACCGGCCCTTGGGGGCTACACATGCAAATTGAAATATTATCAGCATCCGATTTAGTTATAAACTGAACTTGGAGGGAGTCTAAGGCAGAAGCTTATAAATCTTTTAAGTCTATAGATCATTCAATTTTATCATAATCAGAAGACTTGGAGGCTGGCAGGGTATATAACTTGTATAAGCCGGAGAATGAACCTCGTATTTTTGGTGCATCTGTTTGACCATCTCAATTTCTGAATCACGGCTAGAATGCACTTGACTGAGATAACCAGATAGCACTTCACTAATACTCAGATGAGCATACTGGGCAATGTCAAACCTCACTTTCTACCTTTCCATAACTTCTTGTTTGACAGAGTGTCTTGCTAGAACAGTTGGATTCCCCGGTTCGACGAATCTGGTACCCATGATTAAAACATCATCGCCGTGAGTCTCTGGCGGGTTAGTTGAGCTTGACGGTTCAATAGTTGATGGATCTAGAATGGTTTTGTCAACAGATGGCTCAGGTAAATCCGGTCGAGCGTTGATAACAGGATCTTCCGGAGCTTCAGAGTGTTCGGGTACAAGGATTGGCTGCTCCGGTTCAGCAGTTTTTGGGTCCTCGGCCGGCTTTGTCACCTTTGCTTTTTTGGGCTTTGCTTGACCACTAAAGAAATTTGAATGAGTCAATATAGTGATGCGGATATAAAGGTACAGAAGAAGGATAATTATCTTTACCCGAGGGCGGTCTTGAAAGCCGACAATTGAGTTTGTGATGAATCACCAGAGGAGGAACGAGAAATCTCCTGCAAAGAGTGGAATCAAAATTGAGTGATTGATAAAAGTAACTCGTTGGTAAATACAATGGGTTAAAGTCAAAAGGAACCTCATTTTGGCATTTCCGAGGAGTATTCGGTAAGCCGGAGGGTAAATCGTCATCTCCGCCGGTCTGGGTCTGGCGGAGGCTCTCATGTTGCTATCGTTTCAAAAGAAAATGAGGATCTAAATAAGCCAAGGGGTGTGAAAACCTTACTTTTGGGGTTACCCACCGAAGTTTCTGCCTTGGTAAAGGTTCTGAGTCGGAGGAAATAATAGTTACCTCTTCTTCGACTGCCTGGCTGGTCCCCGTGTCATCTTGGCAATAGTCAGTGTCAATAAGATTGTTAAAAAACAGGCCAAGAGAGTCAAGGGCTACCTCCGACTCAGAGTGTCATCCAGCTTGAGTAAATCAGAGGCAGTTGGTTTCTTCTTAGATTTTCTGACGGTTTTCTTGGCGGCTATCATAGCATCTCTAGCTTTTTTGGCAGCCTCATAGTCATATTTGACTTTCCAAAAGTCGGATTTAGCATGTGGAAGGATAACATGTTGAAATTCATGCAAATACTTAACTGATGAAGAAAAAGAAGTCAAAGGATTTACCTCTGGCGCTGGGTTAAGCTTGCAGAAAGGGTTCAAGCCCACTTGGCTGCAGTCTTCGTATTTGCTGTTAACAAGAGTAGTTGACATCTCAACGATGCCTTCTTCAGTCAGTCGTAGAGAGCTATGGCGTAGAGGTTCATCTATTCCTCCGGTATAATTACACATCAAGCCGGATCGGCGGCTCAGAGGGATGATTCGCCATGCGACCCAACAGCGGATTAAGTCAACTCCAGTTAAGCCATTTCCCAGCAAAGCTTGAACTTTTCTGATTGTGGGGACAAGTTTCTTGCGTTCGGCGACAATAAGTTTATCCGGGAGTTGATATTTTGCGTCAAGATGATCAGCGCGATAACCCGGCATCGGATTTTCATCAGACGACGAGGTGTCTTTGCAGTAGAACCATGTTTGATTCTAGTCCTTAGGATGGCTTGGCAATACTACTAGAGGGAAGATGGCATCTCGTCTGCATTGAATTGAAATCCCGCCAAGTTCCAAGCTGGGACCATTGGTATACTCGTTCTGGCGGTTCAGGTAGAAGTATTCTCTGAAGAGCTCAACAGTAGGTTCTTCTTGAAGATAAACCTCATAGAAAACTTGGAATTTATAGATGTTTGATATGTAATTGGGTCCGATATCTTCCGGATGAAGTTTGAAAAAATGCAGAACATCTCTAAAGAATTTTGAGCCGGGTGGCGAGAAGCCCCGGTTCATATGATCGGTGAAGACAATAATTTCACCGTCTCTCTTCAGCCGGGTCGGGAGCGTGGTAAGGCATGACACTTTTTTCCTGTAAGTATCCAACAGTGACAAAGTCTTTCAAGGTGCTCTCGGTGACTGTGGAAGGGACCCAGTTACAAGTTGTCATCGTCTTCGACGGCATGGTGGAAGAATAGTCTAAAAGGAAATAATTTGCCGGTTCAAGTTAGTTGGTGGGATTGCAAGTCAACAATTACAGTGCATGTATATAATGGCGGCTTCAGCGAGGGCTAATGATATATGAAATGAAGATAAGCCGGCGGAGTAAGCTGCCATGACTAAGGTATTCAAGAGTTATCGAAAACAGAATTTGCTAAGTATTGGGACAAACAGATTCCGCAGATTGAGGTTATAAATTTGGTTCTACCGCCATTTAAAAAAGGGGGATAAATTCATCTAAAAAGGTGACAGAGGAAGAGCAGAGGAGCCCTAGAGGAGATCTGTCATGGTGGGAATATGTTCTAGTATAAAAACAAGCATTGAAACTGCTACCGCGCAACATTCCTATAGCTTTTGGATCTAACCTATGGATCTAAACAAAGAAAAAGGAAGGACAGTGACGAACACCGATGAACACCGAAGAACACCAACAAACCCTAATGACAGATCCATGATGAGGAACGAAAGGCTTACCGATGCTATTCGGACAGCGGGGTGGCGCCACGGTTCTCGGGTCCAATCAGGGCGATGCCGCGGCCGGAGTTGAGGTCAAAGACGGAGGTCGACGATGGCAAGGTTCGTGCGGGACGATGCGTTGCGAGGAAGAAAGGAGAAGGAGAAGAACGAGAGATGACCTTATGGCCCTGTTTATAAGGAGACAGGAAAACAAGCAGGCGCGAAAGACGAGGAGACCGAATGATGGTTATCCAGCTAATTGAACGCCTCGATTTTTGGGAGGACATTAAGATAAAGATCCGTTAAAGATGACATCGTGGCGGGTTTCCGAAATTCTTGGAGATGACGTCATGGCGGGTTACAGAGTTTTTGCAACGGATATGGAAGGATTTTTCTAAGTCTTGGAGATTGACATGAACAAGTTCAAATCAACCTGGGGCCTAATGTTGGGGATATAACTATTAGGTATGACCCGCCCAGGAGGGGCCGGGTCATCCCTATGACAATTCATCTCAATAAAGCCCAAGAGCTTACGGCAGTTCATAGATAGGCTTAGTAGAGGACCCAGACCCGAAGGCGGCTTAAGGCCCATGAGTATAAACCGCCATGTATGTAAACTTGTATTGTAAGGCATATGAGAAAGGTCACCGAGCCGGATACGTTGTGTATAAACCGGCCGAGACTCTGAGGGCCGCAGGGCGTCAACCCGTGTATATAAGGGGACGACCTAGCGGTGGCTTAGGACAAGAAACAACAGATCGAGAGTCGGGTCAAGCGTATGTGCTCCCTGCTCATCGAAACCCTAGCAATACCAACTACAAACTGGACTAGGCTTTTACCTTCATCATAATGGGCCAAACCAGTATAAACTCCTCGTGTCCTTTGTCCTGATTAACCCCTTTAAGCTAACCTCAACACAATGGCTCCATGACTAAGTCCTCACACTAGGACATCTGCCGTGACAATTCCACGACAATAATGGTGTGTCCAAATGTCGTAACCGTACTTTATTATATATGATCCATGATGTCTCTTACCGATTTACCACTATCGTTTTGGGGTTATGCATTAGAGATAGCTGCATTCACGTTAAATAGGGCACCGTCTAAATCCGTTGAGACGACAACGTATGAACTATGGTTCGGCAAGAAACCTAAGCTGTCGTTTCTTAAAATTCGGGGTTGCAACACTTATGTCTAAAGGCTTCAGCCTGATAAGCTCGAACCCAGAGAAGTGCGTCTTCATAGTATACCCTAAGGAAACAATTGGGTACACCTTCTACCACAAATTCAAAGGCAAGATATTTGTTGCCAAGAATGGAAACTTTATAGAGAAGGAGTTTCTCTCGAAAGAAGTGAGTGGGAGGAAAGTAGAACTTGATGAGGTAATTGTACCTTATCTCAAATTGGAAAGTAGCACATCAGTGAAATCCGTTCCTGTGATGCCAACACCAACTAGTGAGGAAGATAATGATGATGATCATAAAACTTCAGATCAAGTTACTACTGGACCTCGTAGGTCGAATAGAGCATGTTCCGCACCAGAGTGGTATGGTAATCCTGTCCTAGAAGTCATTGTCGGTGTCAAAACCAGCGGATCTTGGGTAGGGGGTCCCGAACTGTGTGTCTAAGGCAGATGGTAATAGGAGGCAGGGGACACGATGTTTACCCAGGTTCAGGCCCTCTTGATGGAGGTAAAACCCTACGTCCGGCTTTATTATTCTTGATGATATGAGTACTACAAGAGTTGATGTACCACGAGATCAGAGAGGCTAAACCCTAGAAGCTAGCCTATGGTATGATTGTATGTTGTCCTACGGACTAAAACCGTCCGGTTTATATAGACACCGGAGGGGGCTAGGGTTACACAAGGTCGGTTACAAAGGAGGAGATATACATATCCGTATTGCCTAGCTTGCCTTCCACGCCAAGTAGAGTCCCATCCGGACACGGGACGAAGTCTTCAATCTTGTATCTTCATAGTCCAACAGTCCGGCGAAAGGATATAGTCCGGCTGTCCGGAGACCCCCTAATCCAGGACTCCCTCAGTAGCCCCTGAACCAGGCTTAAATGACGATGAGTCCGGCGCGCAGTGTTGTTTTCGGCATTGCAAGGCGGGTTCCTCCTCCGAATACACCACGGAAGAGTTTGAATACAAGGATAGTGTCCGACCCTACAAAATAAGTTCCACATACCATCGTAGAGAGAATAATATTTCCACAAATCTAATCTGCTGACATATTTTGATAGCATGACATCGCGCCACGGCCCGGTCATTATTTAAATCGTTTTTCTTTAACCAGCCCCGCACATAACGCGAGGCAGTTTCTTGACACGTCTTGTCAAAGCAGAGATCGTGTTCCCCTTATCACGGGATTCTCATCAATACAAACGTGGGTAACCCAACCGTGCCTGTTGGTATGACTCCTAGATCTTAGGTAAGTCTCAAACGGCCACGAGCAGGATGCCTGATATTCACCCTCTTTATAAAGGGGACAAGGCTTTTTCTTTTTTCCCTCCCGCGCTCAATCGAATCCTTCCCCAGCCTCGAGTTCTAACACCCAAAGGTCAGGTTAGGTGCTTCCGACCTTCAATCATGTCCGGATCCAGCCTTCAAGGCCGGTGGATGCCTTCCTCCGTCACGGAGGAGGACATCAAGAAGTTGATGGAGGCCAGATATCTGACCATCGAAATTTCGCATAGGCTGCCCGCCCGAGGGCAGGTCGTCCCTACTCCCGGACCCAACGAGAGCGTTGTGTTCGTCTCCCACTTCCTCCGAGGACTAGGCCTCGCTCTGGATCCCTTTGTTAGGGGTCTTATGTTCTATTACGGGCTGGATTTTCATGATCTGGCCCCGGATTCCCTTCTTCACATCTCGTCATTCATTGTCGTATGTGAGGCCTTCCTCCGCATTACCCCTCACTTCGGCCTGTGGCTCAAGACCTTTGATGTGAAGCCGAAGACGATCGAGGGGCAGTACGCAGCGTGTGGAGGTGCTTTAATAAGCAAAATTGTTGACGCTCCATGGCCAAAAGGTTCCTTTTCAGAGGTGTCCGGATTGTGGCAGCGGGAGTGGTTTTACATCACAGCTCCCCGAAGTGCCAAATGGGTAGCTCCCCCACCTTTCACTCGGCCCCCCCACCACAACTGATGTCATGGATCAGTCGGGGGCTGAGCTGGGGTCCAGCCAAGGACGTGCCAATACTGCAGAGCCGTATCCGAGATCTCTTCAAGGGAGATTTCAATCTGGTTATGGTAATGCAAGTTATGCTGGTTCGTCGAGTCCAGCCTTGCAAACGCCGACCCCTCCGCATGTGGGAATTCAACCCGGAAGGACCGCGCACTATTCAAAATTTCCTCGGCATGACGCACGAGGAGATGTACAAATCGTTCTTCGGACCCCAAATAGAGTGTCCGGACACCACCGAGGACGTGGGCCTAAGCTGCAACCGCCCCGCTGCCTAAGTAAGTAATCCCATGGCCGAACACACTGTCCTTTTATTTATCATGACATCATTCTGAAGAATCGCTCTTGGACCAGGACTGGATAACAAAGGCGAAGATGATCCGGTGTTCGACCCCCCTTCCTGAGGGCTTGGACAATCCGGTGCTGGAAAAGATGCTCGAGCTAGCACCTTGTCTAGTGCCCTCAAAGGAAGATGAAGGGGGGGAATAAAGAGGGCGAAAGCGGGCCTCCTTTGCTACCTATTCCAACCGAGGGAATGAGTGCCTCCGCGAAGGAGGATAACACAGGGGAAGAATCTGACATTCTCGCCCCCGGGGAAGGAAGAGGACTACCTCTGAAGATCCAGAAACTAAGGTTTCCAAATGGGAGAAGAAATCTCCGCCAGAGGGTCCTGCCTCAGAGGGTATTCTTGCCGCACAATGTCTGCGCGGGGATCAGCCCGCTGCCGAGCTGTAAGTAATCAAAAAGTACTTAATGGTGAAGATATCCTACCTTACTTCTGAAGACAATAATCGATGCTTATAAATTGCAGTCCGGATCGCAGCCCTTCTCGACAGAGTTCATCTTCGGGGGATCTTCTTCTGGAGATGATGGAGAGCTAAACGCCTCCCCCGGACTCCCCAGCTCAAGAAGCGGGCGACCTTGAAGTGTCGTTGCGAAGGGTATCTCCGGATCCACTAGGGCCAGAGGAGAACCCTTTGGCTGCCCGGAATCCCCAGTATCCGGCTCCTAAGGAGAGCGACAGCAAGGGTCCGTACGGTGTGCGGTCGGACGCGCTGAAGGATCTTCTGGGGCAAGCTGCCGTCTCAGAAGCACATCGTACGCTAATGGGTACAGTAATTGAAAGGATTTCATTCGTTGAAAGCGGTTTGCATGAAGCTTTTATGAGTCTGCTGAAAGGCTTCGAGGTACGTGAAATAATGTATGCTTTTAACAGTACCACATACGTTAGGTATGCCCATGCAGATAGTAGCCCCTGAGACTCTGGTTGTCGTCAAGAACGGCGGCAAACAGAGGATCATATTCCTAGGTAATAACCAGACCGCCTTTATGTGCAGGTGGTTGAAGCTCCGGTGGCTAGCCGGACTGATGGGTTTGCTGAACTAAAGCGGCAACTGGATGTGGCAGATGCCGACGTCATGCTTGTCAACAAGCGGCTTGACGAGGCACAGGGTGAGTGATTTTTCTGGTGATCGTCACATAATAAGAGCAGCATGATGCCAGTATCTTTAATATGTTGTGACTGCAGATGGAGCTGCCACCATGGAGACCCTTCAGGCGGAGCTTGCCCGAGCCAAGGAGCAAGCGAGGAGTAGCAATGCGGCCGCTTTAAAGGCGGCCGAAGAGTTAAGAGCCGAACAGGCTGCGCATTGCGAGAGTAAGGAAAAAAATAGCCAAGATGGCTGTAGAGTTAAAAGACGTTGTTGATCGTTACTAGCTTCTTGAAGAAGAAAACCGGGCGAACGTGATGGACCTAGAGAAGGCCCGGGTGGCTGCCAAGGAAGCCCGCTCCAAAATTAGAGCGACGAAGGAGGAGCTGAATCAAGCTGCAGATATCGTGTCTGGGAAGCCCTTCTTGTTGCGGATTAAGTTCGGAGTCCGAAGTATGCTCCTCTGGACCAGCTATGGAGTTCTGCGGACGCGTACATGGATTTGGCTGCAAGTGCTGCTAATGCAGCCGAGTACTTCAGGGATCAGAAAGGTCTCGAAGTGGAAAAGCTGTTCTGGTCATAGTTTCACGCTCCAGTCCGTCCGCCGCCGCTGAATGAGCGATTGACCGGTTGGGCCGAGCTCCATAGGTTGTCTGGACTTGCCATGAGGTCCGTTGTGGATCACCTGTGGCCAGGAGGGCCAAGGCCGAATAGCTACTTTAGCTTAGTGCAACAATTCCTTGATGTTGTGCCACACATTGATGCTGTAAAGAGATCGGCGTGCATAGAAGGTGCGCGGATGGCCCTTGCCCGTGTCAAAACATACTGGGTGGAGATGGAGGCCACCACTGTTGCGGCACAGGGTTCGGCCATAGGCCGAGTGGCTGCCGAGCACTACTTTGAAGAAGTCCTTGAAGGCGCTCATTCGATAGAGGCTCAGTGCTCGAAGAATATTATTTTCCAGTGACATGTAGTCCCATTGTACAAACAATGTTTTTCTGAATTGATTAAGGTTGTATTTATACTTTTCCCGAAAGTACTATGATGCCTCCTATGCGGCCGTTTATGTATATATGTATATAACCTGAAAGTTTGCAGTCGTCGGCTTCCGCCCCCACGCATATAATGCGGGGGTGTTCGCAAAAGATGCATATCCACACTTGATCCAACGTCTTGGTCCGTTAAGGAGGTGATAGCGTAGCGAACGAGGCAATCAAACTATATTGCTTTAACACTTTCACTTAGCCATAGGAGTTTGATAGTGGGGCTACTATATAGCCCCTGGTACTTCTGTGCTCATCCGAATACGGGGCGTGTACGTACATGACCGAGAAATGGCCCTTCGTTAATGCGGAGGAATCCCGAAGATTTCGATTAGTCATCGAGTAGTTGACCAGTCTCTCGCTATATCATGACAGTCAGTTTTCGGCTTTCTCTACTGAGGTGCTCATCCGGATAAACCAGGGCACAATCGCAGTAGTTCTCCCAGTGCTACCTTAGCCGATATAACGGAACGTAAGGTACCAAAATGTGGGAGCTGGGAAAACCCAACATTTGACCAAAGACATGATTCGGAGCTGATGCATATAGGGCCAAACTCACGACGCCGAACACTCCCTAAGGTGTTTGGTCTTTATAACATATATCGGGCTAAACAATGCCCTTTATAAGAAACCCCCTGTGTCCAGGTACGTGCGAAATCCTGGCATGGCCACATGCCAATAACGCCGGCATCCTTCTCGGTTGTGTGGAGTATCCGGAGGATGTGAGCAACAAGAGACAGTAAAAAAGGTTTACGCAGGGCCTTAATCTAAAAAGAAACCTTTGGGCGGGTCCCTGCTGCACGTCTGCGCCTGTATCTCCGTTGTGCCGTGTCCTGGACGGGTGTAGCACGATTGTCACCTACAAAAGGAAAGAACTTAGGTGAAAGTTGCCGTGCCAAAAAGAAGAGTGAATTATCAAAATTCCAGAGAGGCCTAGTTGAGCCGGGCTGGCCCTGATTACACGTGGGAAGCCCCTGGTATCGTTTTATGAGGGTGCGAAAACCAATCTCATGCATGTATGATGGAACGACGGACTCGTCTAACGGTGTCCATGGTCTTGATGACCTGCCATTTTTTTGGTTGGTGAGGCCGTCTAGTGTGCGTCTGTTAGAGCCGCCGCGTCCTCTTCCGTTTGTAAAGAATGGTTGGTATTTCCGCTAACTGTAATGACGCCTCGTGGACCAGGCATCTTGAGCTTGAGAAAAGCATAATGCGGTATTGCGTTAAAACGAGCGAAAGCCGCCCTTCCGAGTAGTGCTTGAAAATCACTCCGGAATGGAGCGATGTGAAAAGTTAATGTTTCACTCCAGAAGTTATCGGGAGAACCGAATACCACCTCTAGTAGTAGAGAGCCCGTGCAGTGGGACTCTTGGCCTGGTATTACTCCCTTGAAGGTAGTATTACTGTGGCTTATTTGTGTTGAATCTATCCCCATTTTGCGGACTGTGTCCTGATATATCAGATTTAGATCACTGCCGCTATCCATGAGGACCCTTGTGAAATGGTACCCATTTATTATTGGGTCTAACACCAAGGCCATTAGTCCTTCGTGCCGGATATGTGTATCGTGATCCCTGCGATCAAAAGTGATCGGGCAGGCCGACCAGGGGTTGGGCCTAGGGGTGATGGGCTCTATGGCGCGTGTGCATCGGAGTGCGTGATTGCTTCTCCTCTTTGTCACCTGGATCACGTTTACTGTTTTAACCTCTGGTGGGAACTTTTTCTGTCCTCCGGCACTTTGCTAGCGAGGTTCATCCTCGTCTTCGCTTGGTGTCTCTTCCCCCTTTGTGTTCGGTGTTTAGCTTACCGGCCTGCTTGAACACCCAACATTATCTGTGGGTATGATTTGCAGGTTTGTCTGGGGTGCCGTGAATCTGACAGAGTTTGTCAAGAATTTTGTTTAGGCCAGATTGTCCTTCTCTGCTGCCTTTGAAAGGCTTTTTCCGCTGACCTGGTCGAGAGCCCCTGAATCCGGCGTTTATCGCCTTGTTATCTGGGCTACCGTCTTTATTTCGACGCTTGTTTTTGTTGCGTCGTGGTTTACCATTGCCATCCCTAACTTCGGATGTGCTTGGGTCGCTGGTGCTGCTACGGGCCAACCAGCTGTCCTCACCCGCACAAAAGCGGGTCATGAGGCTTGTTAGGGCTACCATTGTTCTTGGTTTTACTTGACCGAGGTGTCTGGCGAGCCATTCGTCTCGGACGCTGTGTTTGAATGCTGCTAAGGCTTCGGCATCCGAACAGTCGACAATTTGGTTCTTCTTGGTGAGGAACCTGTTCCAAAGCTTTTGGCCGGACTCTCCGGACTGTTGGATTATATGACTTAAATCGTCTGCATCCGGAGGTCGGACATAAGTCCCTTGAAAATTGGCCCGGAAAGCGTCCTCGAGCTCCTCCCAACTTCCAATTGAGTTTTCAGGGAGGCTTTTCAGCCAATGCCTAGCTGGCCCTTTAAGCTTGAGGGGCAAGTATTTAATGGCATGGAGATCGTCTCCACGAGCCATATGGGTGTGGAGGATGAAGTCCTCTATCCAGACTCCAGGGTCTGTGGTTCCGTCGTACGCCTCTATGTTCACCGGTTTGAATCCCTCTGGGAATTCGTGATCCAGCACCTCATCAGTGAAACATAAGGGATGTGCGGCACCCCTGTATTGGGATGCGCCATGGTGTTCGGACGGTTGTAGTATTCAATGGTGGTTGTGTACTGTAGCGCGCTTCCTAGATCCATAGATAGATCTGGTCGTGACGGATTTTTGACGCAAGTTCTCACGTAGATCGTGTGTTGACTTATGCGTGACTTTGTTAGCCGCTCTATCGCGTTCACAGGGTGGTGGATCCGGTCGGTTGGCCGTATCGCTTTTCGGCTGTATGGGCTCTAAGGCCTCATCGTCGAATTCCGGTAATAGCTTGCGCTTTGGATAGCTATTTAGATGGTAACTTCCACCATACTTTGTTACTTTGTTCCACTTGCTGTTGAGCGTATTTTGTGCGACCTTGAGCCTTTGCTTCTGTTTCTTCAGGCTTCTCGCTATGGCAATAAGCCTTCTGCGGAGGTTCTCTTGTTCCAAGTGTGTTTCCGGGATGATGGGTGCATCTTCGTCCGGACTGTTTTCTTCCCTAGACGGGGATTGATGAGGCTTATCTTTGGCGTCATCGTGTTCGGATGTCGGATCCGTACTATGTTTGCAGTTTGCGTCTTGATCGTGTTCTGCCACTGGGGTGGTGTAGTTGTCGTCTCTTCCAAAGTCGCGTGGACTATTATTATCGCTGTTCTTGCTGTGGCGGGACTTAGAGCGGCGTCGCTGACGTCGGCACTTGGGTTGCTTCTTGGAGGTGTCATCCTCCGCTGTCTCATCGCCGTTGGCTTCTTTGGGGGTGTCCATCATGTATACGTCATGTGATGAAGTAGCGGTCCAGCGCCCTGTGGGCGGTGGTTCCTGTTCTTTTCCTTCATCGTCGTCCATACCGTTGATGTCTTCGGAGTCGAAGTCGAGCATGTCGGTTAAGTCATCGACAGTGGCTACTAAGTGGGTGGTGGGTGGGCAGCGAATTTCTTCGTCGTCCGCATCCCATTCTAGCCGGACATAGTCTGGCCAGGGTTCTCCTGACAGGGAGAGAGACCTTAATGAATTTAGCACATCTCCGAAAGGTGAGTGCTGAAAGATATCCGCGGAGGTGAACTCCATGATTGGTGCCCCGTCGGTTTCGACAGGCACAGATGTAGACGGCTCAGAGTCCGTGGCCGGGGATAAATCCAGTGGTTCGGCAACACGGCTCTCGTACGGGGTGAAGTCAGTATCCGGCTCTATCGCCACTGAGAGTGCAGCCTCCATGGCGGGGTCCATCCCCCCGCTATCGGATGGCGCGACTTGCTCCGGATTAAAGGCCGGAGTAGCTGCGGATGCAATCTCCCGAACACTGTCCGACGGTAGAGTTACGTCTTGCTCGTCGTGACTGCGCGGCGCGTCCGGCATGGGCTCGAATCCGTCGAAGATCAAGTCTCCACAGATATCGGCCGTGTAGTTCAAGTTTCCAAATCTGACCTGGTGGCCAGGGGCGTAGCTCTCAATCTGCTGCAGATGGCCAAGTGAATTGGCCCGCAGTGCAAAGCCGCCGAATATGAAGATCTGTCCGGGGAGGAAAGCCTCACCCTGGACCGCATCGCTAGCGATGATCGAAGGAGCCATCAAGCCTTATGGTGATGACACAATGGAACTCTCAATGAAAGCATCAATGTCGGTGTCAAAACCGGTGGATCTCGGGTAGGGGGTCCCGAACTGTGCGTCTAAGGCGGATGGTAACAGGAGGCAGGGGACACGATGTTCACCCAGGATTCGGGCCCTCTTGATGGAGGTAAGACCCTACGTCCTGCTTGATTATTCTTGATGATATGAGTATTACAAGAGTTGAACTACCACGAGATCAGAGAGGCTAAACCCTAGAAGCTAGCCTATGGTATGATTGTATGTTGTCCTACAGACTAAAACCCTCCGGCTTATATAGACACCGGAGGGGGCTAGGTTTACACAAGGTCGGTTACAAAGGAGGAGATATACATATCCGTATTGCCTAGCTTGCCTTCCACGCCAAGTAGAGTCCCATCCGGACACGGGACGAAGTCTTCAATCTTGTATCTTCATAGTCCAACAGTCCGGCCAAAGGATATAGTCCGGCTGTCCGGAGACCCCCTAATCCAGGACTCCCTCAGTCATGTTACTAGACCATGACGAACCTATGGACTATGAAGAAGCTATGATGAGCCCAGATTCTGACATATGGCGTGAGGCCATGAAATCTGAGATAGGATCCATGTATGAGAACAAAGTATGGACTTTGGTGGACTTGCCCGATGATCAGCAAGCCATAAAGAATAAATGGATTTTCAAGAAGAAGACTGATGCTGATGGTAATGTTACTGTCTACAAAGCTCGATTTGTCACAAAAGTGTTTTCGACAAGTTCAAGGAGTTGACTATGATGAGACTTTCTCACCCGTAGCGATGCTTAAGTCTGTCTGAATCATGTTAGCAATTGCCACATTTTATGAGTATGAAATTTGGCAAATGGATGTCAAAACTGGATTCCTTATGGAATTCTTAAAGAATAGTTATATATGATGCAGCCAGAAGGTTTTGTCGATCCTAAAGGTGCTAACAAAGTGTGCAAGCTCCAGCGATCCATCTATGGACTGGTGCAAGCATCTCAGAGTTGGAATATATGCTTTCATGAGGTGATCAAAACATATGGTTTTATACAGACTTACAGTGAAGGCTGTATTTACAAGAAAGTGAGTGGGAGCTTTGTAGCATTTCTGTTATATATGTAGATGACAGATTGCTGATTGGAAATGGTATAGAATTTCTGGATAGCATAAAAGGATACTTGAATAAGAATTTTTCAATGAAAGACCTTAGTGAAGCTACTTACATATTGGGCATCAAGATCTATAGGGATAGATCGAGACACTTAATAGGACTTTCACAAAGTATATACCTTGGCAAAATTTTGAAGAAGTTCAAAATAAATCAGTCAAAGAAAGGGTGCTTGTCTGTGTTGCAAGGTGTGAAGTTCAGTAATACTCAAAACCCGACCACAACAGAAGATAGAGAGAGAATGAAAGTCATTCCCTATGCCTTAGCCATAGGTTATATAAAGTATGCCATGCTGTGTACCAGACCTATTGTGTACCTTGCCGTGAGTTTGGCAAATGGGATGCAATAGTGATCCAGGAATAGATCACTGGACAGCAGTCAAAATTATCATTGGAGGACTAAGGAAATGTTTCTCGGTTATGGAGGTGACAAAGAGTTCGTCGTAAAGGGTCACGTCGATGCAAGCTTTGACACTGATCCAGATGACTCTGAGTCTCAATCTGGATACATATTGAAAGTGGGAGCAATTATCTAGAGTAGCTCTGTGCAGAGCATTGTAGACATAGAAATTTGCAAAATACATATGGATCTGAATGTGGCAGACCCGTTGACTAAACCTCTCTCACAAGCAAAACATGATCACACATTAGTACTCTTTTGGGTGTTAATCACATGGCGATGTGAACTAGATTATTGACTCTAGTAAACCCTTTGGGTGTTGGTCACATAAAGATGTGAACTATTGGTGTTAAATCACATGGCGATGTAAACTAGATTATTGACTCTAGTGCAAGTGAGAGACTGAAGAAAATATGCCCTAGAGGCAATAATAAAGTTGTTTTATATTTCCTTATATCATGATAGATGTTTATTATTCATGCTAGAATTGTATTAACCGGAAACTTGATACATGTGTGGATACATAGACAAATCACCGTGTCCCTCGTAAGCCTCTACTAGACTATCTCATCAATCAAAGATGGTCAAGATTCCTAACCATAGACATGTGTTGTCATTTGATGAACAGGATCACATCATTAGGAGAATGGTGTGATGGAAAAGACCCATCCATTAGCTTAGCATATTGATCGTTCATTTTTATTGCTATTGCTTTCTTCATGTCAAATACATATTCCTTCGATGAGATTATGCAACCCCCGGATACCGGAGGAATACCCTGTGTGCTATCAAACGTCACAACATAACTGGGTGATTATAAAGATGCTCTACAGGTATCTCCGAAGGTGTTTGTTGGGTTGGCATAGACTGAGATTAGGATTTGTCACTCCGAGTATCGGAGAGGTATCTCTGGGCCCTCTCGGTAATGCACATCATAAGAAGACTTGCAAGAAAAGTGACTAATGAGTTAGTTACATGATGATGTATTATGGAACGAGTAAAGAGACTTGCCGCTAACGAGATTGAACTAGGTATGAAGATACCGACAATCGAATCTCGGGCAAGTAACATACCGATGGACAAAGGGAATAACGTATGTTGTCATAACGGTTCGACCGATAAAGATCTTCGTAGAGTATGTAGGAGCCAATATGAGCATCCAGGTTCTGCTATTGGTTATTGAATGGAGAAGTGTCTCGGTCATGTCTACATAGTTCTCGAACCCATAGGGTCCGCATGCTTAATGTTCGATGACGATTTTGTATTATATGAGTTATGTGATTTGGTGATCGAATGTTGTCCGGAGTCCCAGATGAGATCACAGACATGACAAGGAGTCTCGAAATGGTCGAGAGGTAAAGATTGATATATATAGGACGATAGTATTCGAACATCAAGAGTGTTCCGGAGGGTACTAGGTACATATCGGGTCACCGAAAGGGGTTCCGGGCACCCCGACAAAAAGATATGGGCCTAATGGGCCAAGAGGGGAAACGCAACAGCCAGCAGGGGCTGTTGCGCCTCCCATATGGGCTGCACCAGAGGAGAAGGAAAGAGGGGAAGAGAGAAGGAAGGGGAGGGATTCGGCCTCCCCCTTCCTCCCCTCCTCCCTCCTCCTTCCTTCCCCCTCCGGAACTTATGGAAGGGTGGAGGCCGAATTGGGGAGGCGCCTAAGTAGGATCCCTCCTACTTGGGGCGCCGCCTTGCTGCTCCCCTCCCTCTCCCACCTATATATACATGGGGAGGGGCGCTTAGAACACACAACAACATATGTTAGCTGTGTGCGGCGCGCCCCTCCACAGATTACACCCTCGGTCATATTCTCGCGGTGCTTAGGCGAAGCCTTGCGCGGATCACTTCACCATCACCGTCACCACGCCATCGTGCTGACGGAACTCATCTACTTCCTCGACACTTTGTTGGAAAAAGAGTTCGAGGGACGTCATCGAGCTGAACGTGTGCAGAACTCGGAGGTGTCGTACGTTCGGTACTTGATCGGTCGAAACGAGAAGAAGTTCGACTACATCAACTGTGTTGTCAAATGCTTCCGCTTTCGGTCTACAAGGGTACGTAGACACACTTTCCCCCTCTCGTTGCTATGCATATCCTAGATAGATCTTGCGTGAGCATAGGAATTTTTTTGAAATTGCATGCTACGTTCCCCAACAATACCTTGTGTGATCATGTATTTGATCACACTACGCTTAATGTGTGCTTGCATGACTATCTCTATGAACGTTTGTGTATGATCAATCACTTTATCTTTGGTGATGAGTGGATGTTATTTAACTCTTATCATTTTGTGCGCTCCACCAAGATGTATGTGACATGGAAGAGTGAACCATGATCCTAATCGATCGTGCATTTGCATTCAAACACAAATTTTTAAATAATGCACAAATTTAGGGGGAGCTCTTGTGTCGGTGTCAAAACCGGCGGATCTCGGGTAGGGGGTCCCGAACTGTGCGTCTAAGGCGGATGGTAACATGAGGCAGGGAACATGATGTTTTACCCAGGTTCGGGCCCTCTTGATGGAGGTAAAACCCTACGTCCTACTTGATTTATTCTTGATGATATGGGTATTACAAGAGTTGATCTACCACGAGATCGGAGAGGCTAAACCCTAGAAGCTAGCCTATGGTATGATTGTATGTTGTCCTACGGACTAAAACCCTCCGGTTTATATAGACATCGGAAAGGGCTAGGGTTACACAAGGTCGGTTACAAAGGAGGAGATATACATATCCGTATTGCCTAGCTTGCCTTCCACGCCAAGTAGAGTTCCATCCGAACACGAGACGAAGTCTTCAATCTTGTGTCTTCATAGTTTAACAGTCCGGCCAAAGGATATAGTCCGGCTGTTCGGAGACCCCCTAATCCAGGACTCCCTCAGTGGCCCCTGAACCAGGCTTCAATGACGATGAGTCTGGCGCGCAGTGTTGTCTTCGACATTGCAAGGCGGGTTCCTCCTTCGAACACATCACAGACAAGTTTGAATACCAGGATAGTGTCCGACCCTGCAAAATAAATTCCACATACCACCGTAGAGAGAATAATATTTCCACAAATCTTAATCTGCTGACACGCTTTGGCAACATGACATCAGGCCATGGCTCGGTGATTATTCGAACCGTTTTTCTTCAACCAGCTCCACACATAACGCGAGGCGGTTTCTTGACACGTCTTGTCAAAGCAGAGATCGTGTTCCCCTAATTACGAGATTCTCATCAATACGGTCGTGGGTAACCCAACCGTGCCTAGGACTCCTGGATTTTAGGCACGTCCCAAACGACCACTAGGAGGACGCTTGATATTCACCCTCTTTGTAAAGGGACAAGGCTTTTACTTTTTTCCCTCCTGTGCTCAATCGAATCCTCCCCCCGCCTCGAGTTCTAACACCCAAAGCCCAGGTCAGGTGCTTCGGACCTTCAATCATGTCCGGATCTAGCCTTCAAGGCCGGTGGATGCCCTCCTCCGTTATGGAAGAGGATATCAAGAAGTTGAGGGAGGCCAGATACCTGACCGCCGAGGTTTCGCATCGGCCGCCTGCCCGAGGGCAGGTCGTCCCTACTCCCAAACCCAACGAGAATGTTGTGTTCATCTCCCACTTCCTCCGAGGTCTAGGCCTCACTCTGGATCCCTTCGTTAGGGGTTTGATGTTCTATTACGGGCTAGATTTCCACGATCTAGCCCCGGACTCCTTTCTCCACATCTCGGCATTTATTGTCGTATGTGAGGCCTTCCTCCGCATTACCCCTCACTTCGGCCTGTGGCTCAAGACCTTTGACGTGAAGCCGAAGATGGTCGAGGGGCAGCATGTTGCGTGCGGAGGCGCATTAATAAGCAAGATCGCTGGAGCTCCATGGCCAAAGGGTTCCTTTCCAGAGGTGTCCGGATTATGGCAACGGGAGTGGTTTTACATCACAGCTCCCAGAAGTGCCAAGTGGGTGGCTGCCCCTGCCTTCTGCTCGGGCCCTCCACCACAACTGATGTCATGGATTAGCAGAGGGCTGAGATGGGGTCCAGCCAAGGACGTGCCTATATTGCAGAGCCGTATTCAAGATCTCTTCGAAGGAGATTTTAGTCTGGTTATGGTGGTGCAAGTCATGCTGGTTCGTCGAGTCCAGCCTTGCAAACGCCGGCCCCTCCGCATGTGGGAGTTCAACCCAGAAGGACCGCACACTATTCAGAATTTCCTCGGCCTGACGCACAAGGAGATGTATAAATCATTCTTTGGACCCCAAATAGAGTGTCCGGATACTACCGAGGACGTGGGCCTGAGCAGCAACCGCACCGCCGACCAAGTAAGTAATCCTCTAGCCGAACACACTGTCTTTCATTTATCATAACATCATTCTGAGAAATTGCTCTTTGACCAGGACTGGCTAACAAAGGCGAAGATGATTCGGTGTTCGGCCCCCCTTCCTGAGGGTCTGGACAATCCGGTACTGGAAAAGATGCTCGAGCTAGCACCTTACCCGGAGCCCTCAAAGGAAGATAAAGGGGGAATAATGAGGGCGAAAGCGGGCCCCCCTTCGCTACCAATTCCAACCGAGGGAATGAGCGCCTCCGTGAAGGAGGATAACCAAGGGGAAGAATCTGACCTTCTCTCGCTTCGGGGAAGGAAGAGGACTGCCTCTGAAGATCCAGAAACCAAGGCTTCCAAACGGGAGAAGAAGTCTCCACCAAAGGGTCCTGCCTCGGAGGGTGCTTTTGCCGCACAAAGTCCGCGCGGGGATCAGCCCTCTAACGAGCCGTAAGTGATCAAAAAATACTTAATAGTAAAGATATTATACCTTACTTCCGAGGAAAATGACCGAAGCGTTTATCTTGCAGTTCGGATCTTAGCCCTTCTCAACAAAGCTCGTCTTCAGGGGATCTTCTTCCGGAGATGATGGAGAGCGAAACGCCTCCCCCAGACTCCCCCGCTCAAGAAGCGGGTGACCTTGAAGTGTCGTCACGAAGGGCCTCGCCGGATCAGGTGAGGCCAAAAGATAATCCTATGGTCGCCCGAAGTCCCCAGTATCCGGCTCTTGAAGAGAGCAACCAAAAGAATCCGACACCGTCTGGTATGCGGTCGGACGCACTGAGGGATCTGCTAGAGCGAGCAACTATCTCAGAAGAACACCGTACATTGATGGGTACGGTGATTGAAAGGATTTCATCCGCCGAAAGCGGGTTGCATGAAACCTTTATGAGTCTACTGACGGGTTTTGAGGTACGTGAAATGATATACATTTGTGATAGTACCACACATTTTTAGGTGTGCCCTGTGTAGATAGTAGCCCCTGAGACTCTGGTTGTCATCGAGAACGGCGGCAAACAGAGGATCGTAGTCCCAGGTAATAACCAGACCGCCTTCATGTGCAGGTGGTTGAAGCTCCGGTGGCTAGCCGGACTAATGAGTTTGCCGAACTAAAGCGGCAACTGGATGCGGCAGATGCCGACATCGAGCTTGTTAACAAGCGGCTTGATGAGGCACAGGGTAAGTAATGTTTTCTGGTGAATGTCACATAGTAAGAGCAGTGTGATGCCAGTATCTTTAATATGTTGTGACTTCAGATGGAGCTGCCACCGTGGAGACCCTTCAGGCGGAACTTGCCTGAGCCAAAGAACAAACAAGGATTAGTAATGCGGCCGCTTTGAAGGCGGCCGAAGAGTTAAGAGCCGAAAAGGCCGCACATTGTGAGAGCAAAGATAAAATGGCCAAGATGGTTGTAAAGTTAAAAGACACTGCCGACCGTTGCCAGCTTCTTGAAGAAGAAAACCGGGCGAAGGCGGCGGACCTGGGAAAGGCCACGATGGCGACCAAAGACACCCGCTCTGCAATGAGAGCGAAGAAGGAGGAACTGCGTGAAGCCGGGGATATTGCGGCGGGGAAGCCCTTTATGCTGCGAAGGAAGTTCAGAGATCTGTGGTATGCCCCTCTGGATTGGCTGTGGAGTTCGGCAGATGCATATATGGACTTGGCGGCGAGCGCTGTCAATGCGGCCGAATACTTCCGAGATCAAACAGATCGTGAAGTGGACAAACTGTTCTGGTCGCAGTTTAACGTTCCAAAGCGTCCGCTTCCATTGACTGATCAACTAGCCGAATGGGCCGAACTCAATAGGTTGTCCGGACTCGCCATGAGGTCTGTTGTAGATCATCTGTGGCCAGAAAGGACAAAGCCGAACAGTTATTTTAGCTTGGTGTAGCAGTTCCTTGATGCGGTGCCGCGCATTAATGCGATGAAGAGGTCGGCATGCATAGAAGGCTCGCGGATGGCCCTTACCCGTGTCAAGACATACTGGACGGAGATGGATGCCACCACTGTTGCGGCGCAGGGTTCGGCCATAGGCCGAGTGGCTGTCGAGCACTATTTTGAAGAAGTTCTTGAGGGTGCTCGCTTGATAGAGGCCCATTGCTCGAAGAATATTATGTTTGAATGACATGTATTCCATTGTAAAAACAATGTTTTTATTGAATTTATCAAGGCTGTATTTATACTTGTGCCCGAAAGTATTGTGATACCTCCTGTGTGGCCGTTTATGTATACATGTGTATAACCTGAAAGATTGCAGTCGTCGGCTTCAACCCCCACACATATAATGCGGAGGTGTTCGCAGAAGACGTGTGTTCACACTTAATCCAACGTCTTGGTCCTATTAAGGAGGTGATAGCACAGTGAACGAGGAAACCGGACTATAATGCTTTAACACTTTCACTTAGCCATAGGAGTTTGACGGTGGGGCTACTATGTAGCCCCTGGTGGCTCCGCACTCTCCCGAATTCGGGGTGCGTACATGCCTGGCCGGGAAACGACCCTTCGTTAAGGTGGAGGAATTCTAACATTTCGATAGGTCATCGAGTGGTTGACCAGTCTCACGCTATATCATGACAGTCAGTTTTCGGCTTTCTCTACTGAGGTGCTCGTTCGGATGAACCGGGGCACAATCGCAGTAGTTCTCCTGGTGCCACCTTAGCCGATAGAGCGGAACGTAAGGCAGCAAAACACAGGAGCCGGGCAAACCCAACATTTGACCAAAGACATGATTCGGAGCTGATGCATATAAGGCCAAACTCGCAACGCCGAACACTCCCTAAGGTATTCGGTCTTTATGGTATAAACCGGGCCTAAACAGTGCCCTTTGTAAGAAGCCCCTGGTGTCCAGGTACGTGCATTATTCTGACGTGGCCACATGCCAAGACGTCAGCATCCTTCTCAATAGTACTGAGAATCCGAGGGATGTGTATCAACAAGAGACAGTAAGAAAGGTTTACGCAGGGTCTTAATCTAAAAAGAATCCTTGGAACGGGTCCCTGCTGCACGTCTGCGCCTGTGTCTCCGTTGTGCCGTATTCTGGACGGGTGTAGCACGATGGTCATCTGTAAAAGAGAGGAACTTAGGTGAAAAGTTGTCGTGCAAAAAGGTAGGTTTAAAGAACCATGTACAATTCAAGATGAGTAAAAATTGCCACTTGTTTGCGCGCGTTGAGCCCCTTGTATTTGTAATAGGGGTGTGGCCATCAAACCTGTATGAATTACATATAGCTGCGTCGGACTCGTCTAACCGTGTCCGTAGTCTTGACGACCTATCGAATGCTTTAGTTGGTGAGGCCGTGTTAGTGTGCGGCTGCCAAGGCAGCCGCACTCTCTTCGGCGCGCAGGGATCGCTCAATATTTCCATTTACTGTAATGATGCCACGTGTACCGGGCATCTTAAGCATGAGGGAAGCGTAATGCGGTATTGCATTAAAGCGAGTGAAAGCTTCGCGTCCAAGTAGTGCTTCATAGCCACTTTGGAACGGAGCAATGTGGAAGGTTAAATTTTCACTACGAAAGTTATCAGGGAAGCCGAATATAACCTCTAGTAGCAGGGAGCTCGTGCAATGAGCCCCTGGTCCTGGCGTTACTCCTTTAAAGGTAGTATTGATGTGGCAAATTTTCATTGGGTCTATCCCCATTTTGTGGACTGTGTCCTGATATATCAGGTTTAGACTGCTGCCACCGTCCATCAGGACTCGTGTGAAGAGGTATCCGTCAATTATTGGGTCTAATACCAAGGCAGCCCATCCTGCACGTCGGATACTTGCTGAGTAATCCCGATGGTCGAAAGTGATCGGTTGAGACGACCAGTGGCAGGACTCCGCGGTGATAGGCCTTTGGGCATATTTCTCTGGGAGTGCCGCTTTGTTTCTACCCTTGATCACGTGTAACACGTTTACTGTTTTGACTTCTGGTGGAAATTTCTTTTGTTCCCCAGTGTTTTGCTTGCGAGGCTCATCCTCGTCTTCGCTTGGTGTATCCTACCCCTTATGTTCGGCGTTGAGCTTGCCGGACTGCTTGAAGACCCAACATTCTCTGTGGGTATGATTTGCAGGTTTATCGGGGGTGCTAAGGATCTGACATATTTGGTCCAGAATTTTGTTTAGGCTGGACAGTTCATCTCTGGCGCCTTTAGAGGGCAGCTTTTGCTGACCTGGCCGAGAGCTTCTGAATCTGGCGTTTACCGCCGTGCTCTTCGGGCTGTCTTCTTTATTCCGGCGCTTATTATTTTTGCTGCGTCATGATTTCCCGTTTCCATCTCTAACTTCGGATGTACTTGGGTCGCTGGTGCTGCATCGGGCTAGCCAGCTGTCCTCGCCCGCGCAAAAGCGGGTCATGAGGTTTGTTAATGCTGCCATTGTTCTCGGCTTTTCTTGGCCGAGGTGTCTGGCAAGCCATTCGTCTCGGACACTGTGTTTAAAAGCTGCCAAGGCTTCGGCGTCCGGACAGTCAACTATTTGGTTCTTTTTAGTAAGAAACCTATTCCAAAGCTTTCGGGCTGACTCTCCGGGCTGTTGAGTTATATGACTCAAATCGTCTGCATCCGGTGGTCGGACATAAGTCCCTTGAAAATTTGCCCGAAAGGCGTCTTCGAGCTCTTCCCAACTTCCGATGGAGTTTTTGGGGAGGCTTTTAAGCCAGTGCCGAGCTGGCCCTTTGAGTATGAGGGGTAAATACTTAATGGCGTGGAGATCATCTCCTCGAGCCATATGGATATGGAGGATATAGTCCTCAATCCAGACCCCAGGGTCTGTTGTTCCGTCGTATGCCTCTATGTTTATGGGTTTGAATCCCTCTGGAAATTCATGGTCCAGCACCTCATCGGTGAAACATAGGGGGTGTGCGGCACCCCTGTATCTGGGTGTACCGCGTTGTTCGGATGTTTGTTGTGTTGCATCGTATGCTGGAGCGCACTTGCATGGTCCATAGATGGATCTGGTTGCGACGTCCTTTTGATGCGAGCCCTCGCGTGGATCGCGTATTGGCTTATGTGCGGCGTTGTTTGCCGCTCTATGTTGGCCGTGAGGTCGTCTATCCGGCCAGATGGCCGTTTTAATTTTTGGTTGCGGGGGATCTAGGGCCTCCTCATCGAATTCAGGTAGCAACTTCCGCTTCAAGTAGCTCTTGGTGGGGCGATTACCGCCGTACTTCGCTGCTGTGTTGAGTACTTTACTCCATCTGATTTTGAGTGTGTCTTGCGCAGCCTTGAGCCTTTGCTTCTGCTTTTTTAGACTCCTCGCGGTGGCAACAAGCCTTTGACGGGCATTCTGTTGCTCCGGGTGTCTATCTGGTGTGATGTCGTCCGGACTATTATCTTTGACAGAGTCGGGTTGTTCGGTTTGATTCTCCGTGTTGCCGTGGTCTGGCGATGGTTCACCCTGCTCTAACGCTGGGTCTATATGATCGTTGTTTCTGCCGAGGCGGGATTTGGAGCGGCGCTTACGCCGCCGCTTTGACTGCTTCTCGAGGGGACAACCCTTTGTTGCGTCCTTCCGTTCCTCGTCGTCATTTTCTTTTGGTGTGTCCACCATGTATACGTCATGTGATGAAGTGGGCGTCCAGTGCCCTGTGGGCAGTGGTTCCAGTTCGTCTCCTGCATCATCGTCCATATCGTCGATGTCTTCGGAGTCGAAGTAGAGCATGTCGGTTAAGTCATCGACAGTGGCTACTAAGTGGGTGGTGGGTGGGCGGCAAATTTCTTCGTCATCCGCATCCCAATCCTGCCAGACATAGTTCGGCCAGGACTCTCCTGACAAGGAGAGAGACTTTAATGAATTCAGTACGTCGCCGAAGGGCGAGTGCTGGAAGATATCCGCGGAGGTAGACTCCATGATCGGCGCCCAATCGGATTCGCTAGGAACGGGCGCAGGCAGTTCGGAGTCCGTGGCCGGAGAAGGATCCGGTAGTCTGACAACAGGGCTCTCGTGCAGGGTAAGGTCGATGTTTGGCTCGATCGCCACTGAGGATACGGCCTCCGTGACGGGGTCTATCCACCTGTCCATGGATGGCGCAACTGGCTCCGAATTGAGGCTCGGAGCGGTTGCCGGTGCGATCTCCTGAATACGGTCCGATGGTAGAGCCAAATTGTACTCATCGTGACCGCGTGGCGCACAAGGCAGGGGCTCGAATCCGTCGAAGATCAAGTCTCCGCGGATATCGGCAGTGTAATTTAAGCTTCCAAACCTGACCTGGTGGCCAGGGGCGTAACTTTCGATCTGCTCCAGATGGCCAAGCGAGTTGGCCCGCAGTGTGAAGCCGCCGAACACAAAGATCTGTCCGGGGAGAAAAGTCTCACCCTGGACTGCATCGCTATCGATGATCGTAGGAGCCATCAAGCCTAACGGCGACGACACCGAGGAACTCTCAATGAAAGCACCAATGTCGGTGTCAAAACCGACGGATCTCGGGTAGGGGGTCCCGAACTGTGCGTCTAAGGCGGATGGTAACAGGAGGCAGGGAACACGGTGTTTTACCCAGGTTCGGGCCCTCTTGATGGAGGTAAAACCCTACGTCCTGCTTAATTTATTCTTGATGATATGGGTATTACAAGAGTTGATCTACCACGAGATCGGAGAGGCTAAACCCTAGAAGCTAGCCTATGGTATGATTGTATGTTGTCCTACGGATTAAAACCCTCCGGTTTATATAGACACCGGAAAGGGTTAGGGTTACACAAGGTCGGTTACAAAGGAGGAGATATACATATCCGTATTGCCTAGCTTGCCTTCCACGCCAAGTAGAGTCCCATCCAGACACGAGACAAAGTCTTCAATCTTGTATCTTCATAGTCTAACAGTCCGGCCAAAGGATATAGTCCGACTGTCCGGAGACCCCCTAATCCAGGACTCCCTCATCTTGCTTATCACATACTTCTCAAAGTGACGATGTATTTCATTCACATTATCATTTGTCGAAGCTTTGATCTATATGTTGTCATCAATTACCAAAAAGGGGAAGATTGAAAGTGCAACTAATCCCCAGATGGTTTTGGTAATTTATAACAACATATAGCTCATTGAACTAATATCCATTCAAGATTAATATTTCAGAAAGTTCAATGAATGGCATGGCATGGAGTAGAGATGTGGACCTCTCAAAATGCTAAGGACACATATTGGCTAAAGCTCAAAACTCTTCATTTTATTTTAAGTGATCCAAGATCACATTGAGAGCCAATACTATTAAAAGGGGATGCGGTGTTGCTTAATGGCTTGCTTGCTCAAATGCTTAGTGATATTGCTCCAAATATCCTCAACCACTTTCTCCATCCAAATATGTCAAAACCCTAGACTCCAACTCGGCCCCATGGATTCATCCTATCTGGAGCCACTGGGTTCATATGACATAGCCACAACTAGAAACCCTAACAAGTTGGTCACACCAATATGGATCTTGGTCTCACCGAGATGGCCTTGCCAACTCTTTGTTATCTGTTGCAATTATTTCGGTCTCACCAAAATAGCGATCGGTCTCATCAAGATGGCTTGACCAATTCTCTGTTGCCCTATTGCTTCACTTCTATCTCACCGAGTTGATGCAATCGGCTCCACCGAGATGAGGTTTACCCTAAGCCCTAGCACACCGGTCCCACCCAGTTGTTCCAGTCGGTCCCACCGAGATTCCTAATGTTCACATTTTAAACTAAAATGTGTGTAACGGTTGGATTTTATGTGGAGGCTATATATACCCCTCCACCCCTTCTCCATTTGTGAGAGAGCCATCAGAACGTGCCTACACTTTCAGCATATATTTTCCGAGAGAGAACCACCTACTCATGTGTTGAGACCAAGATATTCCAATCCTACCGCAAGATTCTTGATTTCTAGCCTTCCCCAAGTTGTTTTCCACTCAAATCATCTTTCCACCATATCCAAATCTGCGAGAGAGAGTTAAGTGCTGGGGAGACTATCATTTGAAGCACAAGAGCAAGGAGTTCATCATCAATACATCATATATTACCTTTTGGAGAGTGGTGTCTCCTAGATTGGTTATGTGTCGCTTAGGAGCCTCCGACAAGTTGTGGAGTTGAACCAAGAAGTTTGTAAGGGTAAGGAGATCGCCTACTTCGTGAAGATCTACCCGAGTGAGGCAAGTCCTTCGTGGGCGATGGCCATGGTGGGATAAACAAGGTTGCTTCTTTGTGGACCCTTCGTGGGTGGAGCCCTCCACGGACTCACGCAACCGTTACCCTTCGTGGGTTGAAGTCTCCATCAACGTGGATGTACGATAGTACCACCTATCGGAACCATGCCAAAAATCTCCGTGTCTCCATTGTGTTCGCACTCTTCAAACCCTTCCCTTTACCTTCATATGCAACATTTTACTTTCCGCTGCTACATTTATCGTTGAGGACTAGGCTCGGTGCGTAACTGAGATTAAAAATCCTATTACTCATACTTAAAAGGCCGTATGCATCCCTAGTTGGTGCAGAGGCGGGGAAGTAAAATTCTCCCCCAATTTTATAAGAACAACCAAGGCTGACCCCCGCGTCGCCCCCCCCCCCCCGCTAGGGCGACTCGGGCGCCGCCCAAAAACCTAGCCATCGCCGGCGCGCACTCCCTCCTCCCCTCCCTACGCCACCGCCGGGGGACGCCACCGGCCTAAGCCCGGGGGCCGCCGGCGGTGGCGGAGGACATCGCGTCTCCCCCGCATCTCTGGGGTTGTGTAGGGCCTCGAATCGTATGGTGGCGTGCCTGATCTGATCGGTACGACGAAGATGGCTGCGACGCGGCGGGGTCGGAGGCGGCGCGGGCTGCGGGTGTGGTGGCCAGCCCTGTTCGGGCGGCGGCGGCACACCATCTGCCTTTGGATCGGCGGCGGCGGAATGAAGGGCCTGGTGGTCGCGTCGGCGGCACCTCCGTTAGATCTGTTATGGCCGGTGTAGCCGGTAGTGGTGGTCACCTCTTTCGCCAGAGGTGGTCGGCCTACGGCTGGGTGGTCGGGTCTCGAGATTCGTCATCTAGTTCCGGCACGAGTCGGGGAGACACAGTTACCGGTGAAAACAGAGTCGTTGGCGGGCGATGGCGGCATTTTGCGCCGTTACCTTGATGAGGGCATCGTTATGTAAATGCTGTCGACCCACGTGCTGCTTCGGGGGAAACCCTAGGATCTGGTCTTCCAGATCGGACGATGACAGTACTACGGTGCCGTTTCTCTCTTGGGAGCATTGTTTGTGGAGCAGCGCTGGAAGACAGAGGCAGGAGGTGAAGCGGCTTCGTCTTGCACGGAGCTTCGGTGAAGCTGTCAAGTCATGCCTGGTCGATAGGTGCTACGCTGAGTCATGCCTAGTTGGCAAGTGCTACGCACGGCAGATCTTCCAGTCTTCGAGTCTGGACGGATGAGCGCAGGGCGGTGGCGCGGTTGGGCGCCATGGTTGCGTCGACGGATGTCCGGACTTGCAAGAATGATGTGGATTTCTCTTCTGAATATGGCCAGTGGTCCGATGATGATGGCGGCTCCTAAAAACATGTGCATGTGGTGTGCGTTTTAGGTAGGCTGCACCGACTGTTGGTCTTAATCGTTATGTGGATGGATCGGTGATGACACCGTTTTTAGATATGAAGAGTGAGAGCATTTCACATTATTGAGTTTGTAGGTGTGACTGGTGGCTTCGGGTGAGTTGATGGCTTTGGGTGAGTTGATGTATGTTTTTGTCGGACCTTTGTGAAATAATTAATAAAGATAGCTGCATGCATCAATTGATGCAGAGGCCGTGGGTTTAACCTCTTTTTAAAAAAAATATGACGTCAGATTTTTTAGCGAAATCTGTTCAAAAATCTTAACCTGTTTGGCATATCCACACATAATAAGCCCCAAAGACTTGAAATTTATAGATTATAAAAGTCAAACGTAAGCAAATTTCGAGCGGAAACTGCCTTTGGCTCCATATCCACGCCCCAAAGAGGTCGAGACTTGACGGGCCCGATAAGGCGCACCGAAAACCCTCGCCTAGCCTTTCCCTGCACGCGGCGTGGGAGCGTATTTATTCGCGAACGAGGTCGAGATGCGGGCACTCGCGGCCGCAGCAGCAACTGCAGTAGTGGCGGCGCCTACCCCCGCGCGACTCCTCGTCTCCGCCCGCCGCGCTGCTCCACGATTCGGTGAGTCCTCGCTCCCGCGACTTCTCCTCCCCCCCCGACCCCATCCGGTTCCACCCCGCTCCGGCCGTTCATAGCGCCGCGCGGTCCCCGCGTCGCTCGGAGTTGCGAGGTCTGATTTGGCAGCAGAAATCCGAGGGGTCATGGGTTTGAGTTTGGTGCGGTTTTTGGTTTAGGGTCCGCGCCTGCGAGCTCCGAAGATTTTACAGGGAATGGCGGATTGTCTAGTGGACCTCTTGCGGGGTTTAGAGTGTACGGTGCTTGAGATGTTTGATTTGAATTTAGTTTCACATGGTTCCGGTTTATAGCACCCTAAAGTAAATTTGTTGTGCACGAATCTGCTAGTCGGCGTATGGGGGTCATGCGAATTTACCCACAGCTTTTGGAATTGGGGATGAAAAAGGCTGTCGTTCATTCTGCACTCTGCTCAAGTTAACCTATGACATGCTAGGTTTAAATTGTAGCTTGGTGGGGATTCGTGGCTGACGATATAACAAGTTTCACCTCATAGTTCTTTCTTTTTGGGGCCTAATTTCGGCCTTGTTGCTTATCTTTGTGCTGCCTATCTAGCTAGGTCATTGTAGGGCATCTCCCTTCGCAAGGTCACTAAGGAGCGCCTGCTACGCTTCCACCACCATGGGAGACGAGACCTCCACTTCTGCCTCAGGCTCGGCCCAGGAACCTGCGGCGCCGGTGAGTATTGGATTGCTGGTTCTGGAGATGATTGTGTTGTGTGTGTGTTTGCCCGTATCTACTTAATTGAGATGGTGACGACCCAAACTGCTAGGCCATGCAGGGAGCTGGGAGTGTCAAGCAGCAGATCTCCAATTTGGCGGCCCTGTCACTCCGTGCGACAGTGCCTGAAGTGGATGTAGAACCGATAGTTGAAGTTTGCACGGGAAAGTTTGGTGACTACCAGTGGTACGTCCCCCTATGTGTCTATTTTATTTGATGATCCGGACATGTGTGACTCCTGTTCATGTTAGCATCCCTTCAATGTGCTCATCAAGAAACTTTATCTAAACCGTATGCAGCAACAATGCAATGGGATTGTGGTCAAAAGTAAAGGGATCCGGGACAAGCTTCAAAAACCCCAATGCAATCGGACAGGTTAGAACTTTTTTTTTTGCGGGAAAAAAAGTTATTTCCTTGTTCATTCATTTCAACCTTTTTATACGTGCTGATTTTTTCACAGGCGATTGCTAAGAACCTGCCTGCCTGTGACGTTATTGAATCAGCCTCTGTTGCTGGTCCTGGTTTTGTGAATATTGTCTTATCCAAGAGCTGGGTTGCTAAGGTCTGCCTGAGATTGTTTTATCTGCAAGCTTTGCATGCATTCATTGATACTACAATTCCATTCTGCTAAGCACCATTGAACTACATTGTTGCAGAGAATACAAGATATGCTTGTGAATGGTATCAAAACTTGGGCACCAATTCTGCCAGTTAAGAGGGTAGTGCTTGATTTCTCATCTCCTAATATTGCAAAGGAAATGCATGTTGGGCATCTAAGATCAACAATCATCGGAGACACCTTAGCACGCATGTTTGAATTCTCAAATGTTGAAGTTCTCCGACGCAATCATGTGGGAGACTGGGGTACACAGGTAATAGATTTGGTGCTATGACCTTTAGGTACTTTAAAATACTTGCTTTTTTTCTGGTGAAAAATACGGGTACAAACATATGACCTCTTAATCTTTTGAACCCTTTTGGTTCATAGAGAATGTTGTTATGCACATAAATTCATCCTTATTTTTTCCTGGGTGTGGTTATGATTTTTGGGCCTGCATCCATTTCCAGTTTCATGTACCTTTGACACATTGATGCATTAAAATGTTCATTTGGTGCGGTTCTTCTGTGCCACCAAATATTTGGCAGGTTCTGTTGATGGTATTTTCCATGAGATCTACTTACTACCTATTACACTATGATGTGCTCTATTCATTGCTGCAATGTGCACTACTTTCTGTACTTTGGTAGTTTGATAAACTAGAGCTTGTTTCCATTTCACAATGTAATTTGATCTAATTTGTTTATCCAAATGCTGCTGTGTTTTCCTTTAGCTCTTTGATTGCTCTTTAATTACATTTTGTAACCTTGTAATTATTAGATGTACTATTGATATCTAAGCTTTCTTACTACTCCCTCCGTCCAGAATTAGTTGATGCTCAAGCGGATGTATCTAGCACTGAAACACGTCTAGATACATCCGTTTGAGCGTCAACTAATTCCGGACGGAGGGAGTATTTTGTAACATACTAACAGTTGAAATTATACTTGATCGAACTATTTTGTACCGTGCTGGAGAAATTGGAGTTTTAGTATTATTGCATTGGCAGAGATATCTACTTCTGCTTGTTCTCTAGGCACTAGTAACTGTAAAATTTGCTTGCTTATATGGAGGCCTTCTAAGTTGAACGAATTTCTGCTTCGTGTACTAAACCATGTTGGTCTTTGTTCATGCAGTTTGGAATGCTCATAGAATTTCTATTTGAAAAGTTTCCGAATTGGGAGGAACTTGGCAGCCAGGCTATTGGTGACCTTCAGGTAAGGTGTTGTTCCATGCATTGTGCTTATATTGCCAAAGTCAAAAGAAGTGCTTATTTTACATTGTGTTAGAATTTCTGATTCATTAAACAAATAGTCATATATTAATTTGGTTATTTGCTGCAGGTTTTCTATAAAGCATCCAAACAAAGATTTGATGAAGATGCAGAATTTAAAGATAGGGCTCAACAAGCTGTTGTTCGGTTACAGGTAAGTTCACCTTGCATGTGGAGTCTGG
Organism: Triticum urartu; assembly: GCF_003073215.2. Taxonomy (NCBI): domain Eukaryota; kingdom Viridiplantae; phylum Streptophyta; class Magnoliopsida; order Poales; family Poaceae; genus Triticum; species Triticum urartu. The sequence continues at coordinate 101,569,699 of NC_053022.1, forward strand.
GAAGATTGTGGTTTTTTCTTCTAACCTCAGCAACAACACACTGTAGGGAGGGGAGGAGAAGTATCGTGCTGCTTGGAAAAAGATATGTGAAATCAGCAGGAACGAATTTGACCAGGTTTACAAGCTCTTAGATGTACAACTTGAAGAAAAGGTAATGTTGCTTTTTTTACTGATCTGTAAAGTTTGCTCAATAAAGTATCGACGGAATGTAGCTGCAACCTGATTTTTTTAATGTTGAACCCAACACATCTGTTTCTTGAATGTTTGAACTTTGCCCTCATAATATCCTTGTTGTATGCAAACTGCAACATGAACTATTGTACTTTCTTGAACTGAAACTTGTGCAATGTTTGTTGATTAGCAGTTTTGCTCAAAGGTGTTTATTTTCTTTCTCCCACTTGAATCATAATGAAAGAACATGCCGGTAGTCAAATTAAATCTTAGTTTACTCACCCTGGCATATTTTCTCATTGTCATAGAATCCTCGCAGATCGTAAATTAACAATTGCTGCCAAGTATTACAATCTGGCTTCACTTATTGGTTGTTATGGATCCTTTTGCTTTAGAAATTTAATAAACCTGTCTTTTTTTGCCAATTTCTTCCGCTTATCATATTACCAGCCAATATTTCTTGAGATATTTTCAAGACTTAAGAAATTCCTTTTTGTTGTGTATTTGTTGATGCCATTTTTCTGCAACACTTTATACTTTACTGTATCATCCAAAATCACTCTGATCAAAGCATCTGTGTCCCTTTGTGTTCATTCGCTTGAATGTCCAGTCTCTTCCCTGGAAGCAACCAAAAGGTTATTTTTTTATGTTAATCGGTGAGAAACGAAGCTCATCTACTCACTTTTCAGGGGGAGAGCTTTTATAATCCCTATATTCCGCAAGTCTTGGAGAAATTGAGTAGCCAAGGTTTGATCGAGGAAAGTGAGGGTGCTCGTGTAATATTCATTCAAGGTCATCAAATTCCTTTGATAGTGGTTAAAAGAGATGGTGGCTTCAACTATGCCTCGACAGACTTGGCTGCTCTTTGGTTAGTAGTTAAATAATGCATGCTTTTTCCTTCATATCTTTCTGAGTGCCTATTTAGCTGTTTTCTGTAGAAGCAAAGTGGATGTATATTCATAGTTGATGCAGTCTAGTTTGTGCAGTGATGGATTTTATGAACTTACACCTTTTCTTGGTCCTTGCTTTTCTCAAGGTACCGGCTTAATGTTGAGAAGGCGGAATGGATAATATATGTAACAGATGTTGGTCAGCAGCAGCACTTTGATATGTTTTTCAAGGCATGTACAAAGTGCCATTTATCTTTAGCAGAAACCTGTTATTGCAATATTGATGCTAGTAATTCTTCAGATCAAGAGAACCGTTTTTATCTTCATTCCATATTCTGCATGGGATTTCATTTTACATATTGTTTTTGTCTCAGGCTGCCAGGATGGCTGGTTGGCTTCCAGATCCAAAGGAAAAGAAGTTCCCAAAAACGAGTCATGTTGGGTTTGGCCTTGTTCTTGGAGCAGATGGCAAGCGCTTCCGAACTCGTAGTACTGAGGTTGTTCGGTTGGGAGACCTACTTGATGAGGCTAAATCTCGAAGTAAATCAGAACTTCTCCAGCGTCTCACTGAAAATGGTAAGCGGTACGCTTATACAACTTTGTTTTGTTTTCTTAATAGTCTTATATGATCATTCTTAATAGTCTTATATGATCATGGTTTTGTTCAGGTAAAATTGTTGACTGGACTGATGAGGAACTAGAGCAAACTTCAAAGGCAGTAGGATATGGCGCTGTCAAGTATGTACCAGTTTTTCTTCTTTTATGAGGACAAACTTGTTGGACTGAAGTTGAATAATTTAATGCTTTTAATCCTAAATCGATTTGTATACTCATGTTTTCTATCTTCAATGCAGGTATGCGGATCTGAAGAACAACCGACTGACTAATTACACGTTCAGCTTTGATCAGATGCTAAGTGACAAGGTATTTTCAAACCCCACGTTTTGTGGACGGATCAACGTCTTTACTCTATGGCTCTATGCTCTGTACCTTATACTGTATTTGTTGTGTGTGTTTCTGTTGCTGGCATTACTGTATCGTCTTTCCTTTGCATGAACGGAACTTCTATTCTGACCTCATCATCTTTTTGCTCACTCTCCCTAATTTTTATTTACATCCTTATTCCCTTTGTGAACAGGGAAATACCGCTGTCTATCTTCAGTATGCTCATGCTCGTATCTGCTCCATCATTCGAAAATCCAACATGGATGTAGAAGAGCTAAAAGTGGTAAACACTTGTTAGCTTTTCGTGTTTATGCTGTCAATTATATAAAATCACCATGAAATTCTTTCGGCCATTGGAAATGGATTAAATTGTTTACCTTTTGTTCTCAGAGTGGGAACATTTCTCTTGCTCATCCAGATGAGCGTGTCTTGGGACTGTATCTTATCCGTTATGCAGAGGTATGATTGTCGCCGCAACTAAATCTATTCATTTGATCCAGCGCTACAACTGTAGTCTGGTAATATTGTTGAACTGTGAGCAGGCACAGTGATTAGTAAACATTTGATTGTGCTAGTTTTTTTTTTTGGAGGAATTTTGTGCTAGTTGTTTTGGGTGGAATGTCATGTGGTGGGCCTTGGAGAAACACAAGGTCCCAGCAAAGTACATTACCCTCATCAAGGACATATACGATAATGTTGTGACAAGTGTCCGAACAAGTGATGTCGACACCGCTGACTTCCCGATTAAGATAGGACTGCATCAGGGGTCAGCTTTGAGCCCTTATCTTTTTGCATTGGTGATGGATGAGGTCACAAGGGATATACAAATATCCCATGGTGTATGCTCTTTGCGGATGATGTGGTGCTAGTTGACGATAGTCGGACGGGGGTAAATAGGAAGTTAGAGTTATGGAGACAAACCTTGGAATCGAAAGGGTTTAGGCTTAGTAGAAGTGTAGAACTAAAACCGAGTACATGATGTGCGGTTTCAGTGCTACTAGGTGTGAGGAGGAGGTTAGCCTTGATGGCTAGGTGGTACCTCGGAAGGACACCTTTCGGTATTTGGGGTCAATGCTACAGGAGGATGGGGGTATTTTTGAGGGTGGAGGATGGGGGTATTGATGAAGATGTGAACCATCGAATTAAAGCCGGATGGATGAAGTGGCGCCAGGCTTCCGGCATTCTCTGTGACAAGAGAGTGCCACAAAAGCTAAAAGGCAAGTTCTACAGGACGGCGGTTCGACCCGCAATGTTGTATGGCGCTGAGTGTTGGCCGACTAGAAGGCGACATGTTCAACAGTTAGGTGTGGCGGAGATGCGTATGTTGAGATGGATGTGTGGCCACACGAGGAAGGATCGAGTCCGGAATGATGATATACGAGATAGAGTTGGGGTAGCACCAATTGAAAAGAAGCTTGTCCAACATCGTCTGAGATGGTTTGGGCATATTCAGCGCAGGCCTCCAGAAGCTCCAGTGCATAGCGGACGGCTAAAGCGTGCGGAGAATGTCAAGAGAGGGCGGGGTAGACCGAATTTGACATGGGAGGAGTCCGTTAAGAGAGACCTGAAGGATTGGAGTATCACCAAAGAGCTAGCTATGGACGGGTGCGTGGAAGCTTGCTATCCATGTACCAGAGCCATGAGTTGGTTGCGAAATCTTATGGGTTTCACCTCTAGCCTACCCCAACTTGTTTGGGACTAAAGGCTTTGTTGTTTTGGGCGCAAATAAAGCGTGTTACACACAATGTGATCAATACATTTTACTTCAACCCCTTTTGCCCTAGGCTATGAGAAGGTAGTTTGCTGTATCGTATGACTGAAGTGCCAATTATGTGTAGACTCATGGGCAACTGTTTGGATGACTTGGCTGCGAGTCAACAAAAAGTTGTACATCTTCTTTCCTCCCCTAATGTTTTGTCCTTCTTCCCGTTCCTGATGGACCCCTCCCAGGCTAGGTCTCTGCCATAGTTCGATGTGGTTATATTCTGTAGATTCTTTAAGTACTCCCTCCGTATCAAACAGTGTAAAAAAACGTCTTATATTTTGATACAGAGGGAGTATGTTTGAAGGAAATCTGACTTGATATGCGTTAGGAAACTGGTTTTATAGATAATACTCCCTCCCTCCCATAATATAAGTGTTTTTGACACTAGTGTAGTGTCAAAAACTCTCTTGTATTATGGGACTTGCTAAATTCGACATGAAATCAGAACAACCTGGTTTATGGGCCATTGTGCTCTTGTGGGGTGGTTTTAGTAGGAGGTCATGAGTTTTTTTTTTTGATCTGGAACACCATGCATTCCATCAGCTAGTGGGCTCGACTAAATCGTCGGCCACAGCACCCATTACATCAAGGGGGAGGTTCGTGATCCATACATGGTCACTACCAATGCCCATCCTAACACCTCGGCCAGCCAATAAATGTGCTGGTTTATTACAAGAGCGACGCACGTACAAGATTTTATACTCAATGAACCCCAATTGCAGCAAATACTTGGACTCGCGGAAGAGGCACCCGAGATGGTTTCGATCAGAGAAGTTGGTATCCAACGCTTGTTTCAATGGGAGACAGTCCGTCATGAACATTACCTGGCCCATACCAAAGCTTTCTGCCAGATTTATGGCTTTCATGAGGGCCAAAGCTTCAGCATGTGTGGCCGAAGTAAGGTTGGCGAGGGGCCCCGCTGCAGCGAACAAGACGTCCCCGAGCGTGTCCCTGGCAATACATCCCCAGCCTCCCTGTCTATTGGTAGCAAGAAAGGAGGCGTCCAGGTTGATTGTAATCCAATCCTGAGGTGGTGGGTTCCATCTACCATGGTCCACTGACGGTGATTTTTGTACTTTCGCGTGGAACTCACTCCATTCCGCAGCAATAATCATCAGCTGGCTGGCAAACGACTCTGCCGGGGTCCTCCGATCACCGTGTCTACTCCACCATTTCCACAGCAGGCCAACAACCCTCAGTTTCGTCATGTTTGGCAGGGCAAGAACTTTCTCGAGTACTTCCAGGGGTGAACAAGCTGTCATTAGATCCTGTCTGACATTGTCAAGGCCAGCTGCCCTCCACACCTGCTTGACCCATTTACATTTGAAGAATAAATGGCCTCCGTCTTCAAACAGCCGCCTGCACACCGCGCAACGAGTATCTAATTCAATTCCTCTCCTCGCGATGTTCATGTGGAGGGGGTGGCTATTGTGCCCGAACCGCCACAGGAAGTGGTGTACTTTGCCGGGGCAGCTGATTTTCCAAATGCTTCGCCAAACAGCATTCCGCCAACCTGCGCTTGATGCTCCTTCACCCTGCTGCACCCGGTTCTCGGTCCTCACCAAGCTTACATGCACTTTGTAGGCTGATCTGACAGAGAAAAGGCCCTTTGCATCAAAGTGCCAAGCAATGAAATCTTCGTGCTGATCAAAGACTGGTATGGACAGGATAGATTCGGCATCCTCTTGGTTGAAAGTTTGTCGCACAAGCGCCTCATCCCAAGAGTTTAGTGATGGGTCGATCAGCTCGCAAACCTTGGTCAGAATGTTCTGCCCACGTCCAGAGATTGGACATCTCGACAGATCGCGCGGGAGCCACGGGTCTTCCCAAATCCTTATATTTTCCCCCGATCCGACTCTCCAGATATACCCTTCTTTTACGATCTCCAACCCCTTGAGGATGCTGCGCCAAGTATAGCTCATGCCCATCGTCGGTAGAGCGGAAAGGATGCTTCCACCGGGGTAGGTACTTTGCCTGCAGTACTCTAGCGCACAAGGAGTCCGGGGACTGCAGCAGGCGCCACACCTGTCTCGAGAGCATAGCCAGATTGAACGAATATAGGTCTTTGAAGCCCAGCCCTCCGTCCTCCTTGGGTAGTTTCATCTTTTCCCAACTCACCCAGTGCAACTTCCTCTCGTCTTTCTGCTGCGACCACCAGTACTTGCATATCATGTTGCTCAGTTCTTCACAAAGCCCCTTGGTCAGATCAAAGCAGCCCATAGCATACGTCGGGATCGCTTGTGCCACGGCTTTCTAGGATTTCCTTTCCTTGCATTGAGAAGAACCGTTCTAGCCACCCCTGGATCCTAGCCCAAAGCCGGTCTTTTATGTATTCGAAGCATTGCCTAACTGAGCGGCCCACATAAAGCGGGAGACCCAGAAACTTGCCATTTGTCGTTTCTTGCTGCAGACCCAGAATATCCATCACCGCACCCTTGACCGTGGCCTTTGTATTCCGGCTGAACATGATGGACGACTTATCCCGGTTAACCATTTGACCCGACCCAGCCTCATAGACCTGCAGGATACGATTTATTTCAGATGCTCCCTCCTCAGTGGCCTCGAACAGAAGTAGAGAGTCGTCGGCAAACAGTAAGTGTGACACCGTCGGAGCCGTCGGAGCCACCTGGATGCCTTTCAGCCTGCCATCCCTCTCGGCTTGTTGAAGCAACGCCGAGAATCCCTCCGCACAAATGAGGAAGAGATAGGGGGAGATGGGGTCTCCCTGACGGAGCCCCTTGCCTGGCACAATTGGGTCGGTGTAAAGCGAATTTATCTTGAATCTGTACGAGACCGATCTGATGCACTTTGATATTAGCTTCACAAAGGCCTCACAGAAACCTAGCCGGGACATGATTCTCTCCAAAAAACTCCAGTCGACACGGTCGTAGGCTTTGCTCATGTCCAGCTTTAGAGCCGCAGAGTTATAGAATCAAGGAGAAATACTAGGCTCCTCGCACTGGCACGGTGTCTGCCATGTAAAGCTGTAAATCCCCTTGAGCTCCTTTGCCTACCTCCCCATTCCTGTCCGTGCTAAAAAATTACTCCCTCTGTTCCTAAATAAAGTCCTTTTAAAGATTTCAATACGGACTACATACGGAGCAAAATGAGTGAATCTACACTCTAAAATATGTCTATATACATCCGTATGTAGTCCGTGTTGAAATCTCTAAAAGGACTTATATTTAGAAACGGAGGGAGTAGATTGGTGGTTAAGTGGCGACTGAGCCACGTGCGCTGGTGAAGGCGTCTATATAAGGATGGTACTGTCTGCACGATGTGCCTCCACATCAAGTGCGTGGAGTGCCGCACCAAGTATGTTGCTTGCTGGTGTGTGGCTTGTTCCGACCAGTCACCTAGTAAAGCATTGTGGCACTTCTATTTTCAAGTTATTCCTGTATGGCTTAATTAAGTGTGATCTTGTCCCCCTTTTGTATTGATAAACGTGCTTCTATCTGTCAGATTGTTGAAGAGGCATGCACCAATCTCCTTCCCAGTGTTCTGTGTGAATACCTATACAACTTATCCGAAATGTTCACAAGGTTCTACACAAACTGCCAGGTATACTTTTATCTATTTCCATGGTTTAATTTATTCCAAGTGAAAATTGCAGCAGCTTCCACCTACTAGGTGCTAAAAGCGCCAGCCTCCCATTTTTCAGCACATGAGATGTAACCGTTATCTTTGTCAACTCACAGGTTGTTGGGTCACCGGAGGAGCCAAGCCGGCTGCTGCTTTGCGAAGCGACGGCGGTCGTCATGCGACAATGCTTCCAGCTGCTTGGGATCACACCGGTTTACAAGCTGTGATTGGCCAGTGTCTGATCCTTCACATCATACATTTGTTTCCACACAAGCCCGTCTCCATGGTTACAGTTTTCGTCCTTGTAACCTATTACCTCTGTTCTGAAATATAATTCGCTGGGGGAGTTCAGTTTACACTCCCCCAAAGACATATATTTAGGTACGGAGGGAGTAGTAGTTGGCACCACTAACATACTCTGAGTCAGATTGCCCCATTTGAGAACTGAAGCATCTGGTATTCTGGTTGAAACTACTATGTAGCAAAGGATAGTCGAAACATGTTTGTTTTTTGCCCTGTCCTTTTTGTGTCATCTGCTATCGTGCCTTGCCGTCAACTGTGTCCAACCAGGCTTTGATTGAGTCCGAGCGCAACACGGGTTGTGTTTGCAGGCCTCCACTAGCTCGGACGGGGCCAGTAGCGTGTCGATGCAGTGAGAACATCTCACAAGCATGGGCCACAACTGCGTTGCTTGACGCTCACTGGCAAAACCATCACCCTGGGAGAAGAGTCTTGTGAGTTGTGACACCATTGACAACGTCAAAGCCAAGATTACCGATGCATCTCTGTGTACAACTATGCAAGGCTTGCAGGCCCCTGAGCTGCAATAGCTTTTTCCTGTGGGTGCTGCTCCAACAAAGCCCCCCTCCATGTCTCGACAAGACTTGCCGAGCCTTCTTGCAGCGGCGCAGCACAGCTACTGCCCCTCCCATGGCCTTAGGGGGCGGAGGGTTAGCTGTCACGTGGGGGATGCAGATGACTCACACCCCTCTTTTACCAGGAGAGTGACTCTTTACCCCAACGTCATGGTAAAAGGAGTGCGCTGCAAGGACGAGACAGACATCTATGCCTCGGCAACGGGATGTAGCGCCACATACCCCCTGCATTTAATGCGGTAGGTACTTCCTCTGTTCCGAATTACTTGTCTTGAATTTGTCAGATACGGATGTATCTAGACTCATTTTAATGCTAGATACCTCTGTATCTAGACAAATCTAAGACAAGTAATTTGGAACGGAGGGAGTATATATCACTGCGGTATTGTATAGCCATTGTGGTGACCTCTTGTGTGACTATAAAAGGAGGCCTAGGCTATGTAGTAAGGGGTTTGATTCTTAGAGAATTCACGCTTGCATATAGCAGGACGTAAGGTTTTACTCGAGCAGCCTGAACTTGGGTAAAACCACCATGTCATAGAGTAGACCTCGAGCGTGTTAACGCCCTCAACAGGCAATAGGGAACCAAAAAGGGGGCGTCTCTTGTCCTCAATGTTCTGTTTTGCACACACAACATAGCGCATGACAGCCGAGCGCAACGCAGGCTGTGTAGACCTTGAGGTTAACATGAGTCAGCGCTTGACCGCAACACTGGCAAGCAATGCAAGACAGCCGAGCACACAGCTAACAGCACACCGCAACAGTCAGAAGATGCTGGGACGGCCGGGAGGTGTTTGCAACACGAGCTGAACATGGATGTTGCAACCCCCCATGTTGCAATTGCAAATGTGGGGCAGCTCCTTTGTCGAATGTCGATGCTGGTTAGCGAAGCAGCAGCTTATATTTTTTAGAACAACGAAGCAGCAGTCTTGTCGTGTTGACGTGTTGTGGTACTCGCGGTCGTGCGGCTATTTTTGTGATGCATCTGCTCTGTTGGGTTCCGCTTGCTGGGTTGTTTCGAGGCAACGAGCTGCTGCGTGCTCAAGTTCGGCCTATATAGTTACGCGCCCTCGGTCGGCGTAACCACGGCTGCCGAGCTGCGAGACTGCAGGCATACCGGAAGGGAAGGCGAGCTGGAACTATGTAAGCCGTGTCCTTCTTTCGGACACGTGCGGCTAATCCCCGCGTGCCACATTGGGCACGTGTGTTCTTGCTGTGGCCTGGTCGAAAGACACGGCGCATGCACGTGCCCCACGCCTCACACGGCTTGGGTTCTCGCCTGTCCGGTGCTCGACGGACCAGTACATATACGCGAGCGCTCCTAGCCACCTCAGTTCATCACACTTCACTGCAGTGCAAGGCATCAGCTCTCGACAGACTCCTCACCGCCGCTTCCGCTACCGAAAAGAGAGGGTTTTTTCAGCGCTGCTCCTGAAAGAGAGATAGAGAGAAGAAGACGATGGCAACAATGGTCAGAGGCGTAAGGATGCCTGCTGCTGCACGGTCGTCGGCGGCGGGGAGGAACAAGAAGCTCCGGAAGCCGTACACGATCACGAGGCCGCGGGAGAGGTGGACCGACGAGGAGCACGAGCGATTCCTCCACGCCCTGCACATGTGAGCGATCCCTCGATCAGCTGCTCTTTCCTCTCTGCCTGTACTTGGAGCTCTGAACTGACGAGAAGCTTTCCATTTTGTTTTCCTCTTGCGGGACTGCAGATTCGGCCGTGACTGGAAGAGCATCGAGGCCTTGGTGGCGACCAAGACGAGCGTGCAGATCCGCAGCCACGCCCAGAAGCACTTCCTCAAGGCCCAGAAGCTCGGCCTCGGGGCGTGTCTGCCGCCGCCACTTCACCCTCGCCGCGGCGCGGCCCTCGGCCAGCAGCCGCCGGCCCACCCTGACGCCGACATGCTGGTGCCGAGCATGGACTGGGCATGCGCCGCGCCTGAATCCCGCTGGCCGGACCTCGACGCACCGGGCGCCGAAGAGTGGCCGTCCGCCGGTGCCCTGCACCTGCAGGACGAAACCGTTGAGCTCCCACTGTCTCCCCACGACCTGCGCTTCGCTCTGGTCTACCGGTTCGTCGGCGACGTCTTCGCCTCCGACGCGGCTGTCCCGGTCGATGCGCAACTCCACAGGCTTCAACTGCAGGGCGTCGACCCCGTCGTCGTGGACACGGTGAGCACTTCACATGCACATTGCCACATTCTGACATCACCTAGCTGGCCCAATGTGTCCCATCTCCTCTAACTTATCCTTTCTCGTGCCTAATTTGAGCAGATCTTGCTGGTATTAAGGAATCTGGAAGCGAACCTGTGTGCCTAGGACTCTGCGAACGGCATGGTTTCTTTCCTCATCGACAGAGAATTCGAAGCACGTTCGGTCACATGGATGGACGGACAGTTTTAGTTTCTTGGAGTCGGTTAATTTTGTGCAGAAAACTAATTGATGTGTAGAAAGAGAAATGTGAAAAAAGAGTTCGTTTGAATTAGTCTTATTCACTCACTTAGGCTATGTACAGTGTTTTTTTTGCGGGGAGGCCATGTACAGTGTTTGATACGATATGTTTTCTTATTCATAGGGTTAAAATCAGACTTCACTCTATTTCATTACCATGCAGAGAAGATAAAAAAAACATGTTATACGATAGATTATCTCTTGCATTATCTGCATCACCCAGACAATCATTCAATGATTAAAATTGAACTTTTTTTGTGAATGATTGAAATTAAATTAAGAAACATGTGACTAAGGAAAAAAAATCTCTTTTCGCAAAAAATGGAAAAAAAAATCTCGCACAATGGTTAAAAATGCCATTTTTCATATAAAGAGATTGTCTCTTCACTAAGCAAGACCAATTTTTTTTCTCTCTTCTAGCTCAAACATTATGCAACAGTTTCGTCTCCTTTTTCATCCCTAACCCTAGGCGGCTAGGGCAAACCCCCTACCCCCCCGACTTCATCGGCGAGTCTGTGATTCACCTCCCCTCTGCTTCCCGCTCTAGGGGTTGGTGACGGGGAGGGGAATGTCAGGCCCCTAACTGAAGAATTCGACACTTCAAACACTTCACCAGTTAAGCACCCCATACCGGTTCAAGGGAATTCAAATGCAGCTGCAAGATATTCATCTGACGGCCGGGACACTCACTCACCGCTTCACACCAGGAGGAGCTCGTGTCCGACGTCGATCTTAGATCGGACGACTGATAGTCTTCATCATGTCGCTGTTTACTTTCCGGTAAGGGAACTATTCATTTTCTTCTTTCCGGTAAGTTGTCATGGCTTATAAGAAAGAGATCGGTCGAGAGAAGGCAACTAATCTGTAATAGGGTTGAACCCTAGGCCGTCGTGTTCTGGCTGGCTCTGTATTGCCCGCCTTCTGAAGGAAATATGCCCTAGAGGCAATAATAAAGTTGTTATTTATATTTCCTTATATCATGATAAATGTTTATTATTCATGCTAGAATTGTATTAACCGGAAACTTAGTACATGTGTGAATACATAGACAAACAGACTGTCCCTAGTATGCCTCTACTTGACTAGCTCGTTAATCAAAGATGGTTAAGTTTCCTGACCATAGACATGTGTTGTCATTTGATGAACGGGATCGCATCATTAGAGAATGATGTGATGGACAAGACCCATCAGTTAGCTTAGCATAATGATCGTTTAGTTTTATTGCTATTGCTTTCATCATGACTTATACATGTTCCTCTGACTATGAGATTATGCAACTCCCGAATACCGGAGGAACACTTTGTGTGCTATCAAACGTCACAATGTAATTGGGATGATTATAAAGATGCTCTACAGGTGTCTCCGATGGTGTTTGTTGAGTTGGCATAGATCAAGATTAGGATTTGTCACTCCGTGTATCAGAGAGGTATCTCTGGGCCCTCTCGGTAATGCACATCACTATAAGCCTTGCAAGCAATGTGACTAATGAGTTAGTTACAGGATGATGCATTACGAAATGAGTAAAGAGACTTGCCGGTAACGAGATTGAACTAGGCATGAAGATACCGACGATCAAATCTCGGGCAAGTAACATACCGATGACAATGGGAATGACATATGTTGTTATGCGGTTTGACCGATAAAGATCTTCGTAGAATATGTAGTAGCCAATATGAGCATCCATGTTCCGCTATTGTTTATTGACCGGAGATGTGTCTCGGTCATGTCTACATAGTTCTCGAACCCGTAGGATCCGCACACTTAACGTTCGATGACAATTTGTATTATGAGTTATGTGTTTTTTGATGACCGAAGTTTGTTCGGAGTCCCGGATGAGATCACGGACATGACGAGGAGTCTCGAAATGGTCGAGACATAAAGAATGATATATTGGACGATGTTATTCGGACACCGGAAGAGTTTCGAGAGGTACCGGGTAAAAACAGAGTGCCGGAGGGGTTACCGGAACCCCCCGGGGAAGTAATGGGCCAACATGGGCCTTAGGGGAGAGAGAGGGCAGGCCACAAGGAGGTGGCGCGCCCCCCCCATGGGGAGTCTGAATAGGACTAGGGGAGGGGGCGCGACCCCCCTTTCCCTACTCCCTCTCCCTTCCTTCTTCCCCCTTCCACCAAGTGGAATCCTACTAGGACTTGGAGTCCTAGTAGGACTCTTCTCTACTGGCGCGCCGTACAGGGGCCGGTTGGCCTGCCCCTCTCCTCCTTTATATACGGAGGCAGGGGCACCCTAGAACACACAAGATCAATCGTCTTAGCTGTGTGCGGTGCCCTCCTCCACAGTTTACCACCTCGGCCATATTGTCATAGTGTTTAGGCGAAGCCCTGCGCGGATCACATCATCAACGCCGTCACCACGCCGTCATGCTGACGGAACTCTCCCTCGTCTTAAACTGGATCAAGAGCTCAAGGGACGTCATCGTGCTGAACATGCGCTGAACATGGAGGTTCCGTATGTTCGGTGCTTGGATCGGTCTACAAGGGTATGTGGACACACTCACCCCTCTCATTGCTATGCATCTCCTAGTTAGATCTTGCGTGATCGTAGGAAAATTTTGAATTACTACGTTCCCCAACAGTGGCATCCGAGCCAGGTCTATGCGTAGATGTTATATGCACGAGTAGAACACAAAGAGTTGTGGGCGATAATAGTCATACTGCTTACCACCAACGTCTTACTTTGATTCGGAGGTATTGTTGGATGAAGCGGCCCAGACCGACATTACATGACCGCGTTCATGAGACTGGTTCTACCGATGTGCTTCGCACACAGGTGGCTGGCGGGTGTCTGTTTCTCCAACTTTAGTTGAATCGAGTTTGACTACGGCCGGTCCTTGTTGAAGGTTAAAACAACACACTTGACGAAAAATCATTGTGGTTTTGATGCGTAGGTAAGAACGGTTCTTGCTAGAAGCCCGTAGCAACCACGTAAAACTTGCAACAACAAAGTAGAGGACGTCTAACTTGTTTTTGCAGGGCATGTTGTGATGTGATATGGTCAAGACGTGATGAGATATAAATTGTTGTATGATATGATCATGTTTTGTAAAAGTTATCGACAACTGGCAGGAACCTTATAGTTGTCGCTTTATTGTATGAAATGCAATCACCATGTAATTGCTTTACTTTATCACTAAGCGGTAGCGATAGTCGTAGAAGCAATAGTTGGCGAGACGACAACGATGCTACGATGGAGATCAAGGTGTCAAGCCGATGACGATGGAGATCATGACGGTGCTTTGGAGATGGAGATCAAAGGCACACGATGATGATGGCCATATCATGTCACATATTTTTGATTGCATGTGACGTCTATCCTTTATGCATCTTATTTTGCTTAGTACGGTGGTAGAATTATAAGATGACCCCTCACTAAATTTCAAGGTACAAGTGTTCTCTCTGAGTATGCAGCGTTGCTACAGTTCGTCGTGCCGAGACACCACGTGATGATCGGGTGTGATAAGCTCTACGTTCACATACAACGGGTGAAAGCCAGTTTTGCACGTGCAGAATACTCGGGTTAAACTTGACGAACCTAGCATATGCAGATATGGCCTCAAAACACTGAGACCGAAAGGTCGAACGTGAATCATATAGTAGATATGATCAACATAGTGATGTTCACCATTGAAAACTACTCCATCTCACGTGATGATCGGACATGGTTTAGTTGATATGGATCATGTGATAATTTATATGACTAGAGGGATGCCTATCTAAGTGGGAGTTATTAAGTAATATGATTAATTGAACTTTAATTTATCATGAACTTAATACCTGATAGTATTTGCATGTCTATGTTGTTGTAGATCAATGGCCCGTGCTACCGTTCCCTTGAATTTTAATGCGTTCCTAGAGAAAGCTAAGTTGAAAGATGATGGTAGCAACTACACGGACCGGGTCTGTAACTTGAGGATTATGCTCATTGCTGCACAGAAGAATTACGTCCTGGAAGCACCGCTAGGTGCAAGACCCTCTGCAGGAGCAACTCCGGACGTTATGAACGTCTGGCAGAGGAAAGCTGATGACTACTCGATTGTTCAGTGTGCCATGCTTTACGGCTTAGAATCGGGACTTCAAAGAAGTTTTGAACGTCATGGAGCATATGATATGTTCCAAGAGTTGAAGTTAATATTTCAAGCAAATGCCCGAGTTGAGAGATATGAAGTCTCCAACAAGTTCTATAGCTGCAAAATGGAGGAGAATAGTTCTGTCAGTGAACACATACTCAGAATATCTGGGTACCACAACCACTTGACTCAGCTGGGAGTTAATTTTCCTGGTGATAGTGTCATTGACAGAGTTCTTCAATCACTGCCACCAAGCTATAAAGGCTTCATGATGAACTATAATATGCAAGGGATGGAAAAGACTATTCTCGAGCTCTTCGCAATGCTAAAGGCTGCGGAGGTAGAAATCAAGAAGGAGCATCAAGTGTTGATGGTTAACAAGACCACTAGTTTCAAGAAAAGGGCAAAGGTAAGAAGGAGAACTTCAAGAAGAACAGCAAGCCAGTTGCTACTCAAGGGAAGAAGCCCAAGTCTGGACCTAAGCCTGAGACTGAGTGCTTCTACTTCAAAGGGACTGGCCACTGGAAGCAGAACTGCCCCAAGTATTTGGTGGATAAGAAGGATGACAAAGTGAAAGGTATATTTGATATACATGTTATTGATGTGTACCTTACTAATGCTCGTAGTAGCGCCTGGGCATTTGATACTGGTTCTGTTGCTCATATTTGCAACTCGAAATAGGGGCTACGGATTAAACAAAGATTGGCTAAGGACGAGGTGACGATGCGCGTGGGAAATGGTTCCAAAGTCGATGTGATCACCGTCGGCACGCTACCTCTACATCTACCGTCGGGATTAGTTTTAGACCTAAATAATTGTTATTTGGTGCCAGCGTTGAGCATGAACATTATATCTGGATCTTGTTTGATGCGAGACGATTATTCATTTAAATCAGAGAATAATGGTTGTTCTATTTATATGAGTAATATCTTTTATGGTCATGCACCCTTGATGAGTGGTCTATTTTTGTTGAATCTCAATTGTAGTGATACACATATTCATAATATTGAAGCCAAAAGATGCAAGGTTAATAATGATAGTCTAACTTATTTATGGCACTACCGTTTAGGTCATATTGGTATAAAGTGCATGAAGAAACTCCATGCTGATGGGCTTTTGGAATCACTTGATGCTTGCGAACCATGCCTCATGGGCAAGATGACTAAGACTCAGTTCTCCGGAACAATGGAGCGAGCAACTGACTTATTGGAAATAATACATACTGATGTATGCGGTCCAATGAGTGTTGAGGCTCGCGGCGGATATCGTTATTTTCTGACCTTCACAGATGATTTGAGCAGATATGGGTATATCGACTTAATTAAACATAAGTCTGAAACATTTGAAAAGTTCAAAGAATTTCAGAGTGAAGTGGAAAATCATCGTAACAAGAAAATAAAGTTTCTACGATCTGATCGTGGAGGTGAATATTTGAGTTACGAGTTTGGTCTTCATTTGAAACAATGTGGAACAGTTTCGCAACTCACACCACCTGGAACACCATAGCATAATGGTGTGTCCGAATGTTGTAACTATACTTTATTAGATATTGTGCGACCTATGATGTCTCTTACTGATTTACCACTATCGTTTTGGGGTTATGCTCTAGAGACGGCTCCATTCACGTTAAATAGGGCACCATCTAAATCCATTGAGACGACACCATATGAACTGTGGTTTGGCAAGAAACCTAAGCTGTCGTTTCTTAAAGTTTGGGGCTGCGATGCTTATGTGAAAAAGCTTCAATCATATAAGCTCAGACCCAAATCGGAGAAATATGTCTTCATAGGATACCCAAAGGAGACTGTTGGGTACACCTTCTATCACAGATCCGAAGGCAAGATATTCGTTGCTAAGAATGGATCCTTTCTAGAGAAGGAGTTTCTCTTGAAAGAAGTGAGTGGGAGGAAAGTAGAACTTGATGAGGTAATTGTACCTTCTCCCTAATTGGAAAGTACTTCATCACATAAATTAGTTCCGGTGATTCCTACACCAATTAGTGAAGAAGCTAATGATGATGATCATGAAACTTCTGATCAAGTTACTACCGAACCTCGTAGGTCAACCAGAGTACGATCCGCACCAGAGTGGTATGGTAATCCTGTTCTAGAGGTCATGTTACTTGACCATGACGAACCTACGAACTATGAGGAAGCGATGATGAGCCCAGATTCCATGAAATGGCTTGAGGCCATGAAATCTGAGATGGGATCCATGTATGAGAACAAAGTATGGACTTTGGTTGACTTGTCCGATGATCGGCAAGCAATAGAGAATAATTGGATCTTCAAGAAGAAGACCGACACTGACGGTAATGTTACTGTCTACAAAGATCGAGTTGTTGCGAAAGGTTTTTGACAAGTTCAAGGAGTTGACTATGATGAGACCTTCTCACCCGTGGCGATGCTTAAGTCTGTCTGAATCATGTTAGCAATTGCCGCATTTTATGATTATGAAATTTGGCAAATGGATGTCAAAACTGCATTCCTCAATGGATATCTGAATGAAGAGTTGTATATGATGCAACCAGAAGGTTTTGTCGATCCAAAAGGTGCTAACAAAGTGTGCAAGTTCCAGCGATCCATTTATGGACTGGTGCAAGCCTTCTCGGAGTTGGAATATACGCTTTGATAGTGTGATGAAAGCATATGGTTTTATACAGACGTTTGGAGAAGCCTGTATTTACAAGAAAGTGAGTGGGAGCTCTGTGGCATTTCTAATATTATATGTGGATGACATATTGTTGATTGGAAATAATACGGAATTTCTGTATAGCATAAAAGGATAATTGAATAAGAGTTTTTCAATGGAAGACCTCAATGAAGCTGCTTATATATTGGGCATCAAGATCTATAGAGATAGATCAAGACGCTTAATTGGACTTTCACAAAACACATACCTTGATAAAGTTTTGAAGAAGTTCAAAATAGATCAATAAAAGAAAGGGTTCTTGCCTATGTTACAAGGTGTGAAGTTGAGTCAGACTCAATGCCCGACCACAACAGAAGATAGAGAGAAAATGAAAATCATTCCCTATGCCTCATCCATAGGTTCTATCATGTATGCAATGCTGTGTACCGGGCCTAATGTGTGCCTTGCTATAAGTTTACCAGGGAGGTACCAAAGTAATCCAGGAGTGGATCACTTGACAGCGGTCAAGAACATCCTAAAATACCTGAAAAGGACTAAGGATATGTTTCTCGTTTATGGAGGTGACAAAGAGCTCGTCATAAATGGTTACGTCGATGCAAGCTTTGACACTGATCTGGATGACTCTAAGTCACAATCCGGATACGTATTTATATTGAATGGTAGAGCTGTCAGTTGGTGCAGTTCCAAGCAGAGCATCGTGGCAGGATCTACGTGTGAAGCGGAGTACATAGCTGCTTCAGAAGCAGCAAATGAAGGAGTCTGGATGAAGGAGTTCATATCCGATCTAGGTGTAATACCTAGTGCATCGGGTCCAATGAAAATCTTTTGTGACAATACCGGAGCAATTGCCTTGGTGAAGGAATCCAGATTTCATAATAGAACCAAACACATCAAGAGACGCTTAAATTCCATCCACGATCAAGTCAAGGATGGAGACATAGAGATTTGCAACATACATACGGATCTGAATGTTGCAGACCCGTCGACTTAGCCTCTCTCACGAGTAAAACATGATCATCACCAAGACTCCATGGGTGTTAGAATCATTACTATGTAATCTAGATTATTGTCTCTAGTGCAAGTGGGAGACTGAAGGAAATATGCCCTAGAGGCAATAATAAAGTTGTTATTTATATTTACTTATATCATGATAAATGTTTATTATTCATGCTAGAATTGTATTAACCGGAAACTTAGTACATGTGTGAATATATAGACAAACAGAGCGTCCCTAGTATGACTCTACTTGACTAGCTCGTTAATCAAAGATGGTTAAGTTTCCTAACCATAGACATATGTTGTCATTTGATGAATGTGATCACATCATTAGAGAATGATGTGATGGACATGACCCATCCATTAGCTTAGCATAATGATCGTTTAGTTTTATTGCTATTGCTTTCATCATGACTAATACATGTTCCTCTGACTATGAGATTATGCAACTCCCAAATACCGGAGGAACACCTTATGTGCTATCAAATGTCACAACGTAACTGGGTGATTATAAAGATGCTCTACAGGTGTCTCCGATGTTGTTTGTTGAGTTCGCATATATCAAGATTAGGATTTGTCACTCCGTGTATCGGAGAGGTATCTCTGGGCCCTCTCGGTAATGCACATCACTATGAGCCTTGCAAGCAATGTGACTAATGAGTTAGTTACGGGATGATGCATTACGAAACGAGTAAAGAGACTTGCCGGTAACCATATTGAACTAGGTATGAAGATACCGACGATCGAATCTCGGGCAAGTAACATACCAATGACAAAGGGAATGACGTATGTTGTTATGCGGTTTGACCAATAAAGATCTTCGTAGAATATGTAGGATCCAATATGAGCATCCAGGTTCTGCTATTGGTTATTGACCAGAGATGTGTCTCGGTCATGTCTACATAGTTCTCGAACCCGTAGGGTCCGCACGCTTAACGTTCGATGACGATTTTTATTATGAGTTATGTGTCTTTTGATGACCGAAGTTTGTTCGGAGTCCCAGATGAGATCACAGACATGACGAGGAGTCTCAAAATGGTTGAGATATAAAGAATTGGATGGAGTCCCAGACATGACGAGGAGTTTTGATGACCGAAGTTTATTCGGACACCGGAAGAGTTCTGAGAGGTACCGGGTAAAAACGGAGTGCCGGAGGGGTTACCGAAACCCCCCGGGAAGTAATGAGCCAACATGGGCCTTAGGGGAGAGAGAGGGCAGGCCACAAGGAGGTGGAGCCCCCCCCCATGGGGAGTCCGAATAGTACTAGGGGAGTGGGCGCGGCCCCCCTTTCCCTTCTCCCTCTTCCTCTCCCTTCTTCCCCCTTCCACCAAGTGGAATCCTACTAGGACTTGGAGCGCCCTACAGAGGCCGGTCGGCCTCCCCCTCTCCTCCTTTATATACGGAGGTAGGGGGCACCCTAGAACACACAAGATCAATTGTCTTAGCCGTGTGCGGTGCCCCCTCCACAGTTTACCACCTCGGTCATATTGTCGTAGTGCTTAGGAGAAGCCCTGCGCGGATCACATCATCAACACCGTCACCACATCGTCATGCTGACGGAACTCTCCCTCGTCCTCAATTGGATCAAGAGCTCGAGGGACGTCATCATGCTAAACGTGTGCTGAACACAGAGGTGTCGTATGTTCGGTGCTTGGATTGGTTGGATCGTGAAGACGTTCGACTACATTAACCGCGTTACTAAACATTTCCGCTTTCGGTCTACGAGGGTACGTGGACACACTCTCCCCTCTCGTTGCTATGAATCTTCTAGTTAGATCTTGCGTGATCGAATAAATTTTTTGAATTACTACGTTCCCAAGACCCTCGCGGTGCAAAACCTAGTACAAATCCCCCAAGTTTTGCCCCCGAATTCACTTTTGTGTAATTGGAGAAGTGCTTAAACTTCAGGCGGTAGTTTGGGCTTAACAAAGTGGTATCTTGAGCGATTGGCTCATGGAGGTGCACGAGATCTGGAGGCGAGCAAGGTTGGGGTTTTCCCTGGTAAAATTCCTCCTCTGTCTAGATCTTCGGCAGCCGTGCAGTTCTGGAGGTGCTAGTGACATTAGACAATTCAGGTGTTGGAAGTGGTCGGGTTGTGGTTGTTGGAGAACATTTCTCCAGTCTAAAATCCCACCCACCCTCCCTTCTTGTAACACCCCAAGAATCATGCTACAGTAATCTCCCCCTAATGATGGCCATGTCATCATGGTTACTATGCAAATTGCCACTTGTCCAAAAATCAAATTCGAAATCCCATTTGAAATGCAAGTCAAATATTTACTTCTTCAAATAGTAAAATAAAATAGTTCATAATATTACAAATAATTCATAAGTAATTATGTTAAAGACAACAACATCACTAAAATTCCCAAAATGCCCCTAGGAATTAATTAAGTGGGTCAGCAGCAAAATAAATGACCTTTTCTATTTCTAAAAATATTTAAACTTTTTTTAAATGCTCTGAAACTTTTTGTGCAATACCAAAATATTGTGCTTGATTTATGTGCAAAGTTTCACATTTGACAATAATCATTTAGTAGCTAAATTAAATAGAAGACAAAGAATGAATAAAAGAACAGAAAAACAAAAGAAAAAGGGAAAGGACTAGTCGGGGCACTGTGCACTTAGGCCCTAGCGGCCAGAGTGCAGGCCCAACCGATTCCCCCTTCTTCCTACTGCTCAGAGGGGCTCAGTGGGTGCGTGCACCACGTCCACGCCGCAGATGTGCCATGTGCTGAGCATCCACCGCCTCCCCGCCCTCGCCAACGCCTACTAGACCACCCCGACAGCTCCTTGGTGAACCCTAGCACCCACTTCCTCCTCTCCCTTGCTCGCCTCCTTCTCCACAGAAGCTGCATCCACCACCATCGCCATGACCAAGCTCGTTCCCGCGGCCACCGTCGTCCCTGCAATGCTGAGCCAGTGCCGAGAACTCCGCTTGCCACCTCTACTTCGACTACATGGAGCAGATCACGCTGGGAAGACCCTCCTACGCTGGATCGAGGCCTTCTTCCTCCTGCCTGCCGCTGGTGTTCCTCATCGAATCTATCGCCACCTGCAGCTCCTAGCCCTCACGGAGCCTTTCTTGCGCTCCCCGGTGAGCTCCCGCTCGAATCCCCTCTCTGCCCTGCCTGGCTCACCTCCAGCCGCCCCGCAAGCGCTGCATCGGTGGTCGCCGACCATCACCGCTGGTGCGCCATCGCGAAAACACTGGCCAGGCCCACTCGTCTTGTCATTAGCCACTAAAACTGGCCCTAAACACCCACTGACATGTGGGCCTATTGTAACTACTTAGGATTAGTCTCAATAAATCTATAAATTATAATATATCACTGACGTGTAGGCCCCACATGCTAATTAGTCAAATTAAATTAAGCTAACCTACCATTAACTCTACACATTACTGACAGGAGGGTCCCGCTGGACCCTGTTGTCCTAGTCAAATGCTGATTGGGCTGCTCTAGTCAATCACATGTGGGCACCAGTTGACCCTGTTGACCAGTCAACTGGTTAACAGTTGACCTGCTGACTCAACTGACTGGCCACACATGTCAGCCACACGTGCACATCTCTGGGTACACTTCTGTGTACCCATAGCTTTTAATATTTAATATAATTTCGAATTAAATTAAATCTAGTAAATTTAGAAAATCTTTTAAACTTTGAAAAATCATATAAAATAAATCGTAACTCAGATGAACATAATTTATATATGAAAGTTGCTCAGAAAAATAAGACCAATCCGTTTATGCCCTACACATACCTGTCACATGCCTCTAACACTGCAAACATAGAACCTTCCCCTCCGGTTTGTCTGTCCAATAACTACGGAAAGCTGGGAAACTATCCCCAGATAATTTCCTGCTCCGTCTATAACGCTTAGCGCTGCAATAGGTCACCCCTAGCACATCATATTGCCATGTCATGCATCATGATGCATTTGTTTGCTTTTATATTTATTGTTTCTTCCCCCTCTTCTCTTCGGTACACCCCAAGACCGACGCTGCTCCCGACTACTACACTCCTGACGACCAGCCCCTTTCAATAGAGCTTCCAGGCAAGCAAAACCCCCTTGATCATTCCTACATCGGCCATTCTTTCTCTCTCATGCTTGCATTAGATTTTGCTACTGTTGTTCGATAGTTCCTATTCTGATGCATAGTTTGCTTTTGTAACCTGTTGTTGTTACTTTACTTGTTATCCTATATGCTTAGTATAGGTTGGTTAGTGATCCATCAGTGACCCCGATGTCGGTGTCAAAACCGGCAAATCTCGGGTAGGGGGTCCCGAACTGTGCGTCTAAGGATCGAAGGTAACAGGAGGCAGGGGACATGATGTTTACCTAGGTTCGGGCCCTCTTGATGGAGGTAAAACCCTACATCCTTCTTGATTGACTTTGATGAGTATAGGGTTTACATGAGTTGATCTACCACGAGATCGTAATGCTAAACCCTAGATGTCTATCATGTATGATTATGACTGCCTCTACGGACTAAACCCTCTGGTTTATATAGACACCGGAGGGGCCTAGGGTTGTACAGAGTCGGTTTATAGAGAAAGGAATCTTCATATCCGAGCGCCAAGCTTGCCTTCCACGCCAAGGAGAGTCCCATTCGGACATGGGGGAAGGTCCTAGATCTTGTATCTTCACGACCCATCAAGCTGGCCCATGCCGCATAGCCCGGCCATTCGAGGACCCCATAATCCAGGATTCCCTCAGTAGCCCCCGAACTCGCCTTCAATGACGACGTATTCTCCGGTCTTGTATTTTCGGCTTTGAAAGGTGGGTTATTCATTTCAATCCGGACTATCGATAATACGACGACAACCTTAACGTTTTTTTACAATTCCCCCTGACGGCGCTTCGACTTTCGTGCGCAGGATGAAGATGAACGGTCCATGTCCTTTTTGTAAATATGTCCTTTACCACGTTCAGAAGGCATCTATATAAGGTGATATAGACCTCCAAATGACATCCCCCATCACGCAGAAAGGAAACCACCAAATCTAGCCTCGAGCAAAGATTTTGACCATGGCCCGCTCCAGGCTCCTCGTGACCCCATGGCCCTCAAGAGGGCAAGTGGCAGAGTTGCTCCGTGCCTTATCTTCAGTTAAGTCGACTCCAGACGCAAGGCTACCTCCCTCCCGCGGATCTAGTCTCCGCTCGAGTGGGATTGTACTCAACAGACAATGATGTGATGGCCGAGATTTTCCCCAACCCCAATAAGGAGGATAGGGTGTGCTTCGTACCATTCTTGCTGCGGGGCCTAGGATTTCCAATCCATCCCTTTCTTAGGGGGTTATTGGAATTTTACGGTATCCAACTACACAACCTCACCCCAGGTTCAATTTTGCACATCTCAGGCTTTGTTGCCCTCTGCGAGCTATTTTTGGGTATCGAAGCCCACTTTAAATTATGGAGGAAGTTCTTTTGTCTCATTCCTCGCCACCAAGGAGGCTCTATTTTCAAGGTGGGTGGTGCCGAAGTATGGCGTATAGCCGGGTCCGGATACCTTGTAGGAATACCTAAAGAGGTTTACCAGCAATGGACTTAAAAATGGTTTTATGTGGATGACATTACACTGCCGGACCTGATTCGTAGTGGCCTCCCTGAATTATCTAGTGCCCCTTTAAGGAAGCGCCTCAACTAGCGTCCTCGACGTCCCAAAGAAAAGGAAAACACAGAGATACAACGATTGGTCAGCAAGGTCAGGCTGCCGGCCCACTCTGAACTCTCAATAGTCGAAGTCATGGCGATCGCGGTAAAGAGGTGCGTGCAGCCCCTCCAATCCAGAGTAACTCCTTTATGGTGTTACAACGGAGAAGACAATGAGTCCCCTTATAGAAGGCAGGGTACGGATACCCCAGCCGAACTGTCCTCTACTTTGGCCGATCTATATAAGGGCGAAAAAGAAGATTTTCTTCGTTTAAACTGTCAGGAGGCCTATTCCATGTACACTCCTATTGAATGGGTAAGATCTCGATTCATCTGTGATTATTTTACTGCATCACAAATGCTAATCAAATGTACCTTTCATTGCCACTGACTTTAGTCATGGAAGAGGATGATCGAGGACGTCCACTGTCCTACTCCTCAGCCGGAGGATCACAATCGCGATAAGGATCCTGGCTTTTGTGAGGATCTGGATATGTATATAGAATTTATTTGACGATGGGGTATTCTATTAGGCGAGCCTTGACGGTTCGAAAGTGGCCATTATCGCTGACTACCCTCGCCTTTACCCATTCTGCATCGTGAGTATCCAGACACTTCCTAAGAAGAGGTCCTCATTTGTATCCTTTCCTGTTGTACTAATCCGAATTTCATCAGGACCGGCGTTCCAAGGACCGTAACTCCTCGAGGGCGTCCCCCGCGCAAGGCCGTCGTTCAAAACGAAAAGGAGCCGGGAGTACTGCGGAGGCTTCACAGTCTTCCAAGAGGTATTTGTACTTAATGCATGCCTAGGCATGAGTCTGGAACATTTAAAGGTCTCCCATTTTTATCTTTTAGGAGGAGTATACGGCAAACGGTGGGAAAGCACCTAGTTAGCCAAATGCCCACTAATCCGGTGCCAAACTCACCTATTGGGACGTGAGCAAAAGCCGCGCCCGTTCCGCCTCCTCAAGAGGATTCGGATGACGTGTCGGTCACAAATTCCAAAGTGGATAGTGTGATGAACCACCGTCGCTTGAAGGAGGCCATGCGTACGCCGGACTTGTCCGAACAAGAATTCACCACACTGAATTCGACGGATGCCTATATCCGGGCAGCTTGAGATGGCCTTGCCGGAATTATTCAGCTATTCTCAAAGAAAATACAGGTGAAATTTGGCACAATTTAACATGGTCATATGCCCGTAGCCCCCAAGACTTGAAGCAGTTGGCCCAAATGATTGAAGGATTGTTATATCGGCAGACACTCATAGAGAATAATAACACATTGTCCAAGGAGCTTGAAGGGTGTCAGACCAAACTAGCTGTTGTCACCGCCGAACTAGAGAATTTGAAGAATTCCAGAAAGGCATCAGATGGTAATCACAATAGTGTCCAGGAAATACGATTCTGCGCCGACAATGATTTTAAAATATGCAATGTTTTGGTTTCAGCGGCAGGATCGTCGGAGCAGTTGGAGGAAAAGCTAAAGGCTGCTCAGGCGGATAAGGAGCATGCCGAAGGGCAAGAAGCCACTGGTCAACGTATACTAACGCAGACCAGGGATGAGAAGAACAAGCTGCAAGATGCCAACATCAAGCAGGTAGAGGAGCTGAAGGACATACTAGCCCAACTGGCGGATGCCTTGAAAGAGAACAGAAAGCTGAAAGGCGGCATATTCAGTATCCCTTTTAACCTTATTTCCATACAGTCCCCTAATGGGAAGTTTTGACAACTTTTATTTCTGTAGGCGTGCTGACTGGGCGGCCCGAAGAAGAGGTGTCTGGATTTCAAGGCGATCTGCTACAAGAGCTGTCCAAAGTGCATGAACGAGCCCGGACGACAATGAGGAACATTGCTAAAGCTCTATGGCCAGCCGATTCTCCTCCAGGACGTATGGAGGAGCTCGTGAATTTATTCAAAGGAGCTCGTTGCCGCTTTGGACTATGGAAGATATCAGCATGTCGAGAAGGTGCACGAGAGGCCTGGGCCATGACGAAAACACGGTACAACAGACTTGACCCGAATCATATGGCCCGGGCCGGGCCTCGGGGACCAGACGGGCAGGAAATTCCTGTTTGCTTAGTATATGACCAAGTAAAGATAGCTGCCAAGTTTTCTCAGCAGGATTGTAAGCTAGACAACTTATTAGATGGTCTAGAGGAGGAGGAAGTTTTCGAGTCCAAGTAGTAATGTACTTTTATTGACAAACGTATCTCCAGCCAAATTTTAAAACGATTGTCATGGCAGACCTTTCGCTTTAACCTCCTAAATCCAAAGTTTGGAGTGTTTCCGAATACTGTACTGGCGGTAAACACCGAAGTATGTTCGGAAATCATGCGGTCCGGTCATAGTTGCTTGAACAGACAAGTTGTATTCGGGGAGTTATGTTATATTACATTTGATCGTAAGAAACATCTTCCAGAGAGAATAGTTCCGTTAAGGGTTCCTTTCCCTGGGCCAGCATGCGTTGTTGCGCACGCCTGAGTTGTGATGCTAAAAATCATAGTGCATTATATTTTGGGGGTGAGGGAGTCCTGGATTAGGAGGTCTCCGGACAGCCGGACTATATCCTTTGGTCGGACTGTTAGACTATGAAGATACAAGATTGAAGACTTCGTCCCGTGTCTGGATGGGACTCTCCTTGGCGTGGAAGGCAAGCTTGGCAATACGGATATGTAGATCTCCTCCCTTGTAACCGACTTTGTGTAACCCTAGCCCCCTCCGATGTCTATATAAACCGGAGGGTTTAGTCCATAGGACAACAAACAATCATACCATAGGCTAGCTTCTAGGGTTTAGCCTCTACGATCTCGTGGTAGATCTACTCTTGTAATACTCATATCATCAAGATCAATCAAGCAGGACGTAGGGTATTACCTCCATCTAGAGGGCCCGAACCTGGGTAAACATCGTGTCCCCCGCCTCATGTTACCATCTGCCTTAGACGCACAGTTTGGGACCCCCTACCTGAGATCCGCCGGTTTTGACACCGACATTGGTGCTTTCATTGAGAGTTCCACTATGCCGTCACCATAAGGCTTGATGGCTCCTTCGATCGTCGGTAACGATGCGGTCCATGGCGAGGTTTTCCTCCCCGGACAGATCTTCGTATTCGGCGGCTTCGCACTGTGGGGCAACTAGCTTGGCCATCTGGAGAAGATCAAGAGCTATGCCCCTGGCCATCAGGTCAGGTTCAGAAACTTAAACTACACTGCCGACATCTGCGGAGACTTGATCTTTGACGGATTCGAGCCCAAGTCAGGTGCGCCGCACGATCACGACGAGCATAATTTAGCTCTGCCGTCAGACAGTGTTCGGGAGATCACACCTGCAACTACTCCGGCCTTCAATCCGGAGCAAATTGCGCCATCCGAGGACGGGTGGATAGACCCCGCCATGGAGGCCGCACTCTCAGTGGCGATAGAGCCGGATACTGACTTCACCCCTTACGAGAGCCGTGTTGCCGAACCATTGGATTCGTCCTTGGCCACGGGCTCCGAACCGCCTGCATCCATGCCCATCGAATCCGATTGGGCACCGATCATGGAGTTTACCTCCGCGGAAATCTTTCAGCACTCGCCTTGCAGCGATGTGCTAAATTCATTAAGGTCCCTCCCTTTGTCAGGAGAACCTTGGCCGAACTATGTCCGGCTAGGATGGGATGCAGACGACGAAGAAATTCGCTACCCACCCACCACCCACTTAGTAGCCTCTGTCGACGAATTAACCGACATGCTCGATTTCGACTCCGAAGACATCGACGGCATGGACGACGATGCAGGAGAGGAACAGGAACCAGTGCCCACAGAGCGCTGGACAGCCACCCCATCATATGATATATACATGGTGGACACCCATAAAGAAGGCAATGGCAATGAGACAGTGGAGGATGACCCCTCCAAGCAGCAATCCAAGCGCTGTCGTCAGCGGCGCCACTCTAAGTCCCGCCATAGCAAAAACAGTGATAAGAGTGTAAGAGAAAATAACACCCCAGTTGACTCCAGAGGAAACGACGACCATATTGACCCAGTTGCAGAGCACGACGAAACTGCAAACGTCAAACATAGTACGAATCCGATATCCGAACACGGCGACGCCGAGGATAAAGCTCATCAACCTCTCTCCGGGGAGGAAAACAGTCCGGACGAAGATGCACACATCATCCCGGAAAGGCACTTGGAACAAGAGAACCCCCGCAGAAGGATAATTTCCACAGCGAGGAGTCTAAAGAAGCAGAAGCAAAGGCTTAAGGACGCACAAAATACGCTCAGCTGCAGATGGAACAAAGTGCTCGACAACAAAGAAAAGTACGATGGAAGTTACCACACAAAGAGCTATCCAAAGCGCAAGCTACTGCCTGAATTCGATGATGAGGCCTCAGAGCCCACACAGCCAAAAAATAAAACGGCCAACTGGCCGGATCAACCACCTTGTGGCCACGATAGAGCAGCTAACAAGGCCGTGCATAAGTCAACACACGATCTACGTGAAGACTTGCGCCAAAAATCTAGTATGACCATATCCATCTATGGATCTAGGAAGCGCGCTCCGGCACAAAATCAAAACCGAATACTACAACCGTCCGAACGCCATGATACATCCAAATACAGGGGTGCCGCACACCCCCTATGTTTCATCGATGAGGTGCTGGACCGCGAATTTCCAGAAGGATTCAAACCAGTGAACATAGAGGCCTACGACGGGACCATAGACCCTGGGGTCTAGATTGAGGACTTTATCCTCCATATCCATATGGCTCGCGGAGACGATCTCCACGCCATCAAGTACTTGCCCCTCAAGCTTAAAGGACCAGCTCAGCACTGGCTGAAAAGCCTCCCCGAAAATTCAATTGGAAGTTGGGAGGAGCTCGAGGATGCTTTCCGGGCTAATTTTCAAGGGACCTATGTCCGACCTTCGGATGCAGACGATTTAAGTCATATAATTCAACAGCCTGGAGAGTCAGCCCGAAAGCTTTGGAACATGTTTCTCACTAAGAAGAACCAAATCATCGACTGCCCAGATGCTGAAGCCTTAGCAGCTTTCAAGCACAGCGTTCGAGACGAATGGCTCGCCAGACACCTCGGCCCAGAAAAACTGAGAACAATGGCAGCCCTGACAAGCCTCATGACCTGCTTTTGCGCGGGCGAAGATAGCTGGTTAGCTCGCAGTAGCACCAGCGATCCAAGCACATCCGAAGTCAGGGATGGCAATGGAAAACCACGACACAGTAAAAGCAAGCGTCGAAATAAAGAAGATAGCCCAGATAATACGGCGGTAAACGTCAGATTCAAGGGCTCTCGACCAGGTCAGCGGAAAAAGCCTTTCAAAGGCAGCAGAGATTGACCGTCCAGCCTAAACAAGATTCTAGACAAACTATGTCAGATTCATGGCACCCCCGATAAACATGCAAATCACACCCACAGAGAATGCTGGGTCTTCAAGCAGGCCGGTAAGCTAAATGCCGAACACAAGGGGAGGGAGACACCAAGCGAAGACGAGGATGAACCTCGCCAGCAAAGCACTGGAGGACAAAAAAAATTCCCACCAGAGGTTAAAACAGTAAACATGATCCACGTGACGAAGAGGAGAAGCAAACATGCACTCCGAGACATACGCGCCGTAGAGCCCGTCACCCCTAAGTTCAACCCCTGGCTGGCCTGCCCGATCACTTTTGATCGCAGGGATCACCCGACAAGCATCCGACATGAAGGATTGGCTCCCTTGGTGTTACACCGAATAGTAAACGGATACCATCTCACACGAGTCCTTATGGACATCGACAGTAGTCTTAATCTGATATATCAGGACATAGTCCACGAAATGGGGATAGACCCGACAAAAATCAGCCACAGTAATACTACCTTCAAGGGAGTAATACTAGGCCCAGAGGACCGCTCCACGGGCTCTCTAATACTAGAGGTTGTATTCGGTTCATCCGACAACTACCGAAGTGAGAAGTTAGACTTTGACATTGCTCCATTCCAAAGCGGATATCAAGCACTACTCGGAAGAACAGATTTCGCTCATTTTAATGCGGTACCACATTACACTTCTCTTAAGCTTAAGATGCCGGGTCCACGTGGCACCATCATAGTTAGTGGAAATATTGAGCGTTCTCTACGCGCGGAAGAACGTGCGGCGGCTTTAACAGCCGAGCACTAGACGGCCTCACCAACCAGAATAAATGACAGGTCGTAAAGACCGTGGACACGGTTAGGCGAGTCTGGCGCATCACTAGATATACCTGAGATTGGTTTGATGGTTAAACCCTCATAGACGGTACAAGGGGCTTCCCGCGTGTAATCAGGGCTAGTTCGGCTCAACTTGACTTATCTTGAATTTTAATGGTTTATCAAGAATAACCAATTTTATTTATTTATTTTTTGGCATGACAACTTTCACCTAAGTTCTTCTCTTTTACAGATGACAATCGTGCTACACCCGTCCAGGACACGGCACAACGGAGACACAGACGCAGACGTGCAGCAGGGACCCGCTCAAAGGTTTCTTTTCAGATTAAGACCCTGCATAAACCTTTTTTACTGTCTCTTGTTGACCACATCCTTCGAATAATCAATACAACCGAGAAGGATGCTGGCGTTATTGGCATTTCACCACGTCAGAATATTGCACGTACCTGGACACGCGGGGTTTATTATTAAGGACATTGTTCAGCCCGAAATATGTTATAAAGACTGAATACCTTAGGGAGTGTTCGGCGTCATGAGTTTGGCCTTATATGCATCAGCTCCGAATCATGTCTTTGGTCAAATGTTGGGTTTGCCCGGCTCCCGTGTTTTGCTACCTTACGTTCCGCTCTATCGGCTAAGGCGGCACCGGGAGAACTACTGCGATTGTGCCCTGATTCATCCAGATGAGCACCTCAGTAGAGAAAGCCGAAAACTGACTGCCATGATAAAGCGTGAGACTGGTCAACCACTCGATGACTTAGCGGAATCTTCGAGATTCCTCCGCATTAACGAAGGGCCGTTTCCTGGTCATGTACGTACGCGCACCGTATTCGGACGAGCGCGGAGGTACCAGGGGCTATATAGTAGTCCCACCGTCAAACTCCTATGGCTAAGTGAAAGTGTTAAAGCAATATAGTCCGATTGCCTCGTTCGCTGCGCTACCACCTCCTTAATGGACCAAGACGTTGGATCAAGTGTGAATACGCGTTTTTTGCGAACACCCCCGCATTATATGCATGGGGGCTGAAGCCGACGACTGTAAACTTTCAGGTTATATACATATATGCATAAACGGCCACACAGGAGGCATCATAATACTTTCAGGCAAAAGTATAAACACAGCCTTTATAATTCAATAAAACATTGTTTTTACAATGGGAATACATGTCACTAGAACATAATATTCTTCGAGCACTGAGCCTCTATTGAATGAGCGCCTTCAAGGACTTCTTCAAAGTAGTGTTCGGCAGGTACTCAGCCTGCTGCAAAACTCTGGGTTGCAATTGCGGTGGCCTCCATCTCTGCCCAGTATGTCTTGACACGGGTAAGTGCCTGTTGGAAATATGCCCTAGAGGCAATAATAAATTAGTTATTATTATATTTCCTTGTTCATGATAATCGTTTATTATCCATGCTATAATTGTATTGATAGGAAACTCAGATACATGTGTGGATACATAGACAACACCATGTCCCTAGTAAGCCTCTAGTTGACTAGCTCGTTGATCAATAGATGGTTACGGTTTCTTGACCATGGACATTGGATGTCATTGATAACGGGATCACATCATTAGGAGAATGATGTGATGGACAAGACCCAATCCTAAGCCTAGCACAAAGATCGTGTAGTTCGTATGCTAAAGCTTTTCTAATGTCAAGTATCATTTCCTTAGACCATGAGATTGTGCAACTCCCGGATACCGTAGGAATTCTTTGGGTGTGCCAAACGTCACAATGTAACTGGGTGGCTATAAAGGTACACTACAGGTATCTCCGAAAGTGTCTGTTGGGTTGGCACGAATCGAGACTGGGATTTGTCACTCCGTGTGACGGAGAGGTATCTCTGGGCCCACTCGGTAGGACATCATCATAATGTGCACAATGTGATCAAGGAGTTGATCACGGGATGATGTGTTACGGAACGAGTAAAGAGACTTGCCGGTAACGAGATTGAACAAGGTATAGGGATACCGACGATCGAATCTCGGGCAAGTACAATACCGCTAGACAAAGGGAATTGTATACGGGATTGATTAAGTCCTTGACATCGTGGTTCATCCGATGAGATCATCGTGGAACATGTGGGAGCCAACATGGGTATCCAGATCCCGCTGTTGGTTATTGACCGGAGAACGTCTCGGTCATGTCTGCATGTCTCCCGAACCCGTAGGGTCTACACACTTAAGGTTCGGTGACGCTAGGGTTGTAGAGATATTAGTATGCGGTAACCCGAATGTTGTTCGGAGTCCCGGATGAGATCCCGGACGTCACGAGGAGTTCCGGAATGGTCCGGAGGTAAAGAATTTATATATAGGAAGTCCTGTTTTCGGCCATCGGGACAAGTTTCGGGGTCATCGGTATTGTACCGGGACCACCGAAGGGTCCCGGGGGTCCACCGGGTGGGGCCACCTGCACCGGGGGGCCACATGGGCTGTAGGGGGTGTGCCTTGGCCCTATATGGGCCAAGGGCACCAGCCCCAAGAGGCCCATGCGCCAAGAGAGAGAAAAAAGGGGAGAGTCCTAAAGGGGGAAGGCACCTTCGAGGTGCCTTGGGGAGGATGGACTCCTCCCCCCCTTGGCCGCACCCTTCCTTGGAGGAAGGGGCAAGGGCTGCGCCTCCCCCCTCTCCCTTGGCCCTATATATAGTGGGGAAAAGGAGGAGCAACCATACCTAAGGCCTGGCGCCTCCCTCTCCCTCCCGTGACACATCTCCCTCCTCCCGCAGCGCTTAGCGAAGCCCTGTTGGAATCCCGCTACTTCCACCATGCCGTCGTGCTGCTGGATCTCCATCAACCTCTCCCTCCTCCTTGCTGGATCAAGGCGTGGGAGACGTCTCCGTTCCGTACGTGTGTTGAACGCGGAGGTGCCGTCCGTTCGGCGCTAGGATCATCGGT
Organism: Triticum urartu; assembly: GCF_003073215.2. Classification (NCBI taxonomy): domain Eukaryota; kingdom Viridiplantae; phylum Streptophyta; class Magnoliopsida; order Poales; family Poaceae; genus Triticum; species Triticum urartu. The sequence goes on from NC_053022.1 coordinate 101,602,854, forward strand.
GATTTGAATCACGACGAGTACGACTCCATCAACCCCGTTCTCTTGAACGCTTCCGCGCGCGATCTACAAGGGTATGTAGATCCACTCCTCCCTCGTTGCTAGATGACACCATAGATTGATCTTGGTGACACGTAGGAAAATTTGAATTATTGCTACGTTCCCCAACAGTGGCATCATGAGCTAGGTCTATGCGTAGTTTCTATGCACGAGTAGAACACAAAGTAGTTGTGGGCGTTGATTTTGTTCAATATGCTTGCCGTTACTAGTCTTATCTTGATTCGGCGGCATCGTGGGATGAAGCGGCCCGGACCGACCTTACACGTACTCTTACGTGATACTGGTTCCACCGACTGACATGCACTAGTTGCATAAGGTGGCTAGCGGGTGTCTGTCTCTCCCACTTTAGTCGGATCGGATTCGATGAAAAGGGTCCTTATGAAGGGTAAATAGCAATTGGCATATCACGTTGTGGTTTTGCGTAGGTAAGAAACGTTCTTGCTAGAAACCCATAGCAGCCACGTAAAACATGCAAACAACAATTAGAGGACGTCTAACTTGTTTTTGCAGGGTATGCTATGTGATGTGATATGGCCAAAAGGATGTGATGAATGATATATGTGATGTATGAGATTGATCATGTTCTTGTAATAGATGATCATGGAGCCCCAAGATGGAGATCAAAGGAGCTATATGATATTGGCCATATCATGTCACTATTATTTGATTGCATGTGATGTTGATCATGTTTATACATCTTATTTGCTTAGAACGACGGTAGTAAATAAGATGATCCCTCATTAAAATTTCAAGAAGTGTTCTCCCCTAACTGTGCACCGTTGCTACAGTTCGTCGTTTCGAAGCACCACGTGATGATCGGGTGTGATAGATCCTTACGTTCACATACAACGGGTGTAAGACAGTTTTACACATGCAAAAACACTTAGGGTTAACTTGACGAGCCTAGCATGTGCATAGACATGGCCTCGGAACACAGAAGACCGAAAGGTCGAGCATGAGTCGTATGGTAGATACGATCAACATGAAGATGTTCACCGATGATGACTAGTCCGTCTCACGTGATGATCGGACACGGCCTAGTTGACTCGGATCATGTAATCACTTAGATGACTAGAGGGATGTCTATCTGAGTGGGAGTTCATAAGATGAACTTAATTATCCTGAACATAGTCAAAAGATCTTTGCAAATTATGTCGTAGCTCGCGCTTCAGTTCTACTGTTTAGATATGTTCCTAGAGAAAATTTAGTTGAAAGTTGATAGTAGCAATTATGCGGACTAGGTCCGTAAATTGAGGATTGTCCTCATTGCGTCATAGAAGGCTTATGTCCTTAATGCACCGCTCAGTGTGCTGAACCTCGAACGTTGTCTGTGGATGTTGCGAACATCTGACATACACATTTTGATAACTACATGATAGTTCAGTGCGTAATGCTAAATGGTTTAGAATTGAGGCGCCAAAGATGTTTTTTGAAACGTCGCGGAACATATGAGATGTTTCGAGAGCTGAAATTGGGATTTCAGGCTCGTGCCCACGTCAAGAGGTATAAGACCTCCGACGATTTTCTTAGCCTACAAACTAAGGGAGAAAAGCTCAATTGTTGAGCTTGTGCTCAGATTGTCTGAGTACAACAATCATTTGAATCGAGTGGGAGTTGATCTCCCAGATAAGATAGTGATGTTTCTCCGAAGTCATTACCACCAAGCTGCTAGAGCTTCGTGATGAACTATAATATATCAGGGACATATATGATGATCCTTGAGATATTCGCGATGTTTGACACCACAAAAGTAGAAATCAAGAAGGAGCATCAATCGTTGATGGTTGGTGAAACCACTAGTTTCAAGAAGGGCAAGGGAACAAAGGGATACTTCATGAAATGGCAATTCAGCTGCTGCTCTAGTGAAGAAACCAAAGGTTGAACCCAAACCCGAGATTGAGTGCTTCTGTAATAAGGGGAACAACCACTAGAGCAGAATTACCCTAGATACTTGGTAGATGAGAAGGCTGGCAAAGTCGATAGTAGTATATTGGATATACATTGTGTTGATGTGTACTTTACTAGTACTCCTAGTAGCACCAGGGTATTAGATACTGGTTCGGTTGCTAAGTGTTAGTAACTCGAAATAAAAGCTACGGAATAAACGGAGACTAGCTAAAGGTGAGCTGACGATATGTGTTGGAAGTGTTTCCAATGTTGATATGATCAAGCATCGCACGCTCCCTCTACCATCGAGTTTGGTGTTTGCGTTGAGCATAGACATGATTGGATTATGTCTATCGCAATACGGTTATTCATTTAAGGAGAATAACGGTTACTCTGTTTATTTGAATAATACCTTCAATGGTCTTGCACCTAAAATGAATGGTTTATTGAATCTCGATCGTAGTGATACACATGTTCATGCCAAAAGATAGTAATGATAGTACCACCTACTTGTGGCACTGCCACGTAAGTCATATCGGTATAAAACGCATGAAGAAGCTCCATGTTGATGGATCTTTGGGCTCACTCATTTTTGAAAGGTTTGAGACATGCGAACCATGTCTATTGGTGTATATGCATGAAGAAACTCCATGCAAATGGACCGTTTGGACTCACTTGATTTTGAATCACTTGAGACATGCAAATCATACCACATGGGCAAGATGACTGAAAGCCTCATTTTCAGTAAAATGGAACTAGAAAGCAACTTGTTGGAAGTAATACATTTTGATGTGTGCGGTCCAATGAGTGCTGAGGCATGTAGTGGATATCGTTATGTTCTTACTTCACAGATGATTTGAGTAGATGTTGAGTATAGTTACTTGATGAATCACGAGTCTGAATTATTGAAAGGTTCAAGTAATTTCAGGGTGAAGTTGAAAGATCGTCGTGACAAGAGGATAAAAGATCTATGATATGATCATAGAGATGAATATCTGAATTACGAGTTTGGCACAGAATTAAGACATTGTGGAAATTGTTTCACAACTAATACAGCCTGGAACACCATAGTGTGATGGTGTGTCCGAACATCATAACTGCACCCTATTTGGATATGATGCATACCATGATGTCTCTTATCGAATTACCACGATAGTTTATGGGTTAGGCATTAGAGACAACCACATTCACTTTAAATAGGGCACCACGTAATTCCGATGAGATGACACCGTATGAACTATGGTTTAGAGAAACCTAAGCTGTCATTTCTTAAAAGTTTGGGGCTGCGACGCTTATGTGAAAAAGTTTGAGGTTGATAAGCTCGAACCCAAAGCGGATAAATGCATCTTCATAGGATACCCAAAACAGTTGGGTATACCTCCTGTCTCAGATCCGAAAGCAATAAGGGATTGTTTCTGGAATCGGGTCCTTTCTCGAGGAAAAGTTTCTCTCGAAAGAATTGAGTGGGAGGATGGTGGAGACTTGATGAGGTTATTGAACCGTCTCTTCAACTAGTGTGTGGCAGGGCACAGGAAGTTGTTCCTGTGGCACCTACACCAATTGAAGTGGAAGCTTATGATAGTGATCATGAGACTTCAGATCAAGTCACTACCAAACCTCGTAGGATGACAAGGATGCGTACTACTTTAGAGTGGTACGTAATCCTGTCTTGGAAGTCATGTTGCTAGACAGCAATGAACCTACGAGCTATGGAGAAGCGATGGTGGGCCCGGATTCCGATAAATGGCTCGAGGCCATGAAATCCGAGAGAGGATCCATGTATGGAAACAAAGTGTAGACTTTGACAGAACAGCTCGATGGTCATAAGGCTGTTGAGTGCAGATGGATTTTAAAAGGAAGACGGACAATGATGGTAAATGTCACCATTAAGAAAGCTCGACTTGTCGTTAAGATGTTTTCCGACAAGTTCAAGGAGTTGACTATGATGAGACTTTCTCACTCGTAGCGATGCTAAGAGTTTGTTGGAATTATATTAGCGATTACTGCATTATTTATGAAATCTTGCAGATAGGATGTCAAAACATTGTTTCCTCGACGGTTTTTGAGGAAAGATTGTATGTGATACAACCGAAAGGTTTTGTCAATCCTGAAAAGATGCTAATAAGGATGCAAAGCTCCAGCAATCCTTCTGAGGACTGGAGTGAGCATCTCGGAGTTGGAATGTACACTTTGATGAGATGATCAAAGATTTTGGGTTTATACAAAGTTTATGAGAAACTTGTATTTCCAAAGAAGTGAGTGGGAGCACTATAGAATTTCTGATGAGTATATGTTTTAACATATTGTTGATCAGAAATGACGTAGAATTTCTGGAAAGCATATAGGGTTATTTGGAAAGTGTTTTCAATGGAAAACCTGGATTAAGCTACTTGAGCATTGAGCATCAAGATCTATAAGGATAGATCAAAACACTTAATGGTACTTTCAAATGAGCACATACCTTGACATGATCTTGAAGGTGTTCAAGATGGATCAGTCAAAGAAGGAGTTCTTGCCTGAGTTGTAAGGTATGAAGTTAAGACTTAAAGCTCGACCACGGCAGAATAGAGAGAAAGGACGAAGGTCGTCCCCTATGCTTAAGACATAGGCTCTATAGTATGCTATGCTGTGTACCGCACCTGAAGTGTGCCTTGCCATGAGTCAGTCAAGGGGTACAAGTGTGATCCAAGAATGGATCACAGGACAGCGGTCAAAGTTATCCTTAGTAACTAGTGGACTAAGGAATTTTCTCGATTATGGAGGTGATAAAGAGTTTGACGTAAAGAGTTACGTCGATGCAAGCTTAACACCTATCCGGATAGCTCTAAGTAGAGATGTCGGATACGTATAATGGAGCAACAATTTAGAATAGCTCCAAGTAGAACAGTTATTTGGAATAGCTCCAAATAGAACGTGGTAGCTACATCTAGGAGATGACATAGAGATTTGTAAAGGACACACGGATCTGAAAGATTCAGACCCGTTGACTAAAACCTCTCTCACAAGCAACATGATCAAACCCGGAACTCATTGAGTCTTAATCACATGATGATGTGAACTAGTTTAGTGACACTAGTAAACTCTTTGGATGTTTGTCACATGGCGATGTGACCTGTGAGTGTTAATCACATGGCAATGTGAACTAGATTATTGACTCTAGTGCAAGTGGGAGACTGTTGGAAATATGCCCTAGAGGCAATAATAAATTAGTTATTATTATATTTCCTTGTTCATGATAATCGTTTATTATCCATGCTATAATTGTATTGATAGGAAACTCAGATACATGTGTGGATACATAGACAACACCATGTCCCTAGTAAGCCTCTAGTTGACTAGCTCGTTGATCAATAGATGGTTACGGTTTCTTGACCATGGACATTGGATGTCATTGATAACGGGATCACATCATTAGGAGAATGATGTGATGGACAAGACCCAATCCTAAGCCTAGCACAAAGATCGTGTAGTTCGTATGCTAAAGCTTTTCTAATGTCAAGTATCATTTCCTTAGACCATGAGATTGTGCAACTCCCGGATACCGTAGGAATGCTTTGGGTGTACCAAACGTCACAACGTAACTGGGTGACTATAAAGGTGCACTACAGGTATCTCTGAAAGTGTCTGTTGGGTTGGCACGAATCGAGACTAGGATTTGTCACTCCGTGTAAACAGAGAGGTATCTCTGGGCCCACTCGGTAGGACATCATCATAATGTGCACAATGTGATCAAGGAGTTGATCACGGGATGATGTGTTACGGAACGAGTAAAGAGACTTGCCGGTAACGAGATTGAACAAGGTATAGGGATACCGACGATCGAATCTCGGGCAAGTACAATACCGCTAGACAAAGGGAATTGTATACGGGATTGATTAAGTCCTTGACATCGTGGTTCATCCGATGAGATCATCGTGGAACATGTGGGAGCCAACATGGGTATCCAGACCCCGCTGTTGGTTATTGACCGGAGAACGTCTCGGTCATGTCTGCATGCTTCCCGAACCCGTAGGGTCTACACACTTAAGGTTCGGTGACGCTAGGGTTATAGAGATATTAGTATGCGGTAATCCGAAAGTTGTTCAGAGTCCCGGATGAGATCCCGGACGTCACGAGGAGTTCCAGAATGGTCCGGAGGTAAAGAATTATATATAGGAAGTGCTATTTCGGCCATCGGGACAAGTTTCGGGGTCACCGGTATTGTACCGGGACCACCGGAAGGGTCCCGGGGGTCCACCGGGTGGGGCCACCTGCCCCGGGGGGCCACATGGGCTGTAGGGGGTGTGCCTTGGCCTATATGGGCCAAGGGCACCAGCCCCAAGAGGCCCATGCGCCAAGAGAGAGAAAAAAGGGGAGAGTCCTAAAGGGGGAAGGCACCTCCGAGGTGCCTTGGGGAGGATGGACTCCTCCCCCCCTTGGCCGCACCCTTCCTTGGAGGAAGGGGAAAGGGATGCGCCTCCCCCCTCTCCCTTGGCCCTATATATAGTGGGGAAAAGGAGGAGCAACCGTACCTAAGGCCTGGCGCCTCCCTCTCCCTCCCGTGACACATCTCCCTCCTCCCGCAGCGCTTAGCGAAGCCCTGTTGGAATCCCGCTACTTCCACCATGCCGTCGTGCTGCTGGATCTCCATCAACCTCTCCCTCCTCCTTGCTGGATCAAGGCGTGGGAGACGTCTCCGTTCCGTACGTGTGTTGAACGCGGAGGTGCCGTCCGTTCGGCGCTAGGATCATCGGTGATTTGAATCACGACGAGTACGACTCCATCAACCCCGTTCTCTTGAACGCTTCCGCGCGCGATCTACAAGGGTATGTAGATCCACTCCTCCCTCGTTGCTAGATGACACCATAGATTGATCTTGGTGACACGTAGAAAAATTTGAATTATTGCTACGTTCCCCAACAGTGCCATACGCGCACCCTCTATGCACGCCGACCTCTTCATAGCATCGATATGCGACACAGCACCAAGGAACTGTTGCACTAGACTAAAATAACTATTCGGCCTTGGCCGCTCCAGCCACAGATGATCCACAATAGACCTCATGGCAAGCCCGGACAACCTATGGAGGTCGGCCCACTCGGTCATTCGCTCATTCAACAGCAGCGGACGCACTGGAACATGGAACTATGACCAGAATAGCCTTTCCACTTCACGATCTTTGTGATCTTTGAAGTACTCGGCCGCATTAGCAGCACTGGCTACCAAATCCACGTATGCGTCTGCAGAACTCCATAGTTGATCAAGAGGGGCATACTTCGGATCTCTGAACTTCGTCCACAACAAAAATGGCTTCCCAGCCGCGATATCCCCAGCTTGACGCAGCTCCTCCTTCGCCGCTCTGATTTTAGAGTGGGCTTCCTTGGCTGCTACCATGGCCTTCTCCAGGTCCGCCGACTTCGCCCGGCTTTCTTTTTCAAGAAGCTGGTAACGGTCGGCGGCATTTTTCAACTCAACGTCCATCATGGCTATTCTCGCCTTGCTTTGGCAATGCGCAGCCTGTTCGGCCCTCAGCTCTTCGACCGCCTTTAGAGCGGCCGCATCACTATTCCTGGCTTGTTCCTTGGCTCGGGCAAGTTCCACCCGAAGGGTCTCCATGGTGGCGGCTCCATCTCCAGTCACAACATATTAAAGATACTAGCATCATGCTCCTCTTACTATGTGTTGATCACCGGAGAAATCACATACCTTGTGCCTCGTCGAGCCGCTTGTTGACAAACACGATGTCGGCATCTGCCGCATCAAGTTGCCGCTTCAGCTCGGCAAACTCACCAGGCCGGCTAGCCACCGGACCTTCAGCCATCTGCACATAAAGGCAACCTAATTATTACCTGGGACTATGATCCTCTGTTTGCCGCCGTTCTCTACGGCAACCAGAGTCTCAGGGGCAACTATCTGCATAGGACACACCTAACGTGTGCGGTATTGTCAAAAACATACACTATTCCACGTACCTCAAAGCCTTTCAGCAGACTCATAAAAGCTTCATGCAACCCTCTTTCGGCGGATGAAATCCTCTCAATCACCGTACCCATCAGCGTACGATGCTCTTTTGAGATGGCCGCTTGCTCCAGAAGATCCCTTAGCGCATCCGATCGCACTCCGGATGGTTCCGGACTCTTTCTGTTGCTCTCTTTAGGAGCCGAATACCGAGGACTTCGGGTGGCCGAAGGATTACCCTCTGGCCTTGGCGGATCAGGAGAAACCCTCCGCGACGACACTTTAGGGTCGCCCGCTTCATGAGGCGGGGTGGCAGGGGGAGGTGTTTCGCTCTCCATCATCTCCGGAAGAAGATCCCCCGAAGACGAACTCTGTCGAGAAGGGCTACGATTCGAACTACAAGATATATGCTTTGGTTATTGTCTTCAGAAGTAATGTAGGATATTTTTACTATTAAGTACCTTTTGTTTACTTACAGTTCGGTAGAGGGCTGATCCCCTTGCAGGCACTATGCGGCAAGAGTGCCCTCCGAGGCAGGACCCTCTGGCGAAGATTTCTTCCCCCGTTTGGAAACCTTTGTTTCCGGGTCTTCAGAGGTGGTCCTCTTCCTTCCTTGGGGAGAGTGAATTTCAGATTCTTCTCCCTAGTTATCCTCCCTCGCGGAGGCGCTAATTCCCCCGGTTTGGATGAATACTGAGTGAGGCCTGCTTTCAGCCTCCTTATTCCCCCCCTTTATCTTCCCCCGAGGGCGCCTGATAAGGCGCCGGCTCGAGCATTCTGGCTAGTACTGGATTGGCCGAGCCTTTGGGAAGGGGGCCCGAACACCTGATCATCTTCGCCTTGGTTACCCAATGCTGGTCAAAGAGCGACTTTTCAGAATGATGTTGTGATAAATAAAAAGACAACGTGTTCGGCCATAGGATTACTTACTTGGGTACCTGGGCGATGACAGCTCAGACCCGCATCCTCGGTGGTGTCCGGACACTTTATTTGTGGTCCGAAGAACAATTTGTACATCTCTTCGAGCGTCATGTGCTACCTCTTGAGAACTGCGTTGGTTTTCCCCGAAGAGGAAGGGATGATGCAGCAAAGTAGCGTAAGTATTTCCCTCAGTTTTTGAGAACCAAGGTATCAATCCAGTAGGAGGCTACACGCGAGTCCCTCGTACCTGCACAAAAAAAATAAATCCTCGCAACCAACGCGAATAGGGGTTGTCAATCCCTACACGGCCACTTACGAGAGTGAGATCTGATAGATATGATAAGATAATATTTTTGGTATTTTTGTGATAAAGATGCAAAGTAAAATAAAGGCAAAGTAAAAAGCAAAGGAAATAACTAAGTAGTAGGAGATTAATATGATAAAGATAGACCTGGGGGCCATAGGTTTCACTAGTGGCTTCTCTTGAGAGCATAAGTATTATATGGTGGGTGAACAAATTACTGTTGAGCAATTCACAGAATTGAGCATAGTTATGAGAATATCTAGGTATGATCATGTATATAGGCATCACGTCCGAAACAAGTAGACCGACTCCTGCCTGCATCTACTACTATTACTCCACTCATCGACCGCTATCCAACATGCATCTAGAGTATTAAGTTAAAAACAGAGTAACGCCTTAAGCAAGATGACATGATGTAGAGGGATAAACTCATGCAATATGAAGAAAACCCCATCTTGTTATCCTCGATGGCAACAATACAATACGTGCCTTGCTGCCCCTACTGTCACTGGGAAAGGACACCGCAAGATTGAACCCAAAGCTAAGCACTTCTCCCATTACAAGAAAGATCAATCTAGTAGGCCAAACCAAACTGATAATTCAAAGAGACTTGCAAAGATAACCAATCATACATAAAAGAATTCAGAGAAGATTCAAATATTGTTCATAGATAGACTTGATCATAAACCCACTATTCATCGGTCTCAACAAACACACTGCAAAAAGAAGATTACATCAAATAGTTCTCCACAAGAGAGGGGGAGAACATTGTATTGAGATCCAAAAAGAGAGAAGAAGCCATCTAGCTAATAACTATGGACCCGTAGGTCTGAGGTAAACTACTCACACTTCATCGGAGGGGCTATGGTGTTGATGTAGAAGCCCTCCGTGATTGATGCCCCCTCCGGCGGAGCTCCGAAACAGGCCCCAAGATGGGATCTCATGGATACAGAAAGTTGCGGTGGTGGAATTAGGTTTTTGGCTCCGTATCAGATCATTTGGGGGTACGTAGGTATATGTAGGAGGAAGGAGTACGTCGGTGGAGCAACAGGGGGCCCAGGAGGGTGGAGGGCGCGCTTGGGGGGGGGGGGAGGCGCGCCCCCTACCTCGTGGCCTCCTCTTTTGTGTCTTGACGTAGTGTCCAAGTCTCCTAGGTCTTGTTCGTTGAGAAAATCACGTTCCCGAAGGTTGCATTCCGTTTGGACTCCGTTTGATATTCCTTTTCTTTGAAACCCTAAAACAGGCAAAAACATCAATTTTGGGTTGGTTCTCCGGTTAATAGGTTAGTCCCAAAAATAATATAAAAGTGGATAATAAAGCCCAATAATGTCCAAAATAGTAGATACTATAGCATGGAGCAATCAAAAATTATAGATACGCTGGAGACGTATCAAGCATCCCCAAGCTTAATTCCTGCTCGTCCTCGAGTAGGTAAATGAGAAACAGAATTTTTGATGCGGAGTGCTACTTGGCATAATTTTAATGTAATTCTTCTTAATTGTGGTATGAATATTCAGATCCGTAAGATTCAAGACAAAAGTTCATATTGACATAGAAATAATAATACTTCAAGCATACTAACAAAGCTATTATGTCTTCTCAAAATAACATGGCCAAAGAAAGTTCATCCCTACAAAATCATATAGTTTAGTCATGCTCCATTTTCGTCACACAAGAATGCTCTCATCATGCACAACCCCGATGACAAGCCAAGCAATTGTTTCATACTTTAGTAATCTCAAACCTATAAACTTTCACGCAATATATGAGCGCGAGCCATGGACATAGCACTATGGGTGGAATAGAATATAATGAGGGGGGTTATGTGGAGAAGACAAAAAGGAGAAAGTCTCACATCAACGAGGATAATCAATGGGCTATGGAGATTCCCACCGATTGATGTTGATGCAAGGAGTAGGGATTGCCATGCAACGGATGCACTAGAGCTATAAATGTATGAAAGCTCAACAAAAGAAACTAAGTGGGTGTGCATCCAACTTGCTTGCTCACGAAGACCTAGGGCACTTGAGGAGGCCCATTGTTGGAATATACAAGCCAAGTTCTATAATGAAAATTCCCACTAGTATATTAAAGTGACAAAACAAGAGACTCTCTATCATGAAGATTATGGTGCTACTTTGAAGCACAAGTGTGGTAAAGGATAGTAACATTGCCCCTTCTCTCTTTTTCTCTCATTTTTTGGGCCTTCTCTTTTTTATGGCCTTTCTATTTTTTTCTTTATGGACTTTCTCTTTTTTATGGCCTTTCTCCTTTTTTTATATAATTCCTCACTTGGGACAATGCTCTAGAAAATGATGATCATCACACTTCTATTTATTTACAACTCAATGATTACAACTCGATACTAGAACAAAAGATGACTCTATATGAATGCCTCCGGCGGTGTACCAGGATATGCAATGGACCAAGATGACATGTATGAAAGAATTATGAACGGTGGCTTTGCCACAAATACTATGTCAACTACATGATCATGCTAAGCAATATGACAATAATGAATGTGTCATGATAAACGGAACGGTGGAAAGTTGCGTGGCAATATATCTCAGAATGGCTATGGAAATGCCAAAATAGGTAGGTATGGTGGCTGTTTTGAGGAAGATATAAGGAGGTTTATGTGTGAAAGAGCGTATCATATCACGGGGTTTGGATGCACCGGCGAAGTTTGCGCCAACTCTCAATGTGAGAAAGGGCAATGCACAGTACCGAAGAGGCTAGCAAGGATGGAAGGGTGAGAGTGCGTATAATCCATGGACTCAACATTAGTCATAAAGAACTCACATACTTATTGCAAAAATCTACAAGTCATCAAAAACCTCGACACTACGCGCATGCTCCTAGGGGGATAGATTGGTAGGAAAAGACCATCGCTCGTCCCCGACCGCCGCTCATAAGGAGGACAATCAAATAACACCTCATGTTTCAAATTTGTTACACAACGTTTACCATACGTGCATGCTACGGGACTTGCAAACTTCAACACAAGAATTTCTCAATTTCACAACTACTCAACTAGCACGACTTTGATATTATTACCTCCATATCTTAAAACAATCATCAAGCATCAAACTTTTCTTAGTATTCAAAACACTCATACGAAAATTTAACTAATCTTGAATACCTAGCATATTAGGATTTTAAGCAAATTACCATGCTATTTAAGACTCTCAAAATAATATAAGTGAAGCATGATAGATCAATAGTTTCTATAAAACAAATCCATCACCGTGCTCTAAAAGATATAAGTGAAGTACTAGAGCAAAACTATATAACTCAAAAGATATAAGCGAAGCACATAGAGTATTCTAGAAAATTCCAAATCATGTATGGCTCTCTCAAAAGGTGTGTCAGCAAGGATGATTGTGGTAAACTAAAAAGTAAAGACTCAAATCATACAAGACGCTCCAAGCAAAGCACATATCATGTGGAAAATAAAAATATAGCTCCATGTAAAGTTACCGATAGAAGTAGACGAAAGAGGTTTGCCTTCCGGGGCATGCCCAAGCTTTGGCTTTTAGGTGTCCTTAGATTATATTGGGGGTGCCATGGGCATCCCCAAGCTTAGGCTCTTGCCACTCCTTGTTCCATAATCCATCAAATCTTTACCCAAAACTTGAAAACTTCACAACACAAAACTCAAAGTAGAAAATCTCGTGAGCTCCGTTAGCGAAAGAAAACAAAAGACCACTTCAAGGTACTGTAATGAACTCATTCTTTATTTATATTGGTGTTAAACCTACTGTATACCAACTTCTCTATGGTTTATAAACTATTTTTAATAGCCATAGATTCATCAAAATAAGCAAACAACACACGAAAAACAGAATCTGTCAAAAACAGAACAGTCTGTAGTAATCTGTAGCTAGAGCAAGATCTGGAACCCCAAAAATTCTAAAATAAATTGCTGGACGTTAGGAATTTATCTATTAATCATATTAAAAAATAATTAACTAAATATCACTTTCCAAATAAAAATTCCAGTAGTTCTCGTAAGCGCTAAAGTTTATGTTTTTTACAGCAAGTGTAACAAGACTGTCCCCAAGTCTTCCCAACGGTTCTACTTGGCACAAACACTAATTAAACACAAAAAACACAACCAAAACAGAGGCTAGATAAATTATTTATTAATAAACAGGAGCCAAAATCAAGGAATAAAAATAAATTTGGGTTGCCTCCCAACAAGCGCTATCGTTTAACGCCCCTAGCTAGGCATAACAAGCAAGGATAGATCTAGGTATTGCCATCTTTGGTAGGCAATCAATAGGTGGCTCTCATAATAGATTCATAAGGTAATTTAATTTTATTTCTAGGAAAGTGTTCCATGCCTTTCCTTAATGGAAATTGGAATCTAATATTTCCTTCCTTCATATCAATAATTGCACCAATCGTTCTAAGGAAAGGTCTACCAAGAATAATAGGACATGAAGGATTGAAATCTATGTCAAGAACAATAAAATCTACGAGCACATAATTCCTATTTGCAACAATAATAACATCATTAATTCTTCCCATAGGTTTCTTAATAGTGGAATCCGCAAGGTGCAAGTTTAAAGAGCAATCATCAAAATTACGGAAACCTAACAAATCACACAAAGTCTTTGGAATCGTGGAAACACTAGCACCCAAATCACATAAAGCATAGCATTCATGATCTTTAATTTTAATTTTAATAGTTGGTTCCCACTCATCATAAAGTTTTCTAGGGATAGAAACCTCCAATTCAAGTTTTTCTTCATAAGATTGCATCAAGGCATCAACGATATGTTTAGTAAATGCTTTATTTTGACTGTAAGCATGAGGAGAATTTAGCACAGATTGTAACAAGGAAATACAATCAATCAAAGAGCAATTTTAATAGTTAAATTCCTTGAAATCCATAATAGTGGGTTTAGCAACATCTAAGGTTTTAATTTCTTCAATCCCACTTTTATCAATTTTAGCATCAAGATCAAAAAATTCCGAATTCTTGGAACGCCTTCTAGGTAAAGGTGGATCATATTCAGTCCCATCATTATCAAGATTCATATTGCAAAACAAAGATTTAATAGGGGACACATCAATAACTTTTATATCTTCATCATTATTTTCATAGGAACTAGGAGAACACACTCTTATAAAGGCATCTTTCTTAGCACGCATCCTAGCGGTTCTTTCTTTGCACTCATCAATGGAAATTCTCATGGCTTTGAGAGACTCATTGATATCATGCTTAGGTGGAATAGATCTAAGTTTCAAAGAATCAACATCAAGAGAAATTCTATCAACGTTCCTAGCCAACTCATCAATCTTAAGCAATTTTTCTTCAATCAAAGCATTAAAATTCTTTTGCGAAGTAATAAATTCTTTAATATTAGATTCAAAATCAGAGGGCATCTTATTATAATTTCCATAAGAATTGTTGTAGGAATTACCATAATTATTAGAGGGATTACTAGGATAAGGCCCAGGATTGAAATTTCCTCTATACGCGTTGTTACCAAAATTGTTCCTACGAACAAAATTCACATCCATAGATTCATTATTACTCTCAATCAAAGTAGACAAGGGCATATCATTAGGATCAGAAGAAACACTCTTATTAGGAAATAATTTTATAAGTTCATCCATCTTTCCACTCAAAACATTAATTTCTTCTATCGCATGCACCTTTCTATTAGTAGATCTTTCAGTATGCCATTGAGAATAACTAACCATAATATTATCTAGGAGTTTATTAGCTTCTCCTAAAGTGATTTGCATAAAAGTGCCTCCCGCGGCCGAATCTAAAAGATTTTTAGAAGCAAAATTCAATCCGGCATAATTTTTTTGTATAATCATCCACCAATTTAAACCATGAGTAGGGAAATTACGTACTATTAGTTTCATTCTCTCCCAAGCTTGTGCAACATGTTCATGATCAAGTTGCTTAAAATTCATAATATCGTTTCTAAGAGAGATGATCTTAGCGGGAGGAAAATACTTAGAGATAAAAGCATCTTTGCACTTATTCCATGAATCAATACTATTTTTTGGCAAAGACGAAAACCAAACTTTAGCACGATCTCTAAGTGAAAAAGGAAATAGCTTAAATTTAACAATATCATTATCCACATCTTTCTTATTTTGCATATCACACAAATCAATGAAGCTATTTAGATGGGTAGCGGCATCTTCACTAGGAAGGCCGGAAAACGGATCTTTCATGACAAGATTCAGCAAAGCAGTATTAATTTCACAAGATTAAGCATCGGTAAGAGGAGAAATCGGAGTGCTAATAAAATCATTGTTGTTGGTATTGGTGAAGTCACAAAATTTAGTATTATTTTGAGCCATCGTGACAAGCAAGCGAACTAACACACAAGCAAACAAAAAAACAAGCGGGCAAAAAGAGGCAAATAGAGAAAGAGATGGAGGATAGACAGAGAGAGAGAGGGCGAATAAAATGGCAAGGGTGAAGTGGAGGAGAGGAAAACGAGAGGCAAATGGCAAATAATGTAATGCGGGAGATAAGGGTATGTGATGGGTACTTGGTATGTTGACTTTTGTGTAGACCTCCCCGGCAACGGCGCCAGAAATCCTTCTTGCTACCTCTTGAGCACTGCGTTGGTCTTCCCCGAAGAGGAAGGGATGATGCAGCAAAGTAGCGTAAGTATTTCCCTCAGTTTTTGAGAACCAAGGTATCAATCCAGTAGGAGGCTACGCGCGAGTCCCTCGTACCTGCACAACACAAATAAATCCTCGCAACCAACGCGAATAGGGGTTGTCAATCCCTACCCGGCCACTTACGAGACTGAGATCTGATAGACATGATAAGATAATATTTTTGGTATTTTTGTGATAAAGATTCAAAGTAAAATAAAGGCAAAGTAAAAAAGCAAAGGAAATAACTAAGTAGTAGGAGATTAATATGATAAAGATAGACCCGGGGGCCATATGTTTCACTAGTGGCTTCTCTCAAGAGCATAAGTATTCTACGGTGGGTGAACAAATTACTGTTGAGCAATTGACAGAATTGAGCATAGTTATGAGAATATCTAGGTATGATCATGTATATAGGCATCACGTTCGAAACAAGTAGACCGACTCCTGCCTGCATCTACTACTATTACTCCACTCATCGACCGCTATCCAGCATGCATCTAGAGTATTAAGTTAAAAACAAAGTAACGCCTTAAGCAAGATGACATGATGTAGATGGATAAACTCATGCAATATGAAGAAAACCCCATATTGTTATCCTCGATGGCAACAATACAATACATGCCTTGCTGCCCCTACTGTCACTGGGAAAGGACACCGCAAGATTGAACCCAAAGCTAAGCACTTCTCCCATTGCAAGAAAGATCAATCTAGTAGGCCAAACCAAACTGATAATTCAAAGAGACTTGCAAAGATAACCAATCATACATAAAAGAATTCAGAGAAGATTCGAATATTGTTCATAGATAGACTTGATCATAAACCCACAATTCATCGGTCTCAACAAACACACCGCAAAAAGAAGATTACATCGAATAGTTCTCCACAAGAGAGGGGGAGAACATTGTATTGAGATCCAAAAAGAGAGAAGAAGCCACCTAGCTAATAACTATGGACCCGTAGGTCTAAGGTAAACTACTCACACTTCATCGGAGGGGCTATGGTGTTGATGTAGAAGCCCTCCGTGATCGATGCCCCCTCCGGCGGAGCTCTGGAACAGGCCCCAAGATGGGATCTCGTGGATACAGAAAGTTGCGGCGGTGGAATTAGGTTTTTGGATCCGTATCTGATCGTTTGGGGGTACGTAGGTATATATAGGAGGAAGGAGTACGTCGGTGGAGCAACAGGGGGCCCACGAGAGTGGAGGGCGCCTGGGGGGGGGGGTAGGCGCGCCCCCTACCTCGTGGCCTCCTCTTTTGTGTCTTGACATAGGGTCCAAGTCTCCTGGGTCTTGTTCGTTGAGAAAATCACGTTCCCGAAGGTTTCATTCTGTTTGGACTCCGTTTGATATTCCTTTTCTTCGAAACCCTAAAACAGGCAAAAACAACAATTCTGGGCTGGGCCTCCGGTTAATAGGTTAGTCCCAAAAATAATATAAAAGTGGATAATAAAGCCCAATAATGTCCAAAACAGTAGATAATATAGCATGGAGCAATAAAAAAATTATAGATACGTTGGAGACGTATCATCATGCCGGGGAAATGCTGAATAGTTCGCGGTCCTTCCGGGTTGAATTCCCACATACGAAGGGGTCGACGTTTGCAAGGGGGGACTCGACGAACTAGCATGACTTGCATTACCATGACCAGGCTGACATCTCTCTCAAGGAGATCTCAGATGTGACTCTGCAATATCGACACATCCTTTACTGGCCCCCAGTCCAGCCCCTTTTTGATCCATGACGTCAGTTGTGGTGGGGGCCCGAGCGAAAGGCTGGGGCGGCTTCCCACTTGGTGCTCCGGGGAGCTGTGATATAAAACCATTCCCGTTGCCATAAACTAGACACCTCAGGGAAGGAACCCTCTGGCCATGGAACATCAGCGTTTTTTCTTATTACGGCACCTCCGCACTCCGCGTGTCGCCCCTCGATCATCTTCGGCTTCACATTGAAAGCCTTGAGCTACATGCCGAAGTGTGGGGTAATGCGGAGGAAGGCCTCACACACGACGATGAACAACGAGGTGTGAAGGAGGGAATCCGAGGCCAGGTCATGGAAATCCAGCCCATAGTAGAACATGAGCCCCCTAACAAAGGGATCCAAAGCAAGGCCTAGCCCTCGGAGGAAGTGAGAGATGAATACAACGCTCTCGCCGGGTTCGGGAGTGGGAATGACCTGCCCTCGAGCAGGCAACCTGTGCGAGATTTCGATAGTCAAATACCTGGCCTCTCTTAGCTTCTTGATGTCTTCCTCTGTGACAGAGGAAGGCATCCACCGACCTTGAAGGTTGGACCCGGACATGGTTGAAGGTCCGAAGCGCCTGACCTGAGCCTTGGGTGTTGGAACTCGAGGTAGGGGAAGGATTCGATTGAGCACGAGAGGGAAAAAGGACAGGCCTTGAGCCCTTTATAAAGAGGGTGAATATCAAGCGTCCTCCTCGTGGCCGTTTGGGACTTGCCTAAAATTGAGGAGTCATACCAACGGGCACGATTGGGTTACCCACGTCCGTATTGATGACAATCCCGTAATAAGGGGGACATGATCTCTGCTTCGACAAGACGTGTCAAGAAAACCGCCTCGCGATATGTGCAGTGCTGGTTGAGAAAAACGGTTCGAATAATGACCGGGCCATGGCATGATGTCATGTTGCTAAACGTGTCAGCAGATTGGATTTGTGGAAATATTATTCTCTCTACGGTGGTATGTGGAACTTGTTTTGCAGAGCCGGATAGTATTCTTGTGTTCAAAGTCTTCTATGGAGTATTCGGACGAAGAACCCGCCTTGCAATGCCGAAGACAAATCTGCGCGCCGGACTCATCGTCATTGAAGCCTGGTTTAGGGGCTACTGAGGGAGTCCTGGATTAGGGGGTCTCCGGACTGCCGGACTATATCCTTTGGCCGGACTGTTGGACTATGAAGATACAAGATTGAAGACTTCGTCCCGTGTCCGGATGGGACTCTCCTTGGCGTGGAAGGAAAGCTTGACAATACGGATGTGTAGATCTCCTCCCTTGTAACTGACTTTGTGTAACCCTAGCCCCCTCCGGTGTCTATATAAACCGGAGGGTCTAGTCCGTAGGACAACAGACAATCATACCATAGGCTAGCTTCTAGGGTTTAGCCTCTACGATCTCATGGTAGATCAACTCTTGTAATACTCATATCATCAAGATCAATCAAGTAGGACGTAGGTGTAACGCCCCGAGACCGATGTGCCAGGTGTCCTCCAGTTATTCACTATTGTTGCCTTGTCTTTTGCTTGCGTGTCACATCTTCCCATGTCATCATACGCATTGCATCATCATGTTTTTGAAAACTTGCATTCGTCCGGGTTCTCCGAGTTCTTTCCGTTGTCCGTTCTGAGCCCAGACACATTTGCACGCACCCGTGGCATGTCCGAAATAGTATTTTATAAGTGGCCGGAAAATGTTCTCGGAATGGTTTGAAAGTTGGCATGTGGTGTTTTTATGTTGTAGTTAGGTCGCCTGCCAAGTTTCATCGCATACGGAGTTCGTTTGATAGCCCAACGGATAACTATAGCGACATTATAGTCGGTCTAACGTCGGACGTTTTCGGTCTCCGGAAACAGATGCCGGGCCCTCCCTCTCTCTTCTCCCCCTCGCAGTCTGGCCACGACCCACCTAGTCCATCCTCCTTCCCCTCTTCGCTTCCGGAGTTGTCCGATGCGACCGCACGGTCCGAAACCCTCTCTGCACAGTGCATCGAACCCCTCACGTGCGCATCCGAAATTGTCCCGGACCCGACCCGAACAGTCGTCACCGTTGTGTCCGGATCATCCCCAAACATCTACAAAACGTCACCGTTTTCTTATTTGGACCTCCTAACTATTTATTTTCTCGACCGCCCGATTACGATCGGAGGGATCCGATAGCCCCAACTTAATCCACCTGTCATATAAATACACAAGGTCCAACCCTAAAAATCAGGTACCTTGTCCCATCCTACCTAGCGCCGCCGCCAATCTGCCCAACCACAGCGCTGCCTCCACCTACCAGTCCATCGATCCACCCAACCAGAGCCCTCTCATGGCTCCCTTCGATTCCTCCTTCCTCCTGGCCGAGGAACCAGCGCCGCTCGCCGATCTCCTGCCCGAGGCCTCGTCCCCGCCGACGACCAAGCCCAGCAGCAGCTCCTCGCGCATCCTCTGCTCCTCGACATCCTCTGCTAGCAGCCGCCTTCCCTCCCGACTCCCGTGCGGGTCCAGCACCAAAGGAGAGCAGCTCCTCGAGCCTTCGATCCAGCGGGCAGGTGCCGAGAGCCAACTCACCCCGCCCCCGTCAGCTAGCCGTACGGTCTCTGGAGACCTCGTCGCCGGCAAGCCTCGCCGGAGAACCTCCCAGGCCGGATCCCGCCGCCCTCTCTGTTTTTCCTGGCCATCTCCTTCTCCTCCTTCCTCTAACCTCCCTCTATCTCCAGCCTTGTATAGGGACCCCCATGGCCACCGGATCTGGGTGCCCCGCCGTTGTCCTGCCCATGTTCGGCCTCCCCTGCTGCTGCCTCGCCCGAATCAGGCGGATCCGGCGAGCTGTTCGCCGCTGCCGTCCGCATCAGCTGCCTGCTCGTTCCTCGCTTCAGGGACGAGTCGAGCGCTGCCCCGTTGACCGCCCTTTTCCTTCGCCTGCTCGACCGCGCCCCCTGGGCCGCCTCCACCGACAATCGCCAAGGCCCAGGCGCTTCCTCCCCAGCCAGCCTCCTTCACCAACGGGCCGAAGCCCATGGTGAGCAGTCGCCTAGATCCTATGCACTGTTGGGCCGGCCTTTGTTGCGACCCATATCTGTTTTTTTTCAGTTATGCGAATTTGTCTATTTTTTTCCAGTTAACCTGTTTTACAGTTTAGTCCCTCTAGATCATGCATTTAATAGCTCATCAACGGTGCATCATATTAAAATGATTTATATATGAAACTTGCTTAGAATTTCATCTAGTTTAATAATATGCAACTTTCATCCATGTAAAAATGCTTAAACTGTTGTTTGCATTAATTTACTCCTATGCCATGCTAAAATGATTTAATTCATAACTAAATAACCGTAGCTCCAAATTTAATAAACTTTATATGTAAATGGGGTAGAAAAATGCCTAGTTTAACATGGTGGCCTCACTTTGCATGTTTAAAAACTCTAAAATATTGTTTAGGGCAGAACAGTACCAAACTTTAAAATATGCATATGAGGAGTTTCCGGAAATTGTTGTTCGTTGTTTCCGGCCTCATTTAAACTTGACTAGATAGGTAGTTTTCATTTGCTTCACCTCTTGCCATGCTAACAACATTTAATCTTCTTGGGTACATAAACGAGAGAGAACTAAATAAGTCATGTGGTGTTTCGTCAATATGGAACGGAGTTGCATATTGAGCTCCACTTAATCTGTAGGATTGTTTGTGCACTTTGCCATGCCATGTATCATTAAACCGGACATGCATCATACTTGTTTGCGCATCGTGTCATGCTTATGTGGTGGTTGTTCACTATGTTGTTTGCTTCTTTCCGGTGTTGCTTCTTCGGGTTGGTTCCGATAACGTCGTGTTTGTGAGGACCCGTTCGACTACGTCCGTTTGTGTTCTTCATGGACTCGTTCTTCTTCCTTGCGGGATCTCAGGCAAGATGACCATACCATAGAAATCACTTCTATCTTTGCTTGCTAGATGCTCGCTCTTTTGGTATGCCTATGCCGCGATACCTACCACTTGCTTATTACGCCACCCATATTGTTGAACCAAGCCTCTAACCCACCTTGTCCTAGCAAACCGTTGATTGGCTATGTTACCGCTTTGCTCAGCCCCTCTTATAGCGTTGTTAGTTGCAGGTGAAGATTGAAGTTTGTTCCTTGTTGGAACATGGAGATGTTGTTCCTTGTTGGGATATCACAATATATCTTATTTAATTAATGCATCTATATACTTGGTAAAGGGTGGAAGGCTCGGCCTTATGCCTGGTGTTTTGTTCCACTCTTGCCGCCCTAGTTTTCGTCATATCGGTGTTATGTTCCCGGATTTTGCGTTCCTTACGCGGTTGGGTTATAATGGGAACCCCTTGACAGTTCGCTTTGAATAAAACTCCTCCAGCAAGGCCCAACCTTGGTTTTACCATTCGCCACCTAGCCTTTTTTTCCATGGGAGTCGCACATCCCGAGGGTCATCTTATTTTAACCTCCCCGGGCCAGTGCTTGTCTAAGTGTTGGTCCGAAATGGGCAGCCTGCGGGGCCACCTCGGGGAAACTTGAGGGCTGGTTTTACTCGTAGCTTGACCTATCTGGTGTTGCCCTGAGAACGAGATATGTGCAGCTCCCATCAGGATGTCGGCGCATCGGGCGGTGTTGCTGGTTTAGTTTTACCCTGTCGAAATGTCTTGTTGTACCGGGATACCGAGTCTGATCGGAATGTCTCGGGAGGAGGTCTATTCCTTCGTTGACCGTGAGAGCTTGTGATGGGCTAAGTTGGGACTCCCCTGCAGGGATTTGAACTTTCGAAAGCCGTGCCCGCGGTTATGGGCAGATGGGAATTTGTTAATGTCCGGTTGTAGATAACTTGAACCTTAACTTAATTAAAATGAATCAACCGCGTGTGTAACCGTGATGGTCTCTTTCCGGCGGAGTCCGGGAGGTGAACACGGTGTTGGAGTTATGCTTGACGTAGGTTGTCTAGGATCACTTCTTGATCATACTTTTATTGACCGTGCTTTGCCTTCTCTTCTCGCTCTCATTTGCGTATGTTAGCCACCATATATGCTAGTCGCTTGCTGCAGCTCCACCTCATACCTTTACCTTACCCATAAGCTTAAATAGTCTTGATCGCGAGGGTGCGAGATTGCTGAGTCCCCGTGACTCACAGATACTTCCAAAACCAGTTTGCAGGTGCCGATGAGTCCGTGCAGATGACGCAACCCAGCTCAGGAGGAGCTCGATGAAGATCCTTGTCCTTTGTGTTGTTTCGTTCTAGTTGATTAGTAGTGGAGCCTAGTTGGGGTCGATCGAGGACTGTGTCGCATTTGGGGTTCTTCTTTTATTTTGGTTCCATAGTCGGACCTTGTTTGTATCTGGATGATGTAATGTTTTATTCATGTATTGTGTGAAGTGGCGATTGTAAGCCAACTATGTATCTCTTTTCCCTTATGTATTACATGGGTTTGTGTGAAGATTACCTCACTTGCGACATTGCTTTCAATGCGGTTATGCCTCTAAGTCGTGCTTCGACACGTGGGAGATATAGCCGCATCGAGGGCGTTACAAGTTGGTATCAAAGCCTTCCCCGACCTTAGGAGCCCCCATTGCTTGATCGTTTTTAGCAGCCGTTGTTGAGTCTCGAAAAATGTTTTGAGTCATTTAGGAATTATATATCGGAGAGTTTAGGAATTCTTTTTACTTCCCAGTCCCTTCATCGCTCTGGTAAGGCATCCTGACGTAGAGTTTTGACTCTTCTCTTCTCAAATTTCACTAAAATTTTTTTTAGGATCACGCGGGTATCTTGGAATCGTTCCGATGGTTTTATGATGAGAACATTGTCTTGGTGCCTCCTGTCAGGGTTTTTTTGGAAGTGTCCCGGGGAGTTAAGCTCCGAGGTGTTGTCGTCATAATTTTATCATTGCAGTTCTGGAATACCTGAGTTTAGTACGCCGACATCGAAAATCTCTTTTATGCAGTTCGTTGGTGAGATAACCTCGACGCCACCCAGTACTGGGGCGGGAGTTCGGGAGTATTGCCATAACTTGTATAACGGATGCTTTTCGAAGGTTGAGGTAGATGATTTCCGAAGGTTTCTTGGTTATGTGTTGAAGGATGGATACAGCTGGATGTAGGATTTGCTAGTTTTGGGTGAGATATTATGCTTCCCCTGTATCCCCAACACCTGATTGCATAACCGGAAAGGTTTGGGAGTTTCATAAGTGGGAATTCAAGTAGCTCTTAGGATATTTTTCCGACAGATGTATGATTTGAAATTGGGGTTCGACGTCTAGTGGTCCGCCTATTCACGGTTGGTTTTACAGTGGTCTCGTTGTGTCTTAAAGAGTCCTTGGCTATGCCGACTCGGGGACACTTCGTATGTCATGTGCACTGCCTTGTACATGATGGTGCTGTACGATCGAGCCCGTGTAGGCCCCACCACGAAAACTTCGGATGAAATCTCAGTCATATGTTTGTTCCGGCTTATTCTACAAGCCAATCCTTTGTTTTTTTGTTTTGAGTTGTGGTATTCGAGTTGCTTCAATGTCTAAATGTTGATTCCATACCTTTTCTAAACGGTGTTCTCATACTCCGATGTGGATACCAATCCTTCATGATAATCGAGATTGTCAGGTCAATCCTTTTCAACCGGTGTGCTTCTCTTCAAGTGGATCTGATCATTTTCAACATCCGCAAGATCAACTCAAAGTCTTCTCAACGTTGTTCGTTTCATCCGTTTCCAAGTTGCCTTTGTTTTCCCGCCCTCCCTCCCTTGTTTTTCTTCAAGGACTCAGATTTCTTAATCGAGTATCCATCTTATTGATGTGAAGCCTCTCCATTCCTTTTCTGTCAATGTTCGTATCCGGTGTTTCTCATGAAGATTCTAATGGAGCTTCAAGCTCATCATTCTTCGTTATTTTCCTTCTCCGGTGGTTTCAAGTCAAGCTTTGGTGATCTTACCCTTTCCTCATTTCAATGCCTTCTCATACCGGTGCACCTCATAATAATTCACTTCTCACTATTCATTTGTCCCGGAGTGCTCAAAATATCTCAGAAGGCTCGTCTTTTCATTCAAGATCAGTTCAACCTATTTTGAGGATGTTATCTCATTGAAGTCATTTAATTCAACCGGTGCAATCTCTCTTTTAAATCGTTCAACGGTGTTTATTTTGAGTGGGCCCTAACCCACAGGTCTTTTCCCAGGATCTTACCTGACTCTTCCAATCTTCCCAGAGCTATCCTCAAATTTCTTTTCGAAGTTTGACGTAAGAATGAATTGTCATCAGTCAAATGTCTTTCTCCTAGATCTCCCAATTCTTTTCATCGTTGGCTCAACCTCTTCGTTTTGATTCTTCCGGAGTGTCTAAATAATTCTTGGTGGTGTTTCTCGTCGTCATTCTCGGATTTTGAAGACCGAAGAAGAGTTTCTCTTTAATCTTGCTCCATTCTCTTCAAGATTCGTGATTCTAGCTTGTTGCCATCCCCTCGTATTTGTTTTGATCGTGAGAATTCTTTTCACCTATCCGGAGTAATTCAAGAGTCTTCTCAGTTTGTTATCCGGAGTCCATCAATTCAGGTTTATTCATTCTCAGCTTTCATCTCTCGTTCCCCAAATCTTACCGGTACATCATTCAAATATTCTCTATTAAGCTCGTGACCTATTTGTCCTCTTGTATCTAAATTCTCTCAAGCATCTTCGTTTAATTGCTAATTCTTCCCGGTGTGTCTTCATGTTTTAATCGTTCTTTTCAATTCTTACGGTGGTTCGTTCAAGAGTTTTCTTCCTTCGTGTATCATATCTATGCATTCGTGCTTTTCAAATTCTACCGATGGATCGTTGAAGACTTTCTCAAGTTTGCGCCATATCTCTCTTAATCCTTTCTACGAGAATAAGTAGTGTGCCAAATCCGTTGCTTGTCATCAATTAAATTGGTGAAGGTTAAGCATAATGTAATTCTTATTCTTGTTCCATCCATATGTTAATCTTTTCCTCCGGAGTTTGCTCATGACGAATAGTTTCTTGATCGCTTTGGTTAATCTTTATTTTATGGAGCTCCAAGTTATTTCAATTATATCATTTCAAAGCTCCATCTAATCATTGCAAGGTTTCAATCTTATTCTTTTCATCCTTCACTTCCTTTTGATCATCCTTTTATTACCGGAGTTCTCACGAAGGTTCTACATGATGGTTCATCAAGGATTTAATTCCTTCTCGAAGTGTTCATCAAGATTCTTTTCAGAGGAGCTCCAGCATTCTTCTTCTTGCTATCCGGAGTGCATTTCTTTCTTCCGTATCATTGGAGGTGGTATTATGTCATTCTTGATATCTTGAGTTCATGTTTCATGATTCACATGTTATCAAGAATGAGATATTTTAAATCCATCAATCTCGTCATTGGAGTTATCTTGGGTCATATTTCACCTAAAGCCTTCCCTAAGGATTGTTGCTATTTATGGTGCCCATAAATGACCCAAATTCTTCATTTATCCTCCCGGTGAAATAGTTTCTCGTCCCCTTGTCTTATAAATCCAATCAAATCTTTTCCGTGAGTGGCAAGTTGTCACCCCATAATGTTGAGATGCCTTCTATAAGCCCACTTCAAGCTTGTCCTTCCGTTGTTGGTGTTCCAACAATTCCATTCAACCCTTCTCCTAAAGATGCCTTTTCAGGCTCTTTTGTAGCAGAAGTTGGCATTGTCTTCTACTTTCATTTGTCTCAATTATCTTTACTCTACTCTTTCGTTCCAGAGGCATTGTGATGTTTCTCTCTGAAACCCATCTTCTTGTTTTGTCAGGATCGTGTTCTTTTCGTCCTTATCCTTTTAACCGGAGTGTCGTGCCTGCTTTTCGATTTTTTCCCATTCTGCCAAGTTTTGCCTCCCTTCTCAGACGGAGTGCTGCTCAAATTATATCATTCTTAATCCTTCTCTATCTTGTTTTAACCGGAGTGGTTTCAATATACATCTTGCCCTTCAACCTCAAGGTTTTTCGCAATGTTCTTTGTCCCTCTTTTCTAACGGAGTGTTTTCAAATTTGTCATCTCCGTTATTCTTTTTCTCGAAATGGCTTAACCTTTTCAAGGTTCTTTGGTCTCACTCGTTTGTCAAAGAAGCAACTTAGTTTTACCTCTCCTCTTCCTCTTCCGTTTTCCCTCCGGTGCCATTCTAGATTTCGGGACGAGATCCTCTCGTAGTGGTGGAGTGTTGTAACGCCCCGAGACGGATGTGCCAGGTGTCCTCCAGTTATTAGCTGTTGTTGCCTTGTCTATTGCTTGCGTGTCGCATCTTGCCATGTCATCATACGCATTGCATCATCATGTTTTTCAAAACTTGCATTCGTCCGGGTTCTCCGAGTTCTTTCCGTTGTCCGTTCTGAGCCCAGACACATTTGCACACGCCCGTGGCATGTCCGAAATAGTATTTTATAAGTGGCCAGAAAATGTTCTCGGAATGGTTTGAAAGTTGGCATGTGGTGTTTTTATGTTGTAGGTAGGTCGCCTGCCAAGTTTCATCGCATTCGGAGTTCGACATTATAGTCGGTCTAACGTCGGACGTTTTCGGTCTCCGGAAACAGATGCCGGGCCCTCCCTCTCTCTTCTCCCCCTCGCAGTCTCGCGACGGCCCACCTAGTCCATCCTCCTTCCCCTCTTCGCTTCCGGAGTTGTCCGATGCGACCGCACGGTCCGAAACCCTCTCTGCACAGTGCATCGAACCCCTCACGTGCGCGTTCGAAATTGTCCCGGACCCGACCCGAACAGTCGTCACCGTTGTGTCCAGATCATCCCCAAACATCTACAAAATGTCACCGTTTTCTTATTTGGACCTCCTAACTATTTATTTTCTCGACCGCCCGATTACGATCGGAGGGATCCGATAGCCCCAACTTAATCCACCTGTCATATAAATACACAAGGTCCAACCCTAAAAATCAGGTACCTTGTCCCATCCTACCTAGCGCCGCCGCCACTCCCTTGGGATCCTCTCATTCCAATCTGCCCAACCACAGCGCTGCCTCCACCTACCAATCCATCGATCCACCCAACCAGAGCCCTCTCATGGCTCCCTTCGATTCCTCCTTCCTCCTGGCCAAGGAACCAGCGCCGCTCGCCGATCTCCTGCCCGAGGCCTCGTCCCCGCCGACGACCAAGCCCAGCAGCAGCTCCTCGCGCATCCTCT
Organism: Triticum urartu; assembly: GCF_003073215.2. Classification (NCBI taxonomy): domain Eukaryota; kingdom Viridiplantae; phylum Streptophyta; class Magnoliopsida; order Poales; family Poaceae; genus Triticum; species Triticum urartu. Next base: position 101,630,454 of record NC_053022.1, read on the forward strand.
GCTCCTCGACATCCTCTGCTAGCAGCCGCCTCCCATCCCGACTCCCGTGCGGGTCCAGCACCAAAGGAGAGCAGCTCCTCGAGCCTTCGATCCAGCGGGCAGGTGCCGAGAGCCAACTCACCCCGCCCCCGTCAGCTCGCCGTACGGTCTCTGGAGACCTCGTCGCCGGCAAGCCTCGCCGGAGAACCTCCCAGGCCGGATCCCGCCGCCCTACTCTGTTTTTCCTGGCCATCTCCTTCTCCTCCTTCCTCTAACCTCCCTCTATCTCCAGCCTTGTATAGGGACCCCCATGGCCACCGGATCTGGGTGCCCCGCCGTTGTCTTGCCCGTGTTCGGCCTCCCCTGCCGCTGCCTCGCCCGGATCAGGCGGATCCGGCGAGCTGTTCGCCGCTGCCGGCCGCATCATTTGCCTGCTCGTTCCTCGCTTCAGGGACGAGTCGAGCGCTGCCCCGTTGACCGCCCTTTTCCTTCGCCTGCTCGACCGCGCCCCATGGGCCGCCTCCACCGACAATCGCCAAGGCCCAGGCGCTTCCTCCCCAGCCAGCCTCCTTCACCAACGGGTCGAAGCCCATGGTGAGCAGTCGCCTAGATCCTATGCACTGTTGGGCCGGCCTTTGTTGCGACCCATATCTGTTTTTTCCAGTTATGCGAATTTGTCTATTTTTTTCCAGTTAACCTGTTTTACAGTTTAGTCCCTCTAGATCATGCATTTAATAACTCATCAACGGTGCATCATATTAAAATGATTTATATATGAAACTTGCTTAGAATTTCATCTAGTTTAATAATATGCAACTTTCATCCATGTTAAAAATGCTTAAACTGTTGTTTGCATTAATTTACTCCTATGCCATGCTAAAATGATTTAATTCATAACTAAATAACCGTAGCTCCAAATTTAATAAACTTTATATGTAAATGGGGTAGAAATGCCTAGTTTAACATGGTGCCTACTTTGCATGTTTAACAACTCTAAAATATGTTTAGGGCAGAACAGTACCAAACCTAAATATGCATATGAGGAGTTTCCGGAAATTGTTGTTCGTTGTTTCCGGCCTCATTTAAACTTGACTAGATAGGTAGTTTTCATTTGCTTCACCTCTTGCCATGCTAACAACATTTAATCTTGTTGGGTACATAAACGAGAGAGAACTAAATAAGTCATGTGGTGTTTCGTCAATATGCAACGGAGTTGCATATTGAGCTCCACTTAATCTGTAGGATTGTTTGTGCACTTTGCCATGCCATGCCATGTATCATTAAACCGGACATGCATCATACTTGTTTGCGCATCGTGCCATGCTTATGTGGTGGTTGTTTACTATGTTGTTTGCTTCTTTCCGGTGTTGCTTCTTCGGGTTGGTTCCGATAACGTCGTGTTTGTGAGGACCCGTTCGACTACGTCCGTTTGTCTTCTTCATGGACTCGTTCTTCTTCCTTGCGGGATTTCAGGCAAGATGACCATACCCTCGAAATCACTTCTATCTTTGCTTGCTAGTTGCTCGCTCTTTTGCTATGCCTATGCTGCGATACCTACCACTTGCTTATCATGCCTCCCATATTGTTGAACCAAGCCTCTAACCCACCTTGTCCTAGCAAACCGTTGTTTGGCTATGTTACCGCTTTGCTCAGCCCCTCTTATAGCGTTGTTAGTTGCAGGTGAAGATTGAAGTTTGTTCCTTGTTGGAACATGGAGATGTTGTTCCTTGTTGGAACATGTTTACTTGTTGGGATATCACAATATATCTTATTTAATTAATGCATCTATATACTTGGTAAAGGGTGGAAGGCTCGGCCTTATGCCTGGTGTTTTGTTCCACTCTTGCCGCCCTAGTTTCCGTCATATCGGTGTTATGTTCCCGGATTTTGCGTTCCTTACGCGGTTGGGTTATAATGGGAACCCCTTGACAGTTCGCTTTGAATAAAACTCCTCCAGCAAGGCCCAACCTTGGTTTTACCATTCGCCACCTAGCCTTTTTCCCTTGGGAGTCGCGCATCCCGAGGGTCATCTTATTTTAACCCCCCGGCCAGTGCTTGTCTAAGTGTTGGTCCGAAATGGGCAGCCTGCGGGGCCACCTCGGGGAAACTTGAGGGCTGGTTTTACTCGTAGCTTGACCTATCCGGTGTTGCCCTGAGAACGAGATATGTGCAGCTCCCATCAGGATGTCGGCGCATCGGGCGGTGTTGCTGGTTTAGTTTTACCCTGTCGAAATGTCTTGTTGTACCGGGATACGAGTCTGATCGGAATGTCTCGGGAGGAGGTCTATTCCTTCGTTGACGGTGAGAGCTTGTGATGGGCTAAGTTGGGACACCCCTGCAGGGATTTGAACTTTCGAAAGCCGTGCCCGCGGTTATGGGCAGATGGGAATTTGTTAACGTCCGGTTGTAGATAACTTGTACCTTAACTTAATTAAAATGAGTCAACCGCGTGTGTACCCGTGATGGTCTCTTTCCGGCGGAGTCTGGGAAGTGAACACGGTGTTGGAGTTATGCTTGACGTAGGTTGTTTTAGGATCACTTCTTGATCATACTTTTATCGATCGTGCTTTGCCTTCTCTTCTCGCTCTCTTTTGCGTATGTTATCCACAATATATGCTAGTCGCTTGCTGCAGCTCCACCTCATACTTTTACCTTACCCATAAGCTTAAATAGTCTTAATCGCGAGGGTGCGAGATTGCTGAGTCCCCGTGGCTCACAGATACTTCCAAAACCAGCTTGCAGGTGCCGATGAGTCCGTGAAGATGACGCAATCTAGCTCAGGAGGAGCACGATGAAGATCTTGTCCTTTGTGTTGTTTCGTTCTAGTTGATAAGTAGTGGAGCCCAGTTGGGGTCGATCGGGGACCTTGTCGCATTTGGGGTTCTTCTTTTATTTTGGTTCCATAGTCGGACCTTGATTGTATTTGGATGTTGTAATGCTTTATTCATGTATTTGTGTGAAGTGGCGATTGTAAGCCGACTATGTATCTTTCCCTTAGGTATCACATGGGTTGTGTGAAGATTACCTCACTTGCGACATTGCTTTCAATGCGGTTATGCCTCTAAGTCGTGCTTCGACACGTGGGAGATATAGCCGCATCGACGAGGATCGTATCACTGAAGGATGAGAGTGATGTACAACATCCAATCTGAGAAGGGTCAACTGCCGAACCTGTGAGGTAATCAACTTGCTTGCTGGTCAATTGAGTGGCCCCTAGTATTTGCAATGACACAACACGAATATGGACTTATTTTATATTTCCTAATATATTCATGATAAGTTGTATTTTCCTAATTTATTCATGCTATAATTGTGTTATCCGGAAATCGTAATACATGTGTGAATAATAGACACCAACATTCCCTAGTAAGCCTCTAGTTGACTAGCTCGTTGATCAACAGATAGTCATGGTTTCCTGACTATGGACATTGGATGTCATTGATAACGAGATCACATCATTAGGAGAATGATGTGATGGACAAGACCCAATCCTAAACATAGCATAAAGATCGTATAGTTCGTTTGCTAGAGTTTTTCCAATGTCAAGTATCTTTTCCTTAGACCATGAGATCGTGTAACTCCCGGATACCGTAGGAGTGCTTTGGGTATACCAAACGTCACAACGTAACTGGGTGACTATAAAGGTAGACTACGGGTATCTCCGAAAGTGTCTGTTGGGTTGACACAGATCAAGACTGGGATTTGTCACTCCGTATGACGGAGAGGTATCATTGGGCCCACTCGGTAATGCATCATCATAATGAGCTCAAAGTGACCAAGTGTCTGGTCACGGGATCATGCATTACGGTACGAGTAAAGTGACTTGCCGGTAACGAGATTGAACGAGGTATTGGGATACCGACGATCGAATCTCGGGCAAGTAACATATCGATTGACAAAGGGAATTGCATACGGGGTTGATTGAATCCTCGACATCGTGGTTCATCCGATGAGATCATCGTGGAGCATGTGGGAGCCAACATGGGTATCCAGATCCCGCTGTTGGTTATTGACCGGAGAGTCGTCTCGGTCATGTCTGCTTGTCTCCGAACCCGTAGGGTCTACACACTTAAGGTTCGGTGACGCTAGGGTTGTGAAGATATGTATATGCAGTAACCCGAATGTTGTTCGGAGTCCCGGATGAGATCCCGGACGTCACGAGGAGTTCCGGAATGGTCCGGAGGTAAAGAATTATATATAGGAAGTGCTGTTTCGGCCATCGGGACAAGTTTCGGGGTTATCGGTATTGTACCGGGACCACCGGAGGGGTCCCGGGGGCCCACCGGGTGGGGCCACCTGTCCCGGGGGGCCACATGGGCTGTAGGGGGTGCGCCTTGGCCTACATGGGCCAAGGGCACCAGCCCTACTAGGCCCATGCGCCTAGGGTTTCCATGGGGGAGGAGTCCAAGTGGTGGAAGGCACCTCTAGGTGCCTTGGGGGGGGAGGGATTCCTCCCCCTGGCCGCCGCACCTAGGAGATCAGATCTCCTAGGCTGCGCACCACCCCCCCTTGGCCCTCCTATATATAGTGGGGGAGAGGAGGGACTTCATACCCAGCCCCTGGCGCCTCCCTCTCTCCCCGTTACGTCTCTCCTTCGTAGTATAGGCGAAGCCCTGCTACTGTGACGCCCTGCATCCACCACCACGCCGTCGTGCTGCTGGATCTTCATCAACCTCTCCTTCCCCCTTGCTGGATCAAGAAGGAGGAGACGTCTCCCGTCCCGTACGTGTGTTGAACGCGGAGGTGCCGTCCGTTCGGCGCTTGGTCATCGGTGATTTGGATCACGTCGAGTACCCCTTCCTCATCCCCGTTCTTTGAACGCTTCCGCGCGTGATCTACAAAGGTATGTAGATGCATCCGATGACTCGTTGCTAGATGAACTCCTAGATGGATCTTGGTGAAACGAGTAGGAAAAATTTTGTTTTCTGCAACGTTCCCCAACAGTGGCATCATGAGCTAGGTCTATGCGTAGTTCTTCTTGCGCGAGTAGAACACAATTTGTTGTGGGCGTAGATTTGTCAACTTTCTTGCCGCTACTAGTCTTTTCTTGCTTCAGCGGTATTGTGGGATGAAGCGGCCCGGACCAACCTTACACGTATGCTTACGTGAGACCGGTTCCACCGACTAACATGCACTAGTTGCATAAGGTGGCTGGCGGGTGTCTGTCTCTCCCACTTTAGTTGGAGCGGATTCGATGAACAGGGTCCTTATGAAGGGTAAATAGAAGTTGACAAATCACGTTGTGGCTTTAACGTAGGTAAGAAGACGTTCTTGCTAGAACCCTAATTCAGCCACGTAAAACTTGCAACAACAATTAGAGGACGTCTAACTTGTTTTTTGCAGCAAGTGGTTTGTGATATGATATGGCCAAAGTTGTGATGAATGATGAATGATCTATATGTGATGTATGAGATGTTCATGCTATTGTAATAGGAATCACGACTTGCATGTCGATGAGTATGACAACCGGCAGGAGCCATAGGAGTTGTCTTTATTCTTTTATATGACCTGCGTGTCATTGAGAAACGCCATGTAAATTACTTTACTTTATTGCTAAACGCGTTAGCCATAGTAGTAGAAGTAATAGTTGGCGAGCAACTTCATGGAGACACGATGATGGAGATCATGATGATGGAGATCATGGTGTCAAGCCGGTGACAAGATGATCATGGAGCCCCAAGATGGAGATCAAAGGAGCTATGTGATATTGGCCATATCATGTCACGTTTATTATTTGATTGCATGTGATGTTTATCATGTTTTGCATCTTGTTTACTTAGAACGACGGTAGTAAATAAGATGATCCCTCATACTAATTTCAAGAAGTGTTCCCCCTAACTGTGCACCGTTGCGACAGTTCGCTGTTTCAAAACATCACGTGATGATCGGGTGTTTTATTCAGACGTTCACATACAACGGGTGTAAGACAGATTTACACATGCAAACACTTAGGTTGACTTGACGAGCCTAGCATGTACAGACATGGCCTCGGAACACAGAAGACCGAAAGGTCGAGCATGAGTCGTATAGAAGATACGATCAACATGAAGATGTTCACCGATGTTGACTAGTCCGTCTCACGTGATGATCGGACACGGCCTAGTCAACTCGGATCATGTAATACTTAGATGACTAGAGGGATGTCTAATCTAAGTGGGAGTTCATTAATAATTTGATTAGATGAACTTAATTATCATGAACTTGGTCTAAAATCTTTGCAATATGTCTTGTAGATCAAATGGCAAATGTAGTCCTCAACTTCAACGCGTTCCTAGAGAAAACCAAGCTGAAAGACGATGGCAGCAACTATACGGACTGGGTCCGGAACCTGAGGATCATCCTCATAGCTGCCAAGAAAGATTATGTCCTACAAGCACCGCTAGGTGAAGCTCCCGTCCCATAGAACCAAGACGTTATGAACGCTTGGCAGACACGTGTTGACGACTACTCCCTCGTTCAGTGCGGCATGCTTTACAGCTTAGAGCCGGGGCTCCAAAAACGTTTTGAGAGACATGGAGCATATGAGATGTTCGAAGAGCTGAAAATGGTTTTTCAAGCTCATGCCCGGATCAAGAGATATGAAGTCTCCGATAAGTTCTTCAGCTGTAAGATGGAGGAAAATAGTTCTGTCAGTGAGCACATACTCACTATGTCTGGGTTACATAACCGCTTGTCTCAGCTGGGAGTTAATCTCCTGGGTGATGCGGTCATTGACAGAATCCTCCAGTCGCTTCCACCAAGCTACAAGAGCTTTGTGATGAACTTCAACATGCAGGGGATGCAAAAGACCATTCCTGAGTTGTTCTCAATGCTGAAATCAGCGGAGGTAGAAGTCAAGAAGGAACATCAAGTGTTGATGGTCAATAAAACCACTAAGTTCAAGAAAGGCAAGGGTAAAAAGAACTTCAAGAAGGACGGCAAGGAGGTTGCCGCACCCGGCAAGCAAGCTGCCGGGAAGAAGCCAAAGAATGGACCCAAGCCCGAGACTAAGTGCTTTTATTGCAAGGGAAGCGGTCACTGGAAGCGGAATTGCCCTAAATACTTAGCAGACAAGAAGGCCGGCAAAACAAAAGGTATATGTGATATACATGTAATTGATGTGTACCTTACTAGTGCCCGTAGTAGCTCCTGGGTATTTGATACCGGTGCAGTTGCTCACATTTGTAACTCAAAGCAGGGGCTGCGGAATAAGCGGAAACTGGCAAAGGACGAGGTGACGATGCGCGTCGGGAATGGTTCCAAGGTCAATGTGATCGCCGTCGGCACGCTACCTCTACATCTACCTTCGGGATTAGTTTTAAACCTTAATAATTGTTATTTAGTGCCAGCTTTGAGCATGAACATTGTATCGGGATCTCGTTTAATTCGAGATGGCTACTCATTTAAATCCGAGAATAATGGTTGTTCTATTTATATGAGAGATATGTTTTATGGTCATGCTCCTATGGTGAATGGTTTATTCTTTATGAATCTCGAACGTGATGCTACACATGTTCATAATGTGAGTACCAAAAGATGTAAGGTTGATAATGATAGTCCCACATACTTGTGGCACTGCCGCCTTGGTCACGTAGGTGTCAAATGCATGAAGAAGCTCCATGCAGATGGACTTTTAGAGTCTCTTGATTATGAATCATTTGACACGTGCGAACCATGCCTCATGGGTAAGATGACCAAGACTCCGTTCTCAGGAACAATGGAGCGAGCAACCAACTTATTGGAAATCATACATACTGATGTGTGCGGTCCAATGCGTGTTGAGGCTCGCGGTGGCTATCGTTATGTTCTCACGCTCACTGATGATTTAAGTAGATATGGGTATATCTACTTAATGAAACACAAGTCTGAAACCTTTGAAAAGTTCAAGGAATTTCAGAGTGAGGTTGAGAATCAACGTGACAGGAAAATCAAGTTTCTACGATCAGATCGTGGAGGAGAATACTTGAGTCACGAATTTGGCACACATTTAAGAAAATGTGGAATAGTTTCACAACTCACACCGCCTGGAACACCTCAGCGTAACGGTGTGTCCGAACGTCGTAATCGCACTCTATTAGATATGGTGCGATCTATGATGTCTCTTGCCGATTTACCGCTATCTTTTTGGGGCTATGCTTTAGAGACTGCCGCATTCACTTTAAATAGGGCTCCGTCGAAATCCGTTGAGACGACACCGTATGAATTATGGTTTGGGAAGAAACCTAAGCTGTCGTTTCTAAAAGTTTGGGGATGCGATGCTTATGTCAAGAAACTTCAACCTGAAAAGCTCAAACCCAAGTCGGAAAAATGCGTCTTCATAGGATACCCAAAAGAAACTATTGGGTACACCTTCTACCTCAGATCCGAAGGCAAGATCTTTGTTGCCAAGAATGGGTCCTTTCTAGAGAAAGAGTTTCTCTCGAAAGAAGTAAGTGGGAGGAAAGTAGAGCTTGATGAAGTATTACCTCTTGAACCGGGAAATGGCACAACTCAAGAAAATGTTCCTGAGGTGCCTGCACCGACTGGAGAGGAAGTTAATGATAATGATCAAGATACTTCTGATCAAGCTCCTACTGAAATTTGAAGGTCCACAAGGACACGTTCCGCACCAGAGTGGTACGGCAACCCTGTCTTGGAAATCATGTTGTTAGACAACGGTGAACCCTCGAACTATGAAGAAGCGATGGCAGGCCCGGATTCCAAAAAATGGCTAGAAGCCATGAAATCCGAGATAGGATCCATGTATGAAAACGAAGTATGGACTTTGACTGACTTGCCCGTTGAACGGCGAGCCATAGAAAATAAATGGATCTTTAAGAGGAAGACAGACGCGGATGGTAATGTGACCATCTATAAAGCTCGACTTGTTGCCAAGGGTTATCGACAAGTTCAAGGGGTTGACTATGATGAGACTTTCTCACCGGTAGCGAAGCTAAAGTCCGTCCGAATCATGTTAGCAATTGCTGCATTCTATGATTATGAGATATGGCAAATGGACGTCAAAACGGCATTCCTTAATGGTTTCCTTAAGGAAGAATTGTATATGATGCAGCCGAAAGGTTTTGTCGATCCTAAGAATGCTGACAAGGTGTGCAAGCTCCAACGCTCGATTTATGGGCTGGTGCAAGCATCTCGGAGTTGGAACATTCGCTTTGATGAGATGATCAAAGAGTTTGGGTTTACGCAGACTTATGGAGAAGCCTGCGTTTACAAGAAAGTGAGTGGGAGCTCTGTAGCATTTCTCATATTATATGTAGATGACATACTATTGATGGGAAATGATATAGAACTCTTGGACAGCATCAAGGCCTACTGGAATAAAAGTTTTTCAATGAAGGACCTTGGAGAAGCTGCTTATATATTAGGCATCAAGATCTATAGAGATAGATCGAGACGCCTCATAGGTCTTTCACAAAGCACATACCTTGATAAGATATTGAAGAAGTTCAATATGGATCAGTCTAAGAAGGGGTTCTTGCCTGTGTTACAAGGTATGAAATTGAGCTCAGCTCAATGTCCGACCACGGCAGAAGATATAGAAGAGATGAGCGTCATCCCCTATGCATCAGCCATAGGTTCTATTATGTATGCCATGCTGTGTACCAGACCTGATGTAAACCTTGCCGTAAGTTTGGTAGGAAGGTACCAAAGTAATCCCGGCAAGGAACACTGGACAACGGTCAAGAATATCCTGAAGTACCTGAAAAGGACTAAGGAAATGTTTCTCGTTTATGGAGGTGACGAAGAGCTCGTCGTAAAGGGTTACGTCGACGCTAGCTTCGACACAGATCTGGATGACTCTAAGTCACAAACCGGATACGTGTATATTTTGAATGGTGGGGCAGTAAGCTGGTGCAGTTGCAAGCAGAGCGTCGTGGCGGGATCTACATGTGAAGCGGAGTACATGGCAGCCTCGGAGGCAGCACATGAAGCAATATGGGTGAAGGAGTTCATCACCGACCTAGGAGTCATACCCAATGCGTCGGGGCCGATCAAGCTCTTCTGTGACAACACTGGAGCTATTGCTCTTGCCAAGGAGCCCAGGTTTCACAAGAAGACAAAGCACATGAAGCGTCGCTTCAACTCCATTCGTGAAAATGTTCAAGATGGAGACATAGAGATTTGTAAAGTACATACGGACCTGAATGTAGCGGATCCATTGACTAAACCTCTCCCTAGAGCAAAACATGATCAACACCAGAATTCCATGGGTGTTCGATTCATCACAATGTAACTAGATTATTGACTCTAGTGCAAGTGGGAGACTGTTGGAAATATGCCCTAGAGGCAATAATAAAAGCATTATTATTATATTTCCTTGTTCATGATAATTGTCTTTATTCATGCTATAATTGTATTATCCGGAAATCGTAATACATGTGTGAATAACAGACACCAACATGTCCCTAGTAAGCCTCTAGTTGACTAGCTCGTTGATCAACAGATAGTCATGGTTTCCTGACTATGGACATTGGATGTCATTGATAATGAGATCACATCATTAGGAGAATGATATGATGGACAAGACCCAATCCTAAACATAGCACAAGATCGTATAGTTCGTTTGCTAGAGTTTTCCAATGTCAAGTATCCTTTCCTTAGACCATGAGATCGTGTAACTCCCGGATACCGTAGGAGTGCCTTTGGGTATACCAAACGTCACAACGTAACTGGGTGACTATAAAGGTAGACTACGGGTATCTCCGAAAGTGTCTGTTGGGTTGACATGGATCAAGACTGGGATTTGTCACTCCGTATGACGGAGAGGTATCACCGGGCCCACTCGGTAATGCATCATCATAATGAGCTCAAAGTGACCAAGTGTCTGGTCACGGGATCATGCATTACGGTATGAGTAAAGTGACTTGCCGGTAACGAGATTGAACGAGGTATTGGGATACCGACAATCGAATCTCGGGCAAGTAACATATCGATTGACAAAGGGAATTGCATACGGGGTTGATTGAATCCTCGACATCGTGGTTCATCCGATGAGATCATCGTGGAGCATGTGGGAGCCAACATGGGTATCCAGATCCCGCTGTTGGTTATTGACCGGAGAGTCGTCTCGGTCATGTGTGCTTGTCTCCCAAACCCGTAGGGTCTACACACTTAAGGTTCGGTGACGCTAGGGTTGTGAAGATATGTATATGCAGTAACCCGAATGTTGTTCGGAGTCCCAGATGAGATCCCGGACGTCACGAGGAGTTCCGGAATGGTCCGGAGGTAAAGAATTATATATAGGAAGTGCTGTTTTGTCCATCGGGACAAGTTTCGGGGTTATCGGTATTGTACCGGGACCACCGGAGGGGTCCCGGGGGCCCACCGGGTGGGGCCACCTGTCCCGGGGGGCCACATGGGCTGTAGAGGGTGCGCCTTGGCCTAGATGGGCCAAGGGCATCAGCCCCACTAGGCCCATGCGCCTAGGGTTTCCATGGGGGAGGAGTCCCACTAGTGGAAGGCACCCCTAGGTGCCTTGGGGGGGAGGGAAACCTCCCCTTGGCAGCCACACCTAGGAGATTGGATCTCCTAGGCTGCGCACCACCCCCCCTTGGCCCTCCTATATATAGTGGGGGATAGGAGGGACTTCATACCCCAGCCCCTGGCGCCTCCCTCTCTCCCCGTTACGTCTCTCCTTCGTAGTATAGGCGAAGCCCTGCTACTGTGACGCCCTGCATCCACCACCACGCCGTCGTGCTGCTGGATCTTCATCAACCTCTCCTTCCCCCTTGCTGGATCAAGAAGGAGGAGACGTCTCCCGTCCTGTACGTGTGTTGAACGCGGAGGTGCCGTCCGTTCGGCGCTTGGTCATCGGTGATTTGGATCACGTCGAGTACGCCTTCCTCATCCCCGTTCTTTGAACGCTTCCGCGCGTGATCTACAAAGGTATGTAGATGCATCCGATGACTCGTTGCTAGATGAACTCCTAGATGGATCTTGGTGAAACGAGTAGAAATTTTTTTGTTTTCTGCAACGTTCCCCAACACGTGTCCCCCGCCTCCTATTACCATCCGCCTTAGACGCACAGTTCGGGACCCCCTACCCGAGATCCGCCGGTTTTGACACCGACAGGGGGCTTGCAGTGCAACGAGTGCAGTTTGTCTTTTGTTCGCCGACCTATTATTCCCTTAAGAACGCTAGCTTTCGGCTTCACCCATCTGAGGTACACATCCGGATAACCCGGCTATAACAATCGTAGAGGTGCTCCCTTTATGCCCTAGCCGAACAAACGGGAATGTAGGGCATATGCACAGCAGCCAGGCAACCCAGCTTGGCAAAAACTTAAGTCATAAAGGTGCATATAATGGAAAAGAAAAGACATATATGAAAAGACGACGCATATATGCGGCGAGCTTTATGCTCGAATAATAATAATAATAATAAGCTTATGTGACAAGAAGCCCCCAGGTATTGGGGGGTATATACATTTAAGGATGTATACCCCTTAAGTGTGTGGTTTATCCGAAAACGGGTTAAAAGTCGTATAATAACGAAAAGAAGAAAGAGAAAGAAGAGAAAAAGGTAACGAACTGTGAGTCCGGACTTAGGCGTAGAATCTTCGGAGTCTAGCAACATTCCAAGGGTTCGGCTCTAAGAGATTGTCCGATGCATTACGAAGGCGATAGGCTCCTCAAGTGAGAACTTCATCTATAATGAAGGGACCATCCCATTTGGGCTTGATCTTGTCCTTTTTCTTCTCTGGTAGGCATAGAACGAGTTCACCGACATTGTAAGTATTGGCCCGCACTTCTCTGCTTTGGTATCTTCGAGCTTGTTGTTGGTAGAATGCTGAGCGAGCTTTTGTGACATCACGCTCCTCCTCCAGGCCGCCTAAGTCATCTTGTCGATCGAGCTCGGCCTCTCTCTCTTTGTACATGCGTACTCGAGGTGAGTCGTGAATAATATTGCAAGATAGCCTCTGCGCCGTACACCATAAAGAACGTTGTGTATCTGGTCATGCGATTGGGCGTGGTCCGCAGTCCCCAAAGTGCGGAGTCCAGCTCCTCAACCTAGTGTTTATCTGACTCCTTTAAGGATCACACTAGTCTGGGTTTGATGCCGCTCATTATCAGGCCATTAGCCCATTCGACTTAACCATTTGTTTGGGGGTGATAGACGGAGGCATAATCGAGCTTGATGCCCAGATTAGCGCGCCAGGTTTTTACTTCGTCGGCTGTGAAGTTAGAGCCATTATCAGTGATGATGCTGTGTGGGACACCATAGCGGTGTACGACACCGGATATGAAGTCTATCACTGGTCCAGCTTCGGCCGTTTTAACTGGTTTGGCCTCTATCCACTTAGTGAATTTATCTACCATGACCAGCAGGTATTTTTTCTTATGGCTTCCCCCTTTGAGGGGTCCGACCATGTCAAGCCTCCAGACCACGAAAGGCCAAGTAATGGGGATTGTTTGTAGGGCGGTAGGCGGCATATGTCTTTGATTGGCAAAAAGCTGGCATCCTACACAACGCTGGACGAGGTCTTGTGCATATACTGGGGCCGTGGGCCAGAAAAAACTGGTACGGAAGGCCTTACTTACGTGGGCCCGAGTTGCGGCATTATGGCCGCCAAGACCAGCATGGATTTCAGCTAAGAGCTGCCGTCCCTCTTCTTAGGAGATACATCTTTGAAGGACTCCGATAGTACTTTTATTGTAGAGTTCTCCTTCATGAACCTTGTAGGCTTTCGAACGACGAACAATGCATCGAGCCTCATTCTGGTCTTCGAGGAGCTCTCGCCTATTAAGGTAGGCTAGGAAGGGTTCGGTCCATGGGGTGATTACTGCCATGATTTCATGGGACGATGGTGTTGTTTCGGTGGCCGAGCCCCCGATGATATCGGAATTGTGTTCGGAATCAGTGGGTATGACCGGATCCGGACTGGTATTGCTACTCTCATCCTGCCACGCCACGGATGGCTTGAAGAGCCTTTCCACAAAGGTATTGGGTAGGACGGGGTCGCATTTAGCGCCCATGCGGGCAAGGGTGTCCGCTGCTTGATTACTCTCTCAGGCCACGTGATGAAACTCGAGCCCCTCGAGCCGAGCTGATATTTTAAGTACAGCGTTGCGGTAAGCCACCATCTTTGGATCTTTGGCATCAAATTCTCCGTTTATTTGGGATATTGCTAGGTTTGAGTCCCCACGCACCTCGAGGCATTGTATACCCATAGAGGCGGCCATCCGAAGACCATGCAACAAGGCCTCATATTCGGCTGCGTTATTAGAATCTGTATACATTATTTGGAGTACATAGTGGACTGTGTCTCCTATAGGGGATGTCAGGACGACACCGGCCCCAAGTCCGGCTAGCATTTTAGAGTCGTCGAAGTGCATCACCTAGTTGGAATATGTGCCGTACTCTTTAGGGAGTTCGACCTTTGTCCATTCGGCGACAAAATTGGCCAACACCTGAGATTTAATGGCTCGGTGCGGCTTATATGTTATTTCAAACAGTAAGAGCTCAATAGCCCATTTGGCGATCCGGCCGGTGGTGTCCCAGTTGTTTATAATATCATTAAGTGGTATTTCGGAAGCCACCGTGATCAAACACTCTTGAAAGTAGTGCCATAGCTTCCAGGATGCCATGAAGACCGCATATGCTATCTTTTGATAATGCGGGTATCGGGATTTGCATGGTGTGAGGACCGTCGATACATAGTATACGGGTTTTTGAAGTGGGAATTTGTGTCCCTCTTCCTCTCGTTCGACGACGAGCACCGCACTCACCACCTGATGTGTTGCAGATATGTATAGTAACATGGGTTCACCGACGTTTGGTGCGTCCATGATTGGGTTGCTTGCTAACAAGGTTTTTATTTCTTCCAGTCCGGTTGTTGCAGCATCCGTCCACGCGAAGTGGTCGGTGCATCGAAGCAGGCGATAAAATGGCTGCGCCTTTTCTCCTAATCTGGAGATGAAGCGGCTCAAAGATGCTATGCATCCAGCTAGTTTTTGGACCTGTTTGAGGTCTGTTGGTGTAGCCAACTGTGACAGGGCTTAGATTTTGGCTGGGTTTGCTTCAATTCCCCTGTTGGAAACAATGAACCCAAGCAGGTTTTCGGCGGGAACGCCGAAAACGCACTTTTCCGGATTGAGCTGTATGTCATATCTTCGGAGGTTGTCAAATGTAAGGCGTAAGTCATCCACCAATGATTCGACATGCTTAGTTTTGATGACTACATCATCTACATATGCTTCAACTATCTTGTCGATTTGCTTTTCCAGGCACGTTTGAATCATGCGTTGGTATGTGGCGCCAGCATTTTTGAGCCCAAAGGGCATGATGTTGAAGCAGAAGGGCTTGCACGGGGCGATGAATGCCATTGCGGCTTGATCGGATTCCTTCATTTTGATTTGATGGTATCCGTAATATGCGTCGAGGAAGCATAGTGAGTCGTGCCCTACTGTTGCATCGATAATCTAGTCGATACGGGGTAGTGGGAAGGGATCCTTAGGGTAGGCTTTATTAAGGTCTTTGAAGTTGACACACAAGCGCCAGGATTTATCCTTCTTCGGCACCATGACCAGGTTTGCTAGCCAATTCGGATGTTTGATCTCTCTGATAAACCCGGCTTCGAGTAGCTTGGCTAGCTCCTCCCCCATAGCCTGTCTTTTGGGTTCGGAAAATCGCCGCATCGTTTGATTGACTGGCTTGTATCCCTTTAGTATGTTGAGACTATGTTCGGCCAGCGCGCGTGGGATTCCCGGCATATCCGAGGGGTGCCAGGCGAAGATGTCCCAGTTCTCGCGCAAGAATGCACGCAATGCGGTGTCGACCACCGGATCCAGCTGTGCCCCAATGGAAGCTGTCTTCTTGGGGTCCGTAGGGTGAACTTGAAATTTGAATATCTCGTCTACTGGCTTGAAAGAAGTGGATTTAGGACTTTTATCAAGAATTAAGTCGTCTCAAGCCACCGTGGAACGCAGAGCGGTGAGCTCCTCGGCCGCCAAGGCTTCGCTCAGTGCCTCAAGGGCTAGGGATGCGGTTTTGTTTTCGGCGCGGAGTGCTATGTCTGGATCAGTGGAGATAGTGATAACACCATTGGGCCTGGGCATTTTGAGCTTCATGTACCCGTAATAAGGTATGGCTTGAAAGCGTGTGAATGCATCTCGCCCTAATAGGGAATGATATCCACTGTTGAAAGGGGCCACCTGGAAGATTATCTCTTTGGACCTATAATTTTCTGTTGTGTCGAATACCATATCTAGTTTAAGTTTCCCTGAGCATCTTGCTTCCCGACCTGGTTTGATTCCTCAAAAGGATGTATTGCTTTTCTCAATGCGACTCCTGTCCATCTACATTTTACTGAGCGTGTCTTCATAGATGAGGTTCAGTCCACTGCCGCCGTCCATGAGCACTTTAGTGAGGCGAAAGCCATCTACGATTGGGTTTAGAACCAAAGCAGCTAGTGCTCGGACTGGTCGGGCCCTTCGCTCATCATTGGCATTAAAGGTTATCGCCATATCGTTCCAATGATTTATTGCGGCTACGTGATTAACTTCGGCAAGGTCATGGAGCGGCCTTTTGTGCCGGGTTGTTTGAAGAAAAGGTCTCGAAGACCATAAACACGCCGAGGTCGTTATCCTCGGGAGAATGCCCTGTCGGAGTAGTGTTGGTGAGGATAGCCTCCCTGCTTTTAGCCACCTGCCGGAGTATCCAACATGCCCGAAGGTTATGAGTTTGCTTGGAATTTGGCATTGCGTGTATCTGACAGGGCTTGTCGAGCCATCCATCAAGGACGGTTCTGTGTCCCAGTAAGGGCTGAATTGTTTTTTCCGTGGAAGAATGATCAGGTGCCCCATAAGGGCGCATCCTTTTTGTTCGGCCGGCTGGGTGCTTGAAGGTCGGTGGCTCCCACCGAGCTATTCGGGCTTTCCAGGAGCTTTCCATTGCGCAATACTTCTGTACTATGTGTGCCAAATCTGCAAAGTGCAGAATGAGGCGCCGATTGAGGGCGTTGAGGATGCCCTCGTCCGTACAGTTGCGGCAAAAGACTGATACCGCCTCGTTGTCGCATCAATCTTTGATCTTGTTTTTAACAAATAGGAATCTAGCCCAAAAGTGATGGACTGTTTCCAGAGGTTGCTGTCGTATATACATTAAATTGCATATATCCGGGGGATCGGCATTGCTTGGAGAGTATTGATTGTGGTGGGTGGGTGGGCTTGAATTCGAACCTTGACCCATTGTGGAATCCGGATTTTGAAAATTTTCTGAGATCATTGGCCCAGGGTCCAGAGTGTCGGGGGGGGGGGGGGGTTTAGACTCTGTTCCGGATTCTATGCTCGGGAGACAGATAGTCCCTTCTCAAAGATGAGTGTCCGGCTCATAGGGCTCGGAGATCCGAACATAGTTTGTTTTTAGCATATGAGGAGCAGTATCATCGACTTATTCTTCCACAACAGTCACCAGGTGGGTGACAGGTGGAGACCTGATTTCCCTCTGATCGGGTTTAAGCCCAATCAGGTCGTAATCCATTGCGACCTCCAAGGCGGCGATGCGATCTAGCAGTTCGTTTAAAGACGAGACATCTGCCGGATCCATCTTATCGACGCTTTCGGGGTTAGTGCGGAGATGATTTTTGGCGATGCGAGGGACCTCCTTGGGCTTGAGGGCCGGGCGGGCGCCTATGGTGAAATTGCCGATCTGGAGGATCTGCCCAGGAGCTAGGGCTTGTCCAGAGGTGATTTCATTGTTAATTACGAGGCGATACATCCATCCTTCTATCAACAACACAGAGGAACTCTCAATGAAAGCACCAATGTCGGTGTCAAAATCGGCAGATCTCGGGTAGGGGCCCCGAACTGTGTGTCTAAGGATCGAAGGTAACAGGGGGAAGGGGACATGATGTTTACCCAGGTTCGGGCCCTCTTTATGGAGGTAAAACCCTACGTCATGCTTGATTGACTTTGATGAGTATAGGGGTTACAAGAGTTGATCTACCACGAGATCGTAATGGCTAAACCCTAAATGTCTAGCATGTATGATTATGACTGCCTCTACAGACTAAACCCTCCAGTTTACATAGACACCGGAGGGGCCTAGGGTTGTACAAAGTCGGTTTACAGAGAAAGGAATCTTCATATCCGAGCACCAAGCTTGCCTTCCACGCCAAGGAGAGTCCCATCCGGACACGGGGAAGGTCCTCGGTCTTGTATCTTCACGGCCCATCAAGCCGGCCCATGCCACATAGCCCGGCTATCTGAGGACCCCATAATCCAGTATTCCCTCACCTGACCCCTTGTCCGTTTTGCCATGCCTTGTTTTCGGATGACTCGATCAACGTGATCAACGTGTAGAGACCGAGCACATTACCCGTACCCCCTTAGTTGTACGACTTTGCAGTGCTACTATCGAGTGCCGAGGGTGATACCTCGTATCCCACTCATGATGATATCGCTGCAGTGTAGTTAATCGGCCGTGGATTACAGAGGGTGATTCCTCATTCACCACTCCCGTTGACGACTCTGTCGTGCAACATGTCAAGTGTGAACCCTTCGAGGGTGATTCCTCCAAGGTCTCACCTTGACGGTTACATCGAGTAGGAACCCATCGAGGGCGATTCCTCAGATTCCCCCATGATGTTATGGACACACGGATACCTTGACTTTTACCTCAGTCCATTGTTGAATGTCGGGTCGACCCAAGGGGTACCCGCGAGTGTTATTGAAGTCGGGTTGACCATGAGGGTACCCGCGAGGTAATGACACGGCACGACCGGGTAGGCAGAGACCGCCCTAGAGAGGGATGGGCCTGACCCTTGTCATAAGTCTGCTAGATGGGGCGATGGGATCACTAATCGTTTTCACGAGCTCCCAATAAACTAATAGATTTGGGCATTTGATCTGAGTTCGGCTACGTGCCCTTACGCACGAACCACCACACGGGGTAAGTTATGGGCACTTAGCATTGTACGATTTCTCCCGAAAGCTCTACAAACATCATAGTTGAGCGGCACGCGCCCGGGTGGTCCGCTTAAGCACCTGCTTTATATAAAAAGGTAGCCAGGACTAGTCCCGGCCGTCCATGCAATGTGCAGGAGCGCTTAGGGTGGTTGGCCCATGACCCCTTCGCACTTAGGATTCAGACCGATGTGTTTACCTCTCTGGAGAGCGTAGCTAGGTAGGACTATGGCGTGTTGATCATCTGAGGCCGTGCATTACCCAGAAAAGTGTGCCCAGCCAAAGGTAATCGAGTGTGTTGGGTAATGTTTTTTGACCGTTGAAACAGTAGGAGAGGCTCCTACTGTGTAATAAATTAAATAGATCAGGTGTTGTACATAGAGTTCAATTTACAACTCCATCCCACTTTGGGGGTGGAGGGGAGGGGGGGGGGGGGGACTGATTACAAGGAGTCTAAGAAAGAAATTTTAAAAAGGCTTCTTCTTTTCTCGCACCCTATAAATTAGGAGAGATAAGTCTTCTTTTAGTCTAGCTAGCCAGGAGCTCCTTGATGGTGTAATTCCACTGAAATGCTTGTTATTTCTTTCTTTCCAGATTCTCCAAGAAGATTGTAGGAGGATTTCCATGAACAAAGGTTTGTTCCATGAGGTTTTGGCTGATTCCACCCATTGTAGTCTATTTCCTTGTATGTTACTATGTATACCAATGTCAGACCAGCAGTGATGACTAAATGGGCATGTGTTGGGTAATGTGGTGCACCCATGTAGGGAAGTTATCTATTCGAATAGCCGTGTCCATGGTAACAAGATGTTTGGAGTCGTATCCTGATCTACCACAACTAGAACTGGATACTATAATGAAACTTAAATGCTGTTCTGCTCCGGGATCGCTTTCTCGCAGGGTAGTCGAGGAAGGATCTCAGAGAATTGTTGATATACACATGTTACTATACATTATATATGTTCCTCTCTTTACTACTTCAAGATGATGGCTGCAAGAAGACGCAAGTCTTTGGTAGGCTAGGCCTCCCTTATATTCTAGCATTTTTGCAGTATAGTCCACAGATACAACCCCTTCCCTTGATATTGATGGATATTTAGTATAGATCTGATGTAAGTCTTGTGAGTACTCACGGTTGCTTTGCTAGCATTTTCTCCTCTACCCGATTTCTCTGATTAGATGATGGAGCCGAGGAGCCAGCTGATCCCACCGATGACTACCACTACACCGACGGAGCCTACTACTACGTGGAGACCACCAACAACCAGGAGTAGTTAGGAGGCCCCAGGAAGGAGGCCTGCGTCTTTTCAATCCAAATGTCGTTGTTTTTGTTAGGGCCGAGAGTATATCGACCAGAGGGGGTGAATGGGAGATTCAAACATTCTTGCGAATGCTATGAATTGATCCCAAACACAACAGCAGAAATAAGGTTCGGTAGACAAGAACTTAATCAAGCATGATATTGAGGAACATATCTATCAAGGTAGGAAGCAATAATTGTTCGAGCATAGGATATCACAGGTTTTACAATGACGATGGTAATGCAACATGCGAACAGATGCAGTAGCATGAGAGAAAACAAGATATGAACTACGAGGGAAAACACAAGAAAGAACAATGACAAGGAGAATGAAAGTAACACAGGGGAAACATGTCAGTCTTAATAAGATAAGTGCGAGGAGAAATTTATAAAACTGGGACAACTAAAATGAATGATGAGAATGCAACATGATGAGCAACGATCTTTAACAGATGGAAATGATAGAAATGAACAGTATGCAACAGTCAATGATTGATCAGATAAACTATCGTCACAGAGCACGAAAGTAAACTGCTGAAGGTAATGCAGTAAGGTAAATTGAACCAGTGGTGCTCGATGGCGATAGATGGATTTGGTAGACCAGTTCGCCCTTCAGCCAAAGGACTACGTCTAGTTGGAGGTGTTGTTATTTAACACAAAAGATAAACTCTCTTCACCCTATTCTCCTTCAACTCGGAGCTAATCACACTCAAGTTGATTTCACTCGTGGTAGATACTTGTCGGTGATCTCCAAACCTTCGACAGACCTCTTCGCAAACCCCAATGATTCTTGGTTGCTGAAGATCTTGCTCGGTGAAGACAATGACTCTTCAACACTCCAGCCGACACCTATCCGTCTAGAGAGTGCACAACTCTCAAGAGTAATAGGTACAAGAACTCTAAACTCAGAACTACCATGTTGCTCAACCATTGTCTAAGTTTTGGCTCTTGATTTTTCTCTCGGTGGATCTTAAACTGAAATCACTCGGAGAGGGGATGCTCAATCAATATTCTCATAAATCTTAAGCGGAGCAGCCAACGGGCAACGCTGGAGTGGGGTGGCTATATATAGTCGTAGCCTTTCCAGGTGGGAAATGACCAAATTGGACATGTGGAGCAGCCAATGGGCGAACGACACGAGTCCAACGGTTAGAAATTGAGCACAACGGTAACATTCCTTGTGGAGCAAGTAATGCTAACTCCTCAGTTCGAAAGATATCTCCTGCAGCATGAAGAACAATGTCTACTGCTGGCAGGTAATCATTCGAAGCATAAAGAGATTTCTCTCAGTCTTGCATAGGTTTTGGGGTAAGCATCACAACGGAAGCTTCAAGAACCTATACCCTTCTTAATAATACAGAGGCCCTATGACTCAAATGAATAAAAGAAGAACACCAAAATGAATACTACATCTTCACTTTGTCTTCGACTTCCATTCGTTGCAGTCAATTTTCTTCGGACAGAATCTCCAAACCAACTACTTTACATCAAAAATAAATTTTCAAGGGGTTAACTCCTTCACATCAATCTTCTCGTCTACATGTATTCAAAAGATGTAGCTCATTCTTCTCTGCAACGCAGATATTCTTCAGTGAAGTTCCTTGAACTTGACACCAGAGACAACAATTTCTTCAGTTCTACATGGACTATTTCTCTTTGTGTGCAGTAGCAAACAAATCAGTCCATGCATGTTTCTGTCAACAATCTCCCCTTTTTGGATGATTGTTGACAAAACAGAACACATCGAAAGATAGATAACAGAATGAAATGGAATGCGAAGGATAATGAAAGGCGAGAGATAATTGCGAAGATAAACCACGCTCCCCCTGACGGTATGCATCATTTGGAGAATGCATAGAAGATAAAATGGAAGGTAGCGAGATGAATCTTCGTATGAGTGACATTGACATATAATCTCATTCGTGGTCTGTTTTAATGCACCCGATAGTGTGTGAGGTATTTCCTATCACACACAGCCTTTGAAAAAGATTTGTTAGATAGAGTGAATACTTTGTGATGAAGGATAAGCCATGAGGATTTGCTCAGAACACGGTTTAAATCCACACGAGATATAAGTTCCCTTCAAGTTAGATACTCGAGGAGAATTAGAGCAAGGGAATCATAAGTATATTGCTCGGAGTAGATATGCTTTAGACGTGGTTTTCCTGGAACAAGGATGATACGATGGATATATGTGCGAGAAAACAGCTTATGAGACATATATAGAGTTCGCTTTCGAAAAACAAGAAACTTAATCTGAAGCTAACTTTCTTCTCCTACAAGGTTAGATAGTGAAAGATAATTATTGTAGAATATCTAACCATAAGACACATATAGTTTCAAGGAGTGAAATATCTCTTCTGGAGAGGCATGATTTCCAATTCTCCTTGAAATGCTTTTACTTTCCCTGCATGATAGATAAGTATCGAGGATAATTATTGCAAGGAAGTAAGCTTCCGATTTCACTTGTGAATAGATAAAAGGAGCCGAATAGCATTGCAGGGGCAGTACATGATGACCAAGTATTCCAACACCACAGGCGGTGCTCCAAGTTCCAAAAGCAAATAGTTCGACAAAAACCAAATAGTTCGATAGAAAAGTAAATGGCAAAAGGAAACACCCTGCTTATCTATCACTCGATGTTCTTCTCCCCCTTTTATCAACAAGTGTCAAAAAGGAAAGAGAATGCATGTGAGGAACTACTCGCCCTTAGAATCAGAACTCAAACTATTCGGCGAAGCAGAGCGAGCGATGGTCGAGGCCGAAGCAGGAGTTGGAGAAACAACATGGGTTTCGGGATCAGCTTCGGGAGTAGCAGCGCGAGGTGCATCTGGCTTGAAGATAAAAGTTCCCGTTGAGTCTTTGAGATCATCATTTGGTTCAACAAACAGCAAGTCGGTGGAGGCGAAACACTGAGGAAGCACTGGGGTTTGCCTTCGGATGCAAAGAACTTCAAACATCTCTAGATAATTGTATTATTTCTCGATACCCTTGGCAGATAGTTGTTTGCGAGAATAGTGCTTGCACAGAAGTGTCCAAGAGCGCTTCTTTTGTTCCTTCTCATACAAGAGAGCTTGGCGAGTATAATTGTGAATCAGATTTATCTCATTCATCATATCTAGCTTCACTTTTTGGTCGAGCTTGATACGACTTTCCAGGGCTTTCTAAGTGCAAAGACAAATCTCGTACAATGAAGGATTTTCTTCATGAGGGATTTCAATTTTTGCCTTATTGACCTTCAGAGATTTAGCAGAAGCAAACATAGAAGTAGAAATAGTACCATTAATCATTATCTTCCCTTTGCTGATGTCCTTCACAATCCAAAGTGTATCACGTGTTGGTGGCATATAAACTTCCAGGATATGTGGACAGAAAAACTTTCCCTCAATAAGTTGCTCAATGGCAAACATGACCCAAGGTGCATATGGCTTCAACGTGTGAGGGCTATCAGCCGCAAAGGCCAGGTTGCGAATGAAAACATTTGGAATGTCAAAACGAATACCCTGAGCTGTGGCTAGAAGAGCATTTGCCATGATGCCATGAATGGTTCCTGGCCTATTTGTTGGTGTGAGGGAGTTGCAGAGGATATAAAACATCACTTTGTTCTCATAGGCCAGATTCTTTGGATTTGCCTATGTACATTCACCACCAACAAGTTTGGGGTCCTTCAGCGGATCAAGTTGAGCTTTGGATACATCCCAAAAGTGCAGTCTATGATCGCGCGTAGAATCAAATTCTCACCGAGGAAGATTCAACAGTGCTAAGAACCAGTCCGCCAAACATTTGATCTTTTCTTCTCCTGTCATCCATTCGAGAATCTAGGTACTGCTATTTGCTAGGTCCCCTAAGATATAAAGAGTGGCATAGAACTGAAGAATCACTTCATGATTCCAACCATGATTGAAAGGAAGGAAGATCTTCACGAAGACTAGTTCAATCTGCTCGATGGTATGGTGGAAGTAGGGTAGACTTTCAAGCTCTGTGAAATCCAGAATCTTGTGCTTGAAAATGCAATTCTTGCCATACAGAATACGAGCGTAGGATACGGTCTGTTCCTTTGTCGAGAATCTTGGTGACAAGGAAGTTCTTTCTCCATCATATGGCCTAGTTCCAAAGAATGCAAGTTTCGAATGATGAAACCGCTCGTTAAAGGCAGGACCATTCGGGTCATCTTTGGCAGAAAACGGGGGAAATGTTTCCAAAGGGTTTCTCAGATGTTCCTCTTCACTCATAACCCGGGTCCGAATGTCATCAGGTGCAGGCACACCTTCCTCAATAGGCTTGAGAGGAGCACTTGTCTTCCTTGATTTCTCTTGTACAGATTGCCTTGAGGAACTTGACTGTCTATCAGTTCTGCTCGTTGGAACTCCTTCAACAACTTTCTGTCTTTCAGGCACTAGGGCCTTTTATTTCAGTGTATTTCCTTTGATTTGAGGCACAACGACCTCTTTATCAGATGCTTGGGGCACAACTGGTGGAGCAATTACATCTTGAGCCATCAGCTCATCAGACTTTCTTTCTTCCTCTTCCAACTATGGTGCAGTGGAATGAGGAGCATGATCAACATCCATCTGGGTAGGGGCACCAGATGATGCGACCAGGGTGGATTTGTCTCGGGAAGCATTGAGCTCCCCCTCATTCTTGTCAATCTCCTCCTTATTTGATTCGGAGGGCTCAACTTGCAATTGTTTCAGAGGCGATGGATCTGCCTTCTCAACTTCATCAACTGGTGCTTGCTGCTTCGATGAAGCATTTCCTTCATCGGACTTTTCCATCAAGATATTAACAACATAAGGTTGTTCCTGAGATGCTAGAGTAGGAATGATAACCTCCACATTGCCAGCTTGCTGCATAGGTTCATCCTCGTGAGGTGGAGATGGTGGAATCTTGGTGATCTCCTTGGAGAGGGCAAAACTTTCACTGGTGAAGGGCTCTTGGATGGCTTGTTGAGAATGGCACGTTGGTCATACATGGGAATTTCATCAGGAGCATCTTTGCTGGACGACTCATCAGACGAGTTAGAAATGACCTTCTTTGATTTCCCGACCATGATTTTCTTTCAGTGAGTACGAGGGGAAACATATTTCCTGGACTTGCTTCCCTTGGAGGCAGAAGCACGGTCCTTATTCTTCTAGACGTCTTGCTGAGTCAGCGCGATGTTTTTCGCTTCAACTTGGTTTTTCTTCGCTTCTCTAGCATCATGCTTGGCTTTGGCTTTCACCCTTTTAGCTGATTCCTCGGGAAAATAAGCGATGGTTTTGAGGGAGTAGGGATTAGCATCTAAAGGCTATGGTGGTCTGACTTTTTCATCCTCAAGGCCAATGCAGTTTTCAGCAATGCAATCATTCAATGGTGGTGTGAAGGCAAACAAAATCTGGTACTTCTTGAAAACATTTTCATAATTGTACCATTCCTTTGCCCAGTGGTGGCGAATCCTTTGTAGCCTATTGTTGCGTTTAGTCATTGATTCACCCTCTGGTGGAGTTCTGTAGCTATCTGGATCAGACATTTCAGCTGAGGTATTCTTTTCTCTGCCACGACCACCCTTTTTAGGATTTCCATCAGAGAAGATGGTTAGGGCGTCTATGACCAATTCATCTTCGGCTGACTATGAGTAGAGGGAATCTCTTCACTATCTTCATCGGCAGGGCCGGTTCGGAGATTTCGGGGGCTCGGGGCGAAACTAGAACTCAGGGCCCCTTAATACAAATCTCTCTTGTGATATTGGTAGGCATCAAATTGGTTTACATAAATATGTGAATATCTTAAATATGCATATGCTTCTTATAGTATGACAAAAATAATCAAAGAAGGCAGCAATGCATACCTCGGCCATCATCAACACATCTTGTGCCTCCTTATACAAGTTCTTCTTGATAAGTTCTTTTGTTTTTGATGAAGCATTAGAACCATCTTGTATATATAATGAGAACCATGAGTCAAATTTCCTTAACACTGAGAAAATCATTGAATAGAAAATTCAATACTATATTGCTTGTTACCATATGCAGATCCAAAAACATCATGCCCACTTCTATCCTCAAGTTCTAAGATTATTTTGTTATGGAGAAGAACCATATGAATGGCTTTGAAATAATGCTTTTTGCAACACATCACTACAAAACCAAAAAATTGATTATCCAGTCAAATGAACGAGTCTAGAATTCGACACAACTTAGTGGTTAATCACACTTCAGTAGACATCATCTCATGCTTCTAATTTTCGTAATCAAACAACAACACTATGGCTCCTAATTTTCGGATGCAAAGTGTAGATCCTATTCATAGTGACTACATTTTTTTCCGCCGGTAACAAGGAAGAGTTGAAATTTCAAAATCCATACAGCCCTAGAGGATCCAATCAAGAACCAAAATGATCCTTACCAGAACCTGAAGACAAGCATACTAGCGTCCTCCTCCTCCGCCGCTGCCCTACGACACTGGCGGCTGTGGCGATTTAGGGAATAAGACGTGGGCGTTCTAACCTAGGAGGGCTTCGGGAAGAATCGCCAGGCTGCCCGTGTGCAGGGCCAGGCCTAGTATCTCCTGCTGCTCTTGAGACCCTGTTTTGCGATCGCAAAAGAAGCAGCAAGACGTACGTACTATTCGTGGTGTTGTCTCACTGGCTAACCTACTGGGTCGCCTGCCTCCTGGACCATGGCCTCTCGTGCTAAGTTGCATACCTGGGAGGGCCCCCTCGATTATGGGGGCCTGGGGCGGCCGCCCCCTTGCTGTGGCATCCCGGCTCAGAGAAACCGGAATGCCCTCTATTCCTGCCCAAAGATCGAGGAGAAGTCTTCTGGAATACGACACTGCTTAGCATAGAACAAATCAGCTCTTTATTACAAGCTATGTGGGTACAAGGGGGATTACATCGGCATGGCGACACTATGCCTGCCACAGTTGTTCCATGCAAGAAGCATAACAACATGATGCAGTGGAATAACTCTAGCAGCGGAACAGCGACGACGGTGATGAACTTCACTCCGCAGGGACTCTGACTGGAACACTTATCCTAGCTCGCAAACAAGGGATCCACAACAAACAAGCAATCAAATCCGGCATGACCTGTATACTGGCATGACACGCCAGGTCAGTACATTGAATGTACTTGCAAGCTCACAGCAACCAAGAACAATCAAGACAAACAACAACATGGCATTTACAGGTTAACAAGGATTAACATGATACTATCAGAACAACATGGCATATACAACATGATACAGCTAGAACAATACGAGCATGACATGAACATATGAACATGATGATACTAGCATGCAACATGATGAAGCTATCATGCACCAACTTACTTTGCTCGGGTTACCTCGTAACCATCACATACATAAACTTACCATCATGGACATCACATGATCATCTCAGGATCAAATCAAGCTTGGTATTTCAATACCATAGTAATCATTAATGACCACAAGGAGCTTGACCTTTACCCTTGACTCTCGCATAACACCACAAATATCCAACAACTCGGTATCCTCGACACCACAGTGATCATCTCATGATCACAATCAACTTCTTTCTCATCATCGAACCAGGGTTGTTATTAAGCACATTATTATTATTACTGTTGACCCATAGTGTGACCAACTACGAACTGGGCCCTTATGCGCGGGCGCGACCATCGATAGATTTAACACACACACACACACACACTCTGCAGAGGTAGCGCACTTTACCCACACCACGATACCCATGTCCTCATGCTCCCATTCGGGTGGACCAATGGCGTTTCGACAAAACTGTCCTACTACCATGACACTCTCTCGGCCACTCCGACTAAGTCCCCTATGGGCTAAGTCATGGGTGGCCCCGTGCCTACCAAAGGCATCAACGACCACCGTCGTGGCAAAACATAAACGGTCCCAAACAGGGACAAAAGCGTGCAAAAAACTCGGGCACACAAGGCTTATGCCGTCCTACCCGACCAAGGTAGCGCCCGCGCATAACCTTCCCTCGTTGGAGGCACCGACGAGAGGCATGACAATAGACCCAGTTAGGACGTCCCCATAAAAGGCAAATGTGGTTGCACTGGCTAGCTCGATATGGTGGCACCATGACTTAGCCAACAACTGTTCAAGTTCGTTTAAGTCTGGTTAAACTTGAATGCAATAAGCTGAGCCATATGAAAATAACATGATGCAACTACAATGCATGATACCAACATGAGCATGGATGTGCAACATTAATCCTCAAGCATATCAACAACCATAAATCATGTATCTGAATGAGCATGAATAAAACAAGCATAACTCTACCATAAGCATAGCATAACCACTAGCATCAGAAGTAAATACTATGCCAACATATAATGATAACACTACCAAGTAATCATGTACCATATAGATGCAAAGGAACATGCATAACTACGGTACTCGGTAATGGACGATAGTCATGCACCGAAGAACATGACCTACACAAACATGTAATACTACCAAACATGACATACAATAGAAATACTAGCAACTAGTACATGATAACCAGGTGCATAAAAACATATCATGAAAGTAAACACAGATCCATATCATAACTAAAACAACGATAGGAGTAGCAAAACAAACAGACAATTATTTAAGATTCAAGTTGAAAAACAATGCTACTGCATGGCTATCATGCAAATGGTGGTTGTGGCTTTCCTGGGGATGAAGGAGGCTCCGGGAAGAGGTGCGGAAAGATCACGGAGGAATTGCCAGAAAAGTTTCTCTCTCGAAGGGGCTGATTAGGGGCAAGGGCAAAATGGTCATTTCCAGTATGTCAAACCATAGTGAAAATGATGGGAACAGAGTGGGCTCGACGATACAAAGACGTGGGCATTGGATTCACCTCATTCGGAGTCTCGAGCAAAAAGTTATAGCCCGACCAAGTTCAGGGACCAATCTATAAAAATATTTCTACAAACAGGCCCATGGCGGCTGAAAACAGAAAGCGCCTCCCGAGCAAATACGCTTTCCGCACAAGAAAACGTATTCTGAGCCAAAGTAGAATAGAAGTATGCTTTCTAGTTGGGAAGACGTATTCCGAAGAACACGCCTCCACTTATCCAGCGTGGCAAGGCGGGGCCGGGGCTTGGATCGCTGAAGGGTGGGGCTGGGGAAGAGGAGCGAGGCCCGCCTAGCCATGTATTCTTCCTCCTCCCGCTGGCCCGACCGAAGCAGAGGATGGGGCAGGCGAGGGGCGACGCCGCCAATGGCCCGGGAAGCTCTGGCTGTCTCTGGTCAAACGGGAGGCACCGATAGACTTGGGTGGCTGCGCCACGCTCATCCAGAGGGAGGAACAGCACCGAGGAAGAGAGGAGCGACCATGGCGCCAAGCAACAGAGGCTCGGGCAGCAGCGGACGAACCCGGGGAAATGCGGCCAGTGGTACTCCGACGAGAGGAAGAGAGGGCGGGGAGGGTGATGTTTTGATGATATGAAGGACCATGCAAAATTTCAACTCAATTGGGTTAACCTAGCTAGTACTTCCTTCACAAACAATTCCTTCAGACAAGAACTTTGAAAAATTGCTCAGGAATATTTACTAGGCAAATTAAGTTGAATTTTGGCATGAGGAAATTATTTGGACATGAAAAGGTGTCCAAAAAGTTTGGGGTCAATTGGGCAAAGGTAAATGGCACTTGCTTCACAAACTGCCATTCATGACATAATAGGGAAGGAATTAATTGAGCATGATGGGGAACATGGCAATGAAATATTTTGCCATATTTGAGGAATATATGACCCAAAAAATTCATGAGAATTATTTGGGAATTTTAGGAGTGATGGAAATATAGGTTGCTTCACAACCTAGGGCAAAAAGGATTATTCCTTTAACAGAAAAAGGAATATTCCCTAGAAAAGGAATATTGGGGTTGGTCCAAGATGGAAATGGCAAGGTCTTGGGATGGACAGGAGGATGACAAGCCACTCTGGAAAGAAAGAAGAGGTCATCTTCTTCAGTTTCCAGACCACATACCCACGGAAAAAGAAAACTCAAACAAAAATCTCAGAAAATCAAAAGAAAAAGAAAGGGCCAAAAATCAAGCTGTGACACCTGCCCCTCCCCAGGGCCGCCCCTGTTCATCGGATTCAGACTCATGTTTCTTTTTCTGTGCTTTCGGAGGCTTTGAAGATTTTCCTCCTCCTGTTAATCTCATTCAGTCAGACTGTGGTGGAAACTGAGGCAAGTCTCCTTCAGAATCTGAATACTTTTCCGAACTCTGTGCCATGACCAACCTGTGAAAAGAATATATACGCAGGGAAAAGGGGTAGGGTCATAAACATGCATAGAAGGTATTTTGAACGAAAATGAATGTTTTTGGAAGAACAAAGGAATTCATGGTAGTCTTAGAGAAGATATCCTCGATAGATTTTAAACAAGCCATGGAATGTTCGAGGCTGATTAAAGACTATCTAATCTTTCGGATAAGGACACATGAACCCTAGGTCGAGGAGTACAAGTACGAGGAAGATTTACATATTGTACCGATCAAATCCTGGTGATTCCTAAAGATCTACCGCAGTGAAATAATTCATGGAAAATAGCATTGGTAAGAACTTCCCTAATAACAGAGTCATGAACATGAGCAGTTCCGGATCCAAGCACCCTAACTTGGCAACTCGGATTAGCTATGGCAGTGTGGTAGGAAACATTACCGCACCGGCGTGAACAACCGTGATGAAGTTTCACCGGAGTAGCACGACGAGGCTCCTCGCTGGAGTTGCTTTGAGCAGGGGCTCGGTGAAGGAAATATGCCCTAGAGGCAATAATAAAGTTGTTATTTACATTTCCTTATATCATGATAGATGTTTATTATTCATGCTAAAATTGTATTAACCGGAAACTTAAGACATGTGTGAATACATAGACAAAACAAAGTGTCCCTAGTATTCCTCCACTAGACTAGCTCGTTAATGAAAGATGGTTAAGTTCCCAACCTTAGACATGTGTTGTCATTTGATGAACGGGGTCACATGTTGGGGAACGTAGCATGCAATTTCAAAAAAATTCCTACGATCAGCAAGATCTATCTAGGAGATGCATAGCAACTAGAGGGGGAGAGTGTGTCCATGTACGCTCAGTAGACCGAAAGCGGAAGCGTTAGGTTAACGCGGTTGATGTAGTCAAACATCTTCGCGATCCAACCGATCAAGTACCGAACATACGACACCTCCGAGTTCAGCACACTTTCAGCTCGATGACGTCCCTTGAACTCTTGATCTAGAAAAGTGTCGAGGGAGAGTTTCGTCAGCACGACAGCGTGGTGACGGTGATGGTGATGGTGATGTGATACATCTCCAACATATCTATAATTTTTGATTATTCCATGCTATTATATTATCCATCTAGGATGTTTTATATGCTATTTTATATGATTTTTGGGACTAACCTATTAACCTAGAGCCCAGTGCTAGTTTCTATTTTTCCTTGTTTTTGAGTATTGCAGAAAAGGAAAATCAAACGGA
Organism: Triticum urartu; assembly: GCF_003073215.2. Lineage (NCBI taxonomy): Eukaryota > Viridiplantae > Streptophyta > Magnoliopsida > Poales > Poaceae > Triticum > Triticum urartu. Next base: position 101,662,075 of record NC_053022.1, read on the forward strand.
GTCCAATTGACCTGAAAATTCACGGAGGTAATTTTTGGACCAGAAGAAGCCCACGGAGTACCAGAGATGGGCCAGAAGAGTCCTGAGGCACCCACGAGGGTGGGGGCGCGCCCTACCCCCTGGGCACGTCCCCTACCTCGTGGCTGCCTCGGGGACCCCCCTGACTTGTTCCCGACTTCAACACCTCTTATATATACCCAAACTTCCAGAAAGAAACCTAGATCGCGAGTTCCGCCGCCGCAAGCCTCCGTAGCCACCAAAAACCAATCTAGACCCGTTCCGGCACCCTGCTGGAGGGGGGAACCCCTCTATGATGGCCATCTTCATCATCCCGGTGCTCTCCATGACGAGGAGGGAGTAGTTCACCCTCGAGGCTGAGGGTATGTACTAGTAGCTATGTGTTTGAACTCTCTCTCTCGTGTTCTTGATTCTGCACGATCTTGATGTATCATGAGCTTTGCTATTATAGTTGGATCTTATGATGTTTCTCCCCCTCTACTCTCTTGTAATGGATTGAGTTTTCCCTTTGAAGTTATCATATCGGATTGAGTCTTTAAGGATTTGAGAACACTTGATGTATGTCTTGCATGTTCTTATCTGTGGTGACAATGGGATATTCACACGATCTACTTGATGTATGTTTTGGTGATCAACTTGCGGGTTCCGTGACCTTGTGAACTTATGCATAGGGGTTGGCACACGTTTTCTTCTTGACTCTTCGGTGGAAACTTTGGGGAACTCTTTGAAGTTCTTTGTGTTGGTTGAATAGATGAATCTGAGATTCTGTGATGCATATCGTATAATCATACCCACGGATACTTGAGGTGACATTGGAGTATCTAGGTGACATTAGGGTTTTGGTTGATTTGTGTCTTAAGGTGTTATTCTAGTACGAACTCTAGGATAGATCGAACGGAAAGAATAGCTTCGTGTTATTTTATTACGGACTCTTGAATAGATTGATTGGAAAGAATAACTTTGAGGTGGTTTGGTACCCTACAATAATCTCTTCGTTTGTTCTCCGCTATTAGTGAATTTGGAGTGACTCTTTGTTGCATTTTGAGGGATTGTTATATGATCTAATTATGCTATTATTGTTGAGAGAACTTGCACTAGTGAAAGTATGAACCCTAGGCCTTGTTTCAACGCATTGCAATGCCATTTGTGCTCACTTTTGTCGCTTGCTACCTTGCTGTTTTTATATTTTCAGATTACAAAAACCTCTGTCTACCATCCATATTGCACTTGTATCACCATCTCTTCGCCGAACTAGTGCACCTATACAATTTACCATTGTATTGGGTGTGTTGGGGACACAAGAGACTCTTTGTTATTTGGTTGTAGGGTTGCTTGAGAGAGACCATCTTCATCCTACGCCTCCCACGGATTGATAAAACTTGGGTCATCCACTTGAGGGAAATTTGCTACTGTCCTACAAACCTCTGCACTTGGAGGCCCAACAACGTATACAAGAAAAAGGTTGTGTAGTAGACATCAAGCTCTTTTCTGGCGCCGTTGCCGGGGAGGTTAGGGCTTGAAGGTATATCTTTAGATCTTGCAATCGAATATTTTAGTTTCTTGTTTTATCACTAGTTTAGTCTATAAAAGAAAACTACAAAAAATGGAATTAAGGTTGCCACATATGCTTCATCTTTTTAATGTCTTTCGTGAAAATAAGGATTCCGATAATTGTGCCAAAGTGTTATAAGAGGAATGTATTAAAATGTTTGGCACTAAATCTTTGGATGATGAGCATGATTGCAATGTTGTTAGTATGAATTCTTTTAATATCCATCAAATTTATTTTGATGATAGCATGCCTCCTATTTATGATGATTATATTGATGAAAGTGGGTTTGGAAGAGTGTCAACTTTAGGAAGTAATGATCCCACTATTTTGGAGGGTGTTGAATCTTATTGTGATAATTATGAAAGTGGGTTTGGAGAGGTCATGACTTTAGTTAATGTTAATCCCACTATTTTGGAAGAGTGTCAACTTTGCATACATGTGGATCGTGTTAAGAATATGTTTTGTGATAGGTATATTGTTGAATTTTCTTATGATCCTACATGTAATTATTATGAGGGAGGAACATATGCTTGTAGGAATTGCAATAATACCAAGTTTCCTCTCTATGTGTTGAAAATCTTGAAGATTTGCTTTTTTACCTTCCTATGCAAGTTGATTCTTCTTCCCACAAGTTGTTTTCTCACAAAATCCCTATGCATAGGAAGTGGGTTAGACTTAAATTTTCTACTCATATTCTTCATGATGCTCTCTTTATGTTTCAATTCTTATCCTTTATGTGAGCATCATTGAAATCATCATGCCTAGCTAGGGGCGTAAACGATAGCGCTTGTTGGGAGGCAACCCAAGTTTATTTTTGTTCTTTGCTAGTTTCTCCTGTTTAGTAATAAATAATTTATCTAGCTTCTGTTATGATTGTGTTTTTATGTTTTAATTATTGTTTGTGCCAAGTAAAGCCTTTAGGATCTTCTTGGGTGATTGTTGTTTGATCCTGCTAATAAAAACAAAAAGTATGCGCTCACGAATATAATTTTCATTTTTTACCAGAGAGCGATAAAATACCAATTCCAACTGCAGTAGATCAATATAAAATTTATTTAGGTCGTCCTAATGTTTCAGAATTTTTGGAGTTACAGAAGTATTCGAAACCTCCAGATTACTATAGACTGTTTTGTTTTTGACAGATTCTGTTTTCTATGTGTTGTTTGCTTATTTTGATGAATCTATGAGTAGTATCGGAGGGTATGAACCATAGATAAGTTGGAATACAGTAGATATTACACCAATATTAATTTAGAATGAGTTCACAACAGTACCAAAAGTGGTGATTTTATTTTCTTATACTAACGAAGCTTACGAGTTTTCTGTTGGGTTTTGTGTTGTGAAGTTTTCAAGTTTTGGGTAAAGATTCGATGGACTATGGAATAAGGAGTGGAAATATCCTAAGCTTGGGGATGCCCAAGGCACCCCAAGGTAATATTCAAGGACAACCAAGAGCCTAAGCTTGGGGATGCCCCGGATGGCATACCCTCTTTTGTCTTCGTTCTTCGGTAACTTTACTTGGAGCTATATTTTTATTCACCACATGATAGATGTTTTGCTTGGAGCGACATTTTCTTTTGTTTTGTTTTGCTTGCTGTTTGAATAAAATACCAATATATGAAATTCTTAAATGTTAGAGAGTCTTCACATAGTTGCATAATTATTCAACTACTCATTGATCTTCACTTATATCTTTCGGAGTAGTTTGTCATTTGCTCTAGTGCTTCACTTATATCCTTTTAGAGCACGGCGGTGGTTTTATTTTGAAGAAATAGATGAACTCTCATGCTTCACTTATATTATTTTGAGAGTCTTTAGAACAACATGGTAGTTTGCTTTGGTTATGAAATTAGTCCTAATATGATAGGCATCCAAGATGGGTATAATAAAAACTTTCATATAGAGTGCATTGAATACTATGATACTTGATAGATGTTTTGAGATATAAAGGTGGTAATGTTAGAGTCATGCTAGTTGGGTAATGGTGAAATTGAGAAATAATTGTGTTAAAGTTGGCAAGTCCTGTAGCATGCACGTATGGTAAATGTCGCGTGACAAATTTGAAGCATGGGGTGTTCTTTGAGTGCTTTCCTTATGAGTGGCGGTCGGGGACGAGCGATGGTCTTTTCCTACCAATCAATCCCTCTAGGGGCATGCGTAGTAGTACTTTGCTTCGAGGGCTAACAAACTTTTGCAATAAGTATATGAGTTCTTTATGACTAATGTGAGTCCATGGATCATACACACTCTTACCTTTCCGCAATTAGCTAGCCTCTACTGTACCGTGCATTGCCCTTTCTCACCTTGAGAGTTGGTGCAAACTTTGCCGGTGCATCCAAACCCCGTGATACGATACGCTCTATCACACATAAGCCTCCTTATATCTTCCTCAAAACATCCATCATACCTACCTATTATGGCATTTCCATAGCCATTCCGAGATATATTGCCATGCAACTTTCCACCGTTCCATTTATTATGACACGCTCCATCATTGTCATATTTCTTTGCATGATCATGTAGTTGACATAGTATTTGTGGCAAAGCCACTTTCATAATTCTTTCATACATGTCGCTCTTGATTCATCGCATATCCTGGTACACCGCCGGAGGCATTCACATAGAGTCATATTTTTGTTCTAGTATCGAGTTGTAACATTGAGTTATGAGTAAATAAAAGTGTGATGATCATCATTATTAGAGCATTGTCCCATGTGAGGTGAAATAAAAAAAGAGAGGCCAAAGAAGCCCAAATAAAAAAAAGAGCCAAAGAAGCCCAAACAAAAAAATGAGAGAAAAAGAGAGAAGGGACAATGTTACTATCCTTTTTCCACACTTGTGCTTAAAATAGCACCATGATCTTCATGATAGAGAGTTTCTTATTTTTCCACTTTCATATACTAGTGGGAAATTTTCATTATAGAACTTGGCTTGTATATTCCAATGATGGGCTTCCTCTAAATGACCTAGGTCTTCATGAGCAAGCAAGTTGGATGCACACCCACTTAGTTTCTTTTGATGAGCTTTCATACACTTATAGCTCTAGTGCATCCGTTGCATGGCAATCCCTACTCCTCGCATTGACATCAATTAATGGGCATCTCCATAGCCCGTTGATTAGCTGCGTTAATGTGAGACCTTCTCCTTTGTTGTCTTCTCACATAACCCCTATCATTATACTCTATTCCACCCATAGTGATATGTCCATGGCTTGCGCTCATGTATTGCGCAAGGGTTGAAAAGGCTGAAGCACGTTAAAAAGTATGAACCAATTGCTCGGCTTGTCATCGGGGTTGTGCATGATGGGAGCATTTTGTCTGACGAAAATTAAGCATGGCCAAACTATATGATTTTTTAGGGATAAGCTTTCTTTGGCTATGTTATTTTGATAAGACATAATTGCTTGGTTAGCATGCTTGAAGTATTACTATTTTTATGTTAATAATAAACTTTTATCTTGAATCTTTTGGATCTGAACATTCATGCCACAATAAAGAGAATTACATTGAAAATTATGTTAGGGAGCATTCCACATCAAAAATTCTGTTTTTATCATTTACCTACTCGAGGACGAGCAGGAATTAAGCTTGGTGATGCTCGATATGTCTCCAACGTATCTATAATTTTTGATTGTTTCATGCTATCATATTATCCATCTAGGATGTTTTATATGCTATTTTATATGATTTTTGGGACTAACCCATTAACCTAGAGCCCAGTGCCAGTTTCTATTTTTTCCTTGTTTTTGAGTATTGCAGAAAAGGAAAACCAAACGGAGTCCAATTGACCTGAAAATTCACGGAGGTAATTTTTGGACCAGAAGAAGCGCACGGAGTACCGGAGATGGGCCAGAAGAGTCCCGAGGCACCCACGAGGGTGGGGGGCGCGCCCTACCCCCCTGGGCGCGCCCCCTACCTCGTGGCCACCTTGGGGACCCCCTGACTTGTTCTGGACTCCAACACCTTTTATATATACCCAAACTTCCAGAAAGAAACCTAGATCGGGAGTTCTGCCGCCGCAAGTCTCCGTAGCCACCAAAAACCAATCTAGACCCGTTCTAGCACCCTGCCAGAGGGGGAATCCCTCTCCGGTGGCCATCTTCATCATCCCAGCGCTCTCCATGACGAGGAGGGAGTAGTTCACCCTCGGGGCTGAGGGTATGTACCAGTAGCTATGTGTTTGAACTCTCTCTCTCTCTCCCTCGTGTTCTTGATTCAGCACGATCTTGATGTATCGCGATCTTTGCTATTATAGTTGGATATTATGATGTTTCTCCCCCTCTACTCTCTTGTAATGGATTGAGTTTTCCCTTTGAAGTTATCTTATCAGATTGAGTCTTTAAGGATTTGAGAACACTTGATGTATGTCTTGCATGTGCTTATCTGCGGTGACAATGGGATATTCACGTGATCTACTTGATGTATGTTTTGGTGATCAACTTGTGGGTTCCGTGACCTTGTGAACTTATGCATAGGGGTTGGCACACGTTTTCGTCTTGACTCTCCAGTGGAAACTTTGGGGCACTCTTTGAAGTTCTTTGTGTTGGTTGAATAGATGAATATGAGATTGTGTGATGCATATCGTATAATCATACCCACGGATACTTGAGGTGACATTGGAGTATCTAGGTGACATTAGGGTTTTGGTTGATTTGTGTCTTAAGGTGTTATTCTAGTATGAACTCTAGTATAGATTGAACGGAAAGAATAGCTTTGTGTTATTTTATTATGGACTCTTGAATAGATCGATCAGAAAGAATAACTTTGAGGTGGTTTCATACCCTACAGTAATCTCTTCGTTTGTTCTCCGCTATTAGTGACTTTGGAGTGACTCTTTGTTGCATGTTGAGGGATTGTTATATGATCTAATTATGTTATTATTGTTGAGAGAACTTGCACTAGTGAAAGTATGAACCCTAGGCCTTGTTTCAACGCATTGCAATACCGTTTTTGCTCACTTTTATCATTAGTTACCTTGCTGTTTTTATATTTTCAGATTACAAAAACCTATATCTACCATCCATATTGCACTTGTATCACCATCTCTTCACCGAACTAGTGCACCTATACAATTTACCATTGTATTGGGTGTGTTCGGGACACAAGAGACTCTTTGTTATTTGGTTGCAGGGTTGCTTGAGAGAGACCATCTTCATCCTACGCCTCCCGCAGATTGATAAACCTTAGGTCATCCACTTGAGGGAAATTTGCTACTGTCCTACAAACCTCTGCACTTGGAGGCCCAACAACGTCTACAAGAAGAAGGTTGTGTAGTAGACATCATGATGTGATCCTCGCAGGGCTTCGCCTAAGCACTACGTGAATATGACCGGAGGAGTAAACCGTGGAGGGAGACGCCACACACGGCTTGGAACAATTGGTGTGTCTCCAAGGGGTGCCCTGCCCACGTATAGGGAGGAGGCCGGCTAGAGGGGGCGCGCCAAGTGGGGGGAGTCCTACTAGGACTCCCAGTCCTAGTAGGATTCGCCCCCCTTCTTATTCCTTCTCATGGAGGGGAAAAGGGGGAAGGAGAGGGAGGAGGAGAAGGAAAGGGGGGTGCTGCCCCCTCCCCTAGTCCAATTCGGACTCCCATGATGGGGCACACCTTGTGGGCTGCCTCCCCTCTCCCCTATGGCCCATAGTGGCCCATTACTGTCCCCGGGGGGTTCCGGTAACCTCCCGGTACTCCGAAAAATACCCGAAACGATCCGGAACCGTTCCGCTGTCTGAATACTATCGTCCAATATATCAATCTTTACCTCTCGACCATTTTGAGACTCCTTGTCATGCCGTGATCTCATCAGGGACTCCGAACAATCTTCGGTCACCAAAACACAAAACTCACAATATAAATCGTCATCAAACGTTAAGCGTGCGGATCCTACGGGTTAGAGAACTATGTAGACACGACCGAGACATATCTTCGGTTAATAACCAACATCGGAACTTGGATGCTCATATTGGTTCCTACATATTCTACGAAGATCTTTATCGGTTAAATCACAATGACAACACACGTTATTCCCTTTGTTATCGGTATGTTACTTGCCCGATATTCGATCGTCGGTATCCTCATACCTAGTTCAATCTCGTTCCCGGCAAGTCTCTTTACTCGTTCCGTAATGCATCATCCCGCAACTAACTCATTAGTCACATTGCTTGCAAGGCTTATTGTGATGTGCATTACCGAGAGGGCCCAGAGATACCTCTCCGATACTCGGAGTGACAAATCTTAATCTCGATCTATGCCAACCCAAAAAACACCTTCTAAGACACCTGTAGAGCATCTTTATAATCACCCAGTTATGTTTTGACGTTTGATAGCAAACAAGGTGTTCCTCCGGTATTCGGGAGTTGCATAATCACATAGTCAAAGGAATATGTATAAGTCATGAACAAAGCAATAGCAATAAAACTTAACGATCATTATGCTAAGCTAACAGATGGGTCTAGTCCATCACATCATTCTCTAATGATGTGATCCCTTTCATCAAATGAGAACACATGTCTATGGTCAGAAAACTTAACCATCTTTGATTAACGAGCTACTCAAGTAGAGGCAAACTATGGACACTCTGTTTTGTCTATGTATTCACACATGTATCAATGTCTGGTTAATACAATTCTAGCATGAATAATAAACATTTATCATGATATAAGGAAATATAAATAACAACTTTATTATTGCCTCTAGGGCATATTTGCTTCAGTCTCCCACTTGCACTAGAGTCAATAATCTAGATTACATAGTAATGATTCTAACACCCGTGGAGTCTTGGTACTGATCATGTTTTGGTCATGGAAGAGGCTTAGGTAACGGGTCTGCAACATTCAGATCCGTATGTATTTTGCAAATCTCTATGTCTCCCTCCTTGACTTGATCGCAGATGGAGTTGAAGCGTCTCTTGATGTGTTCGGTTCTCTTGTGAAATCTGGATTCCTTCGCTAAGACAATTGCTCCAGTATTGTCACAAAAGATTTTTCATTGGACCCGATGCACTAGGTATTACACCTAGATCGGATATGAACTCCTTCATCCAGACTCCTTCATTAGCTGCTTCCGAAGCAGCTATGTACTCCGCTTCACATGTAGATCCCGCCACGACGCTCTGCTTGGAACTGCACCAACTGATAGCTCCACCATTCAATATAAATACGTAGCCGGTTTGCGACTTAGAGTCATTCGGATCAGTGTCAAAACTAGTATCGACGTAACCATTTACGATAAGCTCAGGTATTTCAGGATGTTCTTGATTGCTATCCTGTGATCCACTCCTGGATTACTTTGGTACCTCCCTGGTAAACTTATAGCAGGGCACACATCAGGTCTGGTACACAATATTGCATACATGATAGAACCTATGGCTGAGGCATAGGGAATGACTTTCATTTTCTCTCTATCTTCTGTAGTGGTCGGGAATTGAGTCTGACTCAACTTCACACCTTGTAACACATGCAAGAACCCTTTCTTTGACTGATCCATTTTGAACTTCTTCAAAACTTTATCAAGGTATGTGCTTTGTGAAAGTCCAATTAAGCATCTTGATCTATCTATATAGATCTTGATTCCCAATATATAAGCAGCTTCACCGAGGTCTTTCACTGAAAAATTCTTATTCAACTATACTTTTATGCTATCCAGAAATTCTATATCATTTCCAATCAACAATATGTCATCCACATATAATATTAGAAATGCTACAGAGCTCCCACTCACTTTCTTGTAAATACAGGCTTCTCCAAAAGTCTGTATAAAACCATATGCTTTGATCACACTATCAAAGCGCATATTCCAACTCCGAGAGGCTTGCACCAGTCTATAAATGGGTCACTGGAGCTTGCACACTTTGTTAGCACCTTTATGATTGACAAAACCTTCTGGTTGCATCATATACAACCCTTCTTTAAGAAATCCATTAAGGAATGCAGTTCTGACATCCATTTGCCAAATTTCATAATCATAAAATGCGGCAATTTCTAACATGATTCAGACAGACTTAAGCATCGCTACGGGTGAGAAGGTCTCATCATAGTCAACTCCTTGAACTTGTTGAAAACCTTTCGCAACAAGTCGAGCTTTGTAGACAGTGACATTACCATCAGCGTCAGTCTTCTTCTTGAAGATCCATTTATTTTCTATGGCTTGCCGATCATCGGGCAAGTCAACCAAAGTCCATACTTTGTTCTCATACATGGATCCCATCTCAGATTTCACGGCCTCAAGCCATTTTGTGGAATCTGGGCTCATCATTGCTTCCTCATAGTTCGTAGGTTCGTCATGGTCTAGTAACATGACTTCCCGAACAGGATTATCGTACCACTCTGGTGTGGAACGTACTCTAGTTGACCTACGAGGTTCGGTAGTAACTTGATCTGAAGTTTCATGATCATCATCATTAACTTCCTCACTAATTGGTGTAGGCATCACTGGAACTGATTTCTGTGCTGAACTACTTTCCAATTCGAGAGAAGGTACAACTACCTCATCAAGTTCTACTTTCCTTCCACTCACTTCTTTTGAGGGAAACTCCTTCTTTGGAAATGATCCATTTTTAGCAACAAATATCTTGCCTTCGGATCTGTGATAGAAGGTGTAACCAAAAGTTTCTTTTGGGTATCCTATGAAGACACATTTCTTCAATTTGGGTTCGAGCTTATCAGGCTGAAGCTTTTTCACATAGGCATCGCAACCCCAAACTTTAAGAAACGATAGCTTATGTTTCTTGCTAAACCACAGTTCATATGGTGTCGTCTCAACGGATTTAGATGATGCCATATTTAACGTGAATGCAGCTGTCTCTAAAGCATAACCCCAAAATGATAGTGGTAAATCGGTAAAGACATCATAGATCACACCATATCTAATAAAGTACGGTTACGGCATTCGGACACACCATTACGCTGTGGTGTTCCAGGTGGCATGAGTTGCGAAACTATTCCACATTGTTTCAAATGAAGACCAAACTCGTAACTCAAATATTCGCCTCCGCGATCAGATCGTAGAAACTTTATTTCTTGTTACGATGATTTCCCACTTCACTCTGAAATTCTTTGAACTTTTCAAATGTTTCAGACTTATGTTTCCTTAAGTAGATATACCATATCTTCTCAAATCATCTATGAAGGTTAGAAAATAACGATACCCGCCGCGAGCCTCAACACCCATCGGACCGCATACATCAGTATGTATTATTTCCGGCAAGTCAGTGGCCTGCTCCATTCTTCCGGAGAATGGATTCTTAGTCATCTTGCCCAAGAGGCATGGTTCGCAAGTATCAAGTGATTCATAATCAAGTGATTCCAAAAGCCCATCTGCATGGAGTTTCTTCATGCGCTTTATACCAATATGACCTAAACAGCAGTGCCACAAATAAGTTGCACTATCATTATTAACTTTGCATATTTTGACATCAATATTATAAATATGTGTATCTCTACGAATGAGATTCAGCAAAAATAGACAACTCATCAAGCGTGCATGACCATAAAAGATACTACTCATATAAATAGAACAACCATTATTGTCTGATTTAAATGAACAACCGTCTCACATCAAACAAGATCCAGATATAATGTTCATGCTCAACGCTGGCACCAAATAACAATTATTCTGGTCTAAAATTAATCCCAAAGGTAGATGTAGAGGTAGCGTGCCGATGACGATCACATCGACCTTGGAACCATTTCCGACGCACATCATCACCTCGTCCTTAGCCAATCTTCGTTTAATATGTAGCCCCTGTTTCGAGTTGCAAATATGAGCAACATAACCAGTAGCAAATACCCAGGCGCTACTATGAGCATTAGTAAGGAACACATCAATGACATGTATATCAAATATACCTTTCACTTTTCCATCCTTCTTTTCCGCCAAATACTTGGGGCAGTTCTGCTTCCAGTGACCAGTCCCTTTGCAGTAGAAGCACTCAGTTTCAGGCTTAGGTCCAGACTTTGGCTTCTTCCCGGGAGCAACAACTTGCATATTATAGTTCATCATGAAGCCTTTGTAGCTTGGTGGCAGTGATTGAAGAACTCTGTCAATAACACTATCATTCGGAAGATTAACCCCTAGCTAAGTCAAGTGGTTATGGTACCCAGACATTCTGAGTATGTGTTCACTGACGGAACTGTTCTCCTCCATCTTGCAGCTATAGAACTTGTTGGATACTTCATATCTCTCAACTCGGGCATTGATGTCTACTACACAACCTTCTTCTTGTATACATTGTTGGGCCTCCAAGTGCAGAGGTTTGTAGGACAGTAGCAAATTTCCCTCAAGTGGATGACCTAAGGTTTATCAATCCGTGGGAGGCGTAGGATGAAGATGGTCTCTCTCAAACAACCCTACAACCAAATAACAAAGAGTCTCTTATGTCCCCAACACACCCAATACAATGGTAAATTGTATAGGTGCACTAGTTCGGCGAAGATATGGTGATACAAGTGCAATATGGATGGTAGATATGGGTGTTTGTAATCTGAAAAATTATAAAAACAGCAAGGTAAAACAGTGAGCACAAACGGTATTGCAATGCGTTGAAACAAGGCCTAGGGTTCATACTTTCACTAGTGCAAGTTCTCTCAACAATAATAACATAATTGGATCATATAACTATCCCTCAACATGCAACAAAGAGTCACTCCAAAGTCACTAATAGCGGAGAACAAATGAAGAGATTATTGTAGGGTACGAAACCACCTCAAAGTTATTCTTTCCGATCAATCTATTGGGCTATTCCTATAAGTGTCACAAACAGCCCTAGAGTTTGTAGTAAAATAACACCTTAAGACACAAATCAACCAAAACCTTAATGTCACCTAGATACTCCAATGTCACCTCAAGTATCCGCGGGTATGATTATACGATATGCATCACAAAATCTCATATTCATCTATTCAAACCAACACAAAGTACTTCAAAGAGTGCCCCAAAGTTTCTACCGGAGAGTCAAGACAAAAACGTGTGCCAACCCCTATGAATAAGTTCACGAGGTCACGAAACTCGCAAGTTGATCACCAAAACATACATCGAGTGGATCACGTGATATCCCATTGCCACCACAGATAAGCACATGCAAGACATACATCAAGTGTTCTCAAATCCTTAAAGACTCAATCCGATAAGATAACTTCAAAGGGAAAACTCAATCCATTACAAGAGAGTAGAGGGGGAGAAACATCATAAGATCCAACTATAATAGCAAAGCTCGCGATACATCAAGATCATACCACCTCAAGAACATGAGAGAGAGAGAGATCAAACACATAGCTACTAGTACATACCCTCAGCCCCGAGGGTGAAGTACTCCCTCCTCGTCATGGAGAGCACAAGGATGATGAAGATGGCCAACGGAGAGGGATTCCCCCCTCCGGCAGGGTGCCGGAACGGGTCTAGATTGGTTTTTGGTGGCTACGGAGGCTTTTGGCGGCGGAACTCCCGATCTATTGTGTTCCCCGATGTTTTTAGGGTATATGGACATATATAGGAGAAAGAAGTCGGTCAGGGGAGCCACGAAGGGCCCACGAGGGTGGGGGGCGCGCCTCCCTACCTCGTGGCTTCCTCGAAGCTTCCCTGACATCTACTCCAAGTCTCCTGGATTGCTTCCGTTCCAAAAATAACTCTCCCGAAGGTTTCATTCCGTTTGGACTCTGTTTGATATTCCTTTTCTTCGAAACACTGAAATAGGCAAGAAAACAACAATTTGGGCTGGGCCTCCGGTTAATAGGTTAGTCCCAAAAATAATATAAAAGTGTTTAGTAAAGCCCATAAACATCCAAAACAGATAATATAATAGCATGAATACTTCATAAATTATAGATACGCTGGAGACGTATTAGCATCCCCAAGCTTAATTCCTGCTCGTCCTCGAGTAGGTAAATGATAAAAGAAAGAATTTATGAAGTGTGAATGCTAGCAGGTGCACAAGTTTGATCAATGGTAATTTCAATCACCTTTTCTAGCATCATTATATATCGTAACAGTAGCTCAACTCATAGGACTTCTCATGATCAAGTAACAAGCTATTCACATGTTAAAGTATAGATCATAAACTTTCTTGAAAACTAACAAACCGTGTTATTAGTCATCAAACAATTACAATTCATCTTATTTTCAGGAAGGGTCTATGTCAGAGCTTTGATTCAGCAAACTTCACATACTCAACTATCATTTAGTCTTTCACAATTGCTAACACTCACGTGATATTATGGGTTCAAAGTTTTAATCAGACACAGAGAAAGATAGGGGCTTATAGATTCGCCTCCCAACCTTTTACCTCAAGGGTAATGTCAACAATAATAGTTCATGACGCCTTACATCCAATTGGATATATATATATATATCATGATCTTTCCAACACAATGTGCTTTCCAAAGGATAAAATGTAAAAAGGAAAGGTGAAGATCACCATGAGTCTTGCATAAGGTATAAGACAAGAATAAAAGATAGGCCATTCGCAGAGGGAAGCAGAGGTTGTCATGCGCTTTTATAGTTGGATGCACAAAATCTTAATGCGAAAGAACATCACTTTATATTGCCACTTGTGATAGTGAACTTTATTATGCAGTCCGTTGCTTTTATTGCTTCCTCATCACAAGATCGTATAAAGCTTATTTTCTCCACACTAATAGATCATACATATTTAGAGAGCAATTTTATTGCATGCACCGATGACAACTTACTTGAAGGATCTTACTCAATCCAAAGGTAGGTATGGTGGACTCTCATGGCAATACTGGTTTAAGGGATGTTTGGAAGCACAAGTAGTATCTCTACTTGGTGCAAAGAATTTGGCTAGCATGAGGGGGAAAGGCAAGCTCAACATGTTGAATGATCCATGACAATATACTTTATTTCAAATATGAGAAAACTAGCCCATTACGTTGTCTTCCTTGTCCAACATCAACCTTTTAACATGTCATATTTTAATGAGTGCTCACAATTACAAAATATGTCCAAGATAGTATATTTATATGTGATATCTCTCTTCCCTCAATATTCTTTCATGAATTGTTCAAGTGACCAATACAATGTTTGCTAACCTTCAATAAATTTACCACCTCTACTTCTTATATGTGAAGTCATTACTCCCCATGGGATAAGCATATGAAACATATATAATTTCATATTTATTATATTCAATTCATTCAACCATTTACTCATAGGATATATGTGAACCACGTGAATGAATAACAAACTACTCCGAAAGATATAAGTGAAGATCAATGAGTAGTTAAATAATTATTTAGCTATGTGAAGACTCTCCCATTTAATAATTTCAGATCTTGGTACTTTATTCAAACAGCAAGCAAAACAAAATAAAATGACATCTAAGAATAGCAAACATCATATGAAGAAGCAAAAACCTAGGATCAACCGATACTAATCGATAGTTGTTGAAGAAGAAAGGTGGGATGCCAACCGGGGCATCCCCAAGCTTAGACGCTTGATACTTCTTGAAATTTTATCTTGGCATGCCTTGGGCATCCCCAAGCTTGAGCTTTTGTGTCTCCTTAATTCCTGTCATATCACGGTCTCCCTAATCTCAAAAGCTTCATCCACACAAAACTCAACAAGGACTCGTGAGATAACTTAGTATAAACCAATGCAAAAACCTTATCATACTCTTCTATAGCTACTACGTCTTGAGCTTGCGTTGGTTTTCCCCGAAGTGGAAGGGATGATGCAGCAGAGTAGCATAATTATTTCCCTCAGTTTTTGAGAACCAAGGTATCAATCCAGTAGGAGGCCACACTCAAGTCCCTCGTACCTGCACAAAGCGATAGCTACTCGCAACCAACGCGATTAGGGGTTGTCAAGCCCTTCACGGTCACTTACGAGAGTGAAATCTGATAGATAGAATATTTTTGGTATTTTTGATATAAAGATGCAAAGTAAAAAGTAAAGGCAAAGTAAATAGCAAAACAATATAAAAGTGATGGAGATTGATATGATGAGAATAGACCCGGGGGCCATAGGTTTCACTAGTGGCTTCTCTCAAGAGCATAAGTATTCTAGGTGGGTGAACAAATTACTGTTGAGCAATTGATAGAATTGTGCATAATTATGAGAATTTCTAGGCATGATCATGTATATAGGCATCACGTCCGTGACAAGTAGACCAAAACGATTCTGCATCTACTACTATTACTCCACTCGTCGACCGCTATCCAGCATGCATCTAGAGTATTAAGTTAAAAACAGAGTAACGCCTTAAGCAAGATGACATGATGTAGAGAGATAAATTCATGCAATATGAAATAAACCCCATCTTGTTATCCTCGATGGCAACAATACAATACGTGCCTTGCTGCCCCTTCTGTCACTGGGTAAGGACACCACAAGATTGAACCCAAAGCTAAGCACTTCGCTCATGGCAAGAACTACCAATCTAGTTGGCCAAACCAAACGGATAATTCGAAGAGACTTGCAAAGATAACCAATCATACATAAAAGAATTCAGAGAAGATTCAAATATTATTCATAGATAGACTTGATCATAAACCCACAATTCATCGGTCTCAACAAACACACCGCAAAAAGAAGATTACATCGAATAGATCTCCACGAGAGAGGGGGAGAACTTTATATTGAGATTCAAAGAGAGAGAATAAGCCATCTAGCTACTAACTATGGACCCGAAGGTCTGAGGTAAACTACTCACACTTCATCGGAGAAGCTATGATGATGTAGAAGCCCTCCGTGATGACGGCCCTCTTCCGGCGGAGCTCCGGAACAGGCCCCAAGATGGGATCTCGTGGATACAGAAAGTTGAGGCGGTGGAATTAGGTTTTTGGCTCCTTTTCTGATCATTTGGGGGTACATGTGTATATATAGGAGGAAGAAGTACGCCGGAGGAGCAACGAGGGGCCGATGAGGCAGGGGGCGCGCCCTAGGGGGGGCGCCCCCACCCTCGTGACCGCCTCTTTTGTTCCTTGGAGTAGGGTCCAAGTCTCCTGGATCACGTTCGGTGAGAAAATCACGTTCCCGAAGATTTTATTCCATTTGGACTCTGTTTGATATTCCGTTTCTTCGAAACACTGAAATAGGCAAAAAAACAGCAATTCTGGGCTGGGCCTCCGGTTAATAGGTTAGTCCCAAAAATAATATAAAAGTGGAAAATAAAGCCCAATATAGTCCAAAACAGTAGATAATATAGCATGGAGCAATCAAAAATTATAGATTCGTTGGAGACGTATCAGGCATCCCCAAGCTTAATTCCTGCTCGTCCTCGAGTAGGTAAATGATAAAAAGAGAATTTTTGATGCGGAGTGCTACTTGGCATAATTTTAATGCAAATCTTCTTAATTGTGGTATGAATATTCAGATTAGAAAGATTCAAGACAAAAGTTTATGTTGACATAAAAATAATAATACTTCAAGCATACTAACAAAGCAATTATGTCTTCTCAAAATAACATGGCCAAAGAAAGTTATCCCTACAAAATCATATAGTCTGGCTATGCTCCATCTTCACCACACAAAGTATTTAAATCATGCACAACCTCGATGACAAGCCAAGCAATTGTTTCATACTCTAACTTTTTCAAAACTTTTTCAATCTTCACGCAATACATGAGCGTGAGCCATGGACATAGCACTATAGGTGGAATAGAATGGTGGTTGTGGAGAAGACAAAAAGGAGAAGATGGTCTCACATCAACTAGGCGTATCAACGGGCTATGGAGATGCCCATCAATAGATATCAATGTGAGTGAGTAGGGATTGCCATGCAACGGATGCACTAGAGCTATAAATGTATGAAAGCTCAACAAAAGAAACTAGTGGGTGTGCATCCAACTTGCTTGCTCATGAAGACCTAGGGCAATTTGAGGAAGCCCATCGTTGGAATATACAAGCCAAGTTCTAAAACGTAAAATTCCCACTAGTATATGGAAGTGACAACATATGAGACTCTATATGAAGAACATGGTGCTACTTTGAAGCACAATATATGAGACTCGCTATATCATGGTGCTACTTTGAAGCACAAGTGTGGAAAAAGGATAGCAGCATTGCCCCTTTTTTTGGGCCTCTTTTTTTTCTTTGGCCTTTCTCTCTTTTTTTTATTTGGACAATGCTCTATTAAATGATGATCATCACACTTCTATTTATTTACAACTCAATGATTACAACTCGATACTAAAACAAAGTATGACTCTATATGAATGCCTCCGGCGGTGTACCGGGATATGCAATGAATCAAGAGTGACAAGTATGAAAGAATTATGAACGGTGGCTTTGCCACAAATACTATGTCAACTACATGATCATGCTAAGCAATATGACAATGATGGACGTGTCATGATGAACTAGATGGTGGAAAGTTGCATGACAATATATCTCGGAATGGCTATGGAAATGCCATAATAGGTAGGTATGGTGGCTGTTTTGAGGAAGGTATATGGTAGGTGTATGATACCGGCGAAAGGTGCACGGTATTAGAGAGGCTAGCAAAGGTGGAAGGGTGAGAGTGTGTATAATCCATGGACTCAACATTAGTCATAAAGAACTCATATACTTATTGCAAAAATCTAGAAGTTATCAAAGCAAAGTACTACGCGCATGCTCCTAGGGGGATAGATTGGTAGGAAAAGACCATCGCTCGTCCCCGACCACCACTCATAAGGAAGACAATCAATAAACAAATCATGCTCCAACTTCGTTACATAACGGTTCACCATACGTGCATGCTACGGGAATCACAAACTCTAACACAAGTATTCTTTAAATTCACAACTACTCAACTAGCATGACTTTAATATTATCACCTCCATATCTCAAAACAATTATCGTGCTTCAATCTTTTCTTAGTATTCAACACACTCAAAAGAAAGTTTCGCAAATCTTGAATACCAAGCATATTATTATTAAGCAAATTACCATGCTAGTAAGAGACTCTCAAAATAATTTAAGTGACGCATGAGAGATCAATAGTTTCTTTAAAATGAATCCACCACCGTGCTCTAAAAGATCTAAGTGAAGCACATAGAGAAAAATTATAATGCTCAAAAGATATAAGTGAAGCACACAGAGCAAAATTATCTAGCTCAAAAGATATAAGTGAAGCACATAGAGCAAAACTACTTAGCTCAAAGGATATAAGTGAAGCACATAGAGTATTCTATCAAATTTTAATTCATGTATGGCTCTCTCAAAAGGTGTGTACAACAAGGATGATTGTGGAATACTAAAACAAAAGGACACAAATAATACAAGACGCTCCAAGCAAAACACATATCATGTTGGTGAATAAAAATATAGCTCCAAGTAAATTACCGATGGAAGTGGACGAAAAGAGGGGAAGTCTTCCGGGGCATCCCCAAGCTTTGACTTTTTGGTGTCCTTGGATTATCTTGGGGGTGCCATGGGCATCCCCAAGCTTAGGCTCTTTCCACTCCTTGTTCCATGATCCATCAAAATAATTCACCCAAAACTTGAAAACTTCACAACACAAAACTCAAGATAGAAAACTCGTGAGCTCCGTTAGCGAAAGAAAACAAAAGAGCACTTCAAGGTACTGTAATGAACTCATTATTTATTTATATTGGTGTTAAACCTACTGTATTCCAACTTCTCTATGGATTATAAACTATTTTACTAGCCATAGATTCATCAAAATAAGCAAACAACACACGAAAAACAGAATCTGTCAAAAACAGAACAGTCTGTAGTAATCTGTAGCTAGCGCAAGATCTCGAACCCCCAAAAATTCTAAAATAAATTGCAGGACGTGAGGAATTTATCTATTAATCATCTTCAAAAAGAATTAACTAAATATCACTCTTCAAATAAAAATGACAGCAGTTCTCGTGAGCGCTAAAGTTTCTGTTTTTTACAGCAAGTTCAACAAGACTTTCCCCAAGTCTTCCCAACGGTTCTACTTGGCACAAACACTAATTAAACACAAAAAAAACAACCTAAACAGAGGCTAAATAATTTATTTATTACTAAACAGGAGCAAATAGCAAGGAATAAAAATAAAATTGGGTTGCCTCCCAACAAGCGCTATCGTTTAACGCCCCTAGCTAGGCATAACGAGCAAGAATAGATCTAGGTATTGCCATCTTTGGTAGGCAATCCATAAGTGTCTCTCATGATAGTTTCATATGGTAATTTTATTTTCTTTCTTGGAAAGTGTTCCATACCCTTTTTAATGGAAATTGAAATCTAATATTCCCTTCCTTCATATCAATAATCGCACCAACCGTTCTAAGGAAAGGTCTACCAAGAATAATAGGGCAAGAAGGATTGCAATCTATATCAAGAACAATGAAATCTACGGGCACATAATTCCTATTTGCAACAATAAAAACATCACTAATTCTTCCCATAGGTTTCTTAATAGTGGAATCCGCAAGATGCAAGTTTAGCGAGCAATCATCAAAATTATGGAAATCTAGTAAATCACACAAAGTCTTGGGAATAGTAGAGACACTAGCACCCAAATCACACAAAGCATAAAACGCATGATCTTTAATTTTAATTTTAATAGTTGGTTCCCACTCATCATAGATTTTTCTAGGGATAGAAACTTTCAACTCAAGTTTTTCTTCATAAGATTGCATCAAGGCATCAACAATATGTTCGGTGAAGGCTTTATTTCGACTATAAGCATGTGGAGAATTTAGCACGGATTGCAACAAGGAAATACAATCAATCAAAGAGCAATTTTCATAATTAAATTCCTTAAAATCCAATATAGTGGGTTTAGCAACATCTAGATATTTATTTCTTTCCATCCCACTTTCATTATTAAGATCTAAATACTCCAATTTTTTTAGAACGCCTTCTAGGTAAAGGAAGATCATATTCAGTTTCATCAAGATTCATATTGCAAAACAAAGATTTAATTGGAGACACATCAATAACTTTTAGATCTTCTTCATTACTTTCATAGGAATCCGGTTTAGTGGCCATCTTATTGACTAAGGTGGCTTGCATATCTGAAATTTCAGCAGTCATCTTCTCTAGACGAGCAATCTGGGATCTTATACCCTCAAATTCTTTAGACATATCATCAAGCTCTTTATTCATATAATTCATAAAACTTTTTTGTTCCTTAAGCTCGTTTCTAAAGAAATCATTATGCTCAAGTTGCAAAACCATAAACTTCCTAACGTTGTTTTCGATCTCCTCTAACCTTTTGAGGTGAAGATCCCCATATTTTGGTTGAGCCATCGCGACAAACAAGCAAAAAAAACTAAAACACGAGCAAACAAAAAGCAAGCAAACAAAAGAGGCAAACAGAGAGGGAGGATAGAGAGAGAGAGGGCAAATAAAACGGCAAGGGTGAATTGGGGGGAGAGGAAAACGAGAGGCGAATGGCAAATAATGTAATGCGAGAGATAGGGATTGTGATGGGTACTTGGTATATTGACTTTTTGCGTAGACTCCCCGGCAACGGCGCCAGAAATCCTTCTTGCTACGTCTTGAGCTTGCGTTGGTTTTCCCCGAAGAGGAAGGGATGATGCAGCAGAGTAGCGTAAGTATTTCCCTCAGTTTTTGAGAACCAAGGTATCAATCCAGTAGGAGGCCACGCTCAAGTCCCTCGTACCTGCACAAAGCGATAGCTACTCGCAACCAACGCGATTAGGGGTTGTCAAGCCCCTCACGGTCACTTACGAGAGTGAGATCTGATAGATAGAATATTTTTGGTATTTTTGATATAAAGATGCAAAGTAAAAAGTAAAGGCAAAGTAAATAGCAAAACAATATAAAAGTGATGGAGATTGATATGATGAGAATAGACCCGGGGGCCATAGGTTTCACTAGTGGCTTCTCTCAAGAGCATAAGTATTCTACGGTGGGTGAACAAATTACTGTTGAGCAATTGATAGAATTGTGCATAATTATGAGCATATCTAGGCATGATCATGTATATAGGCATCACGTCCGTGACAAGTAGACCAAAACGATTCTGCATCTACTACTATTACTCCACTCATCAACCGCTATCCAGCATGCATCTAGAGTACTAAGTTAAAAACAGAGTAACGCCTTAAGCAAGATGACATGATGTAGAGAGATAAATTCATGCAATATGAAATAAACCCCATCTTGTTATCCTTGATGGCAACAATACAATATGTGCCTTGCTGCCCCTTCTGTCACTAGGTAAGGACACCGCACGATTGAACCTAAAGCTAAGCACTTCTCCCATGGCAAGAACTACCAATCTAGTTGGCCGAACCAAATGGATAATTCAAAGAGACTTGCAAAGATAACCAATCACACATAAAAGAATTCAGAGAAGATTCAAATATTATTCATAGATAGATTTGATCATAAACCCACAATTCATCGGTCTCAACAAACACACCGCAAAAAGAAGATTACATCGAATAGATCTCCACGAGAGAGGGGGAGAACTTTGTATTGAGATTCAAAGAGAGAGAAGAAGCCATCTAGCTACTAACTATGGACCCGAAGGTCTGAGGTAGACTACTCACACTTCATCGGAGAGGCTATGATGATGTAGAAGCCCTCCATGATGACGGCCCTCTTCCGACGGAGCTCCGGAACAGGCCCCAAGATGGGATCTCGTGGATACAGAAAGTTGCGGCGGTGGAATTAGGTTTTTGGCTCCTTTTCTGATCATTTGGGGGTACGTGTGTATATATAGGAGGAAGAAGTACGCCGGAGGAGCAACGAGGGGCCCATGAGGCAGGGGCGCGCGCCCTAGGGGGGGCACCCCCCACCCTCGTGACCGCCTCTTTTGTTCCTTGGAGCAGGGTCCAAGCCTCCTGGATCACGTTCGGTGACAAAATCACGTTCCCGAAGATTTTATTCCGTTTGGACTCCATTTGATATTTCGTTTCTTCGAAACACTGAAATAGGCAAAAAACAGCAATTCTGGGCTGGGCCTCCGATTAATAGGTTAGTCCCAAAAATAATATAAAAGTGGAAAATAAAGCCCAATATAGTCCAAAACAGTAGATAATATAGCATGGAGCAATCAAAAATTATAGATACGTTGGAGACGTATTAGTAGCAAATCACTAAAATTATTAATCAACATTGCATACTAAATTCCTCCGCATATTTAATAGTCCTATCCTCAAATAGAATCATTAAGCAAGCAAACATATGCAAACAATGCAAACATAACAACAATCTTCCTAAATAGGACAGTCTGTGAAGAATGCAGCAAGATCCATACTTCCCTAGCTCCAAAAATTATGAAATAAAATTCCCATTGTAGTAAATTTATCAGAGCTTATTATGCAAAAGGTTTCAAAATTTTATCACATTCTGACTTTTCTAGGGAATTTTTGCAAGAGTGGCAACTTTCGGTTTTGAAACAGCAACATGTAGACTTGTAAAATAAGCATAGTAAAGGCCATCAATGCCACTTTTATTGAAACAAAAGATGCAAAACATTGTTCTAAATAACAGCAAGCAAATCCTAACAAAATAAATTGGCGCTCCAAGCAAAACACATATCATGTGGTGAATAAAAATATAGCTCCAAGTAAAGTTACCAATGAACGAAGACGAAAGAGGGGATGCCTTCCGGGGCATCCCCAAGCTTAGGCTCTTGCCACTCCTTATTCCATGGTCCATCGAATCTTTACCCAAAACTTAAAAACTTCACAACACAAAACTTAACAGAAAACTCGTAAGCTCCGTTAGTATAAGAAAATAAATCACCACTTAGGTACTGTTGTGAACTCATTCTAAATTCATATTGGTGTAATATCTACTGTATTCCAACTTCTCTATGGTTCATACCCTCCGATACTACTCATAGATTCATCAAAATAAGCAAACAACACAATGAAAACAGAATCTGTCAAAAACAGAACAGTCTGTAGTAATCTGTATCAAACGTATACTTCTGTAACCCCAAAAATTCTGAAATAAATTGGTGGACGTGAGGAATTTGTCTATTAATCATCTGCAAAAAGAATCAACCTAATCGCACTCTCCAGTAAAAAATAGCAGCAAAACTCGTGAGCACTAAAGTTTCTTTCTTTTACAGCAAGATCGCAAAGACTTCACCCAAGTCTTCCCAAAGGTTCTACTTGGCACAAACACTAATTAAAAGCATAAAACCACATCTAAACAGAGGCTAGATGAATTATTTATTACTAAACAGGAGCAAAAATCAAAGAACAAAAATAAAATTGGATTGCCTCCCAACAAGCACTATTGTTTAACGCCCCTAGCTAGGCATGATGATTTCAATGATGCTCACATAAAAGATAAGAATTGAAACATAAAGAGAGCATCATGAAGAATATGACTAGCACATTTAAGTCTAACCCACTTCCTATGCATAGGGATTTTGTGAGCAAACAACTTATTGGAACAACAATTAACTTGCATAGGAAGGTAAAACAAGCAAATCTTTAAGATTTTCAACACATAGAGAGGAAACTTGATATTATTGCAATTCCTACAAGCATATGTTCCTCCCTCATAATAATTTTAAGTAGCATCATGAATGAATTCAACAATATAACCATCACATAAAGCATTCTTTTCATGATCTACAAGCATATAATTTTTATTACTCTCCACATAAGCAAATTTCTTCTCGTTAGGAATAGTGGCAATATCATAAGAAACTCGAATACTATAAATTGTTTCCACATTAAAAGAGTAATGTTCAGAAAAGAATAATCATAATCATGACATGTTTTATAAATATAATCATCTCTACTTTTTGTAGCATAAGTATCATCACAATAATCATCATAAGTAGTAGCTTTGTTCTCATCATAATCTATTGAAACCTCTTCCAAGATAGTGGAATTGCTACCTCTTGAGCACTGCGTTGGTTTTTCCCCGAAGAGGATGGGATGATGCAGCAGAGTAGCATAAGTATTTCCCTTAGTTTTTGAGAACCAAGGTATCAATCCAGTAGGAGGCTACGCGCGAGTCCCTCGTACCTGCACAAAACAAACAAATGCTTGCAACCAACGCGATAAGGGGTTGTTAATCCCTACACGGCCACTTACGAGAGTGAGATCTGATAGATATGATAAGATAATATTTTTGGTATTTTTATGATAAAGATGAAAAGTAAAATAAAAGCAAAGTAAAAATAAAAGGAAATAACTAAGTATTGGAAGATTAATGTGATGAAGATAGACCCGGGGGCCATAGGTTTCACTAGTGGCTTCTCTCGAGAGCATAAGTATTCTACGGTGGGTGAACGAATTACTGTTGAGAAATTGACATAGTTATGAGAATATCTAGGCATGATCATGATATAGGCATCACGTTCGAGACAAGTAGACCAACTCCTGCCTGCATCTACTACTATTACTCCACTCATCGACCGCTATCCAGCATGCATCTAGAGTATTAAGTTAATGAAAACAGAGTAACGCCTTAAGCAAGATGACATGATGTTGAGGGATAAACTCATGCAATATGATGAAAACCCCATCTTGTTATCCTTGATGGCAACAATACAATATGTGCCTTGCTGCCCCTACTGTCACTGGGAAAGGACACCGCAAGATTGAACCCAAAGCTAAGCACTTCTCCCATTGCAAAAAGATCAATCTAGTAGGCCAAACCAAGATGATATTTCGAAGAGACTTGCAAAGATAACCAATCATACATAAAAGAATTCATAGAAGATTCAAATATTGTTCATAGATAGACTTGATCATAAACCCACAATTAATTGGTCTCAACAAATGTAACACCCCGGATGTAACTTTCCCAATTTGTACTCCAACTCTTGCCGTTTCTGGCGTTAAGTTATTTTATTTTCTCAGGTTCGGGCCTTTGCCTCCGTGTGTTGTTGTCGTTGTCATGCATCTCATATCATGTCATCATGTGCATTGCATTTGCATGCGTGTTCGTCTCATGCATCCGAGCATTTTCCCCGTTGTCTGTTTTGCATTCCGGCGCTTCGTTCTCCTCCGGTGGTCATTTCTACTTTTCTTTCGTGTGTGGGGATTAAACATTTCCGGATTGTACCAAGACTTTCCAAGCGGCCTTGGTTTACTACCGGTAGACCGCCTGTCAAGTTTCGTATCATTTGGACTTCGTTTGATACTCCAACGGTTAACCGAGGGACCGAAAAGGCCTCGTGTGTGTTGCAGCCCAACACCCCTCCAATTTGGCCCAAAACCCACCTAAGCCTTCTCCATCATCTAGATCGTTCGATCATGATCGCGTGGCCGAAAACCGCACCTCATTTGGACTCTCCTAGCTCCCTCTATGCCTATATATAGACCCCTTCCCTGAAATCCGGACCCCCCTCGTCAAAACCCTAGATCCACCCCTCGCGCGCGCCGGACATTGTCCGCCGGCGCAGGACATGCCGCCGCCAGCCACCCGCGCGCCGCCACATGTCCACGCCACCGCCACTCCCACCGCGGCCCGCGGGAGCCTAGGGCAGGCCCCCCAGGCCCGCGCGCGCCACCCGCCTCGTCCGGCTGCCCCGCCGCCCGATCCACTGCGTCGCCGCCACTGCGCCGCCTCCGCCGCCGTCGCCGACTTCGCCGGCCGCCGCGCTGCCGCACCGGCCTGGCCACCAACCGCGCCCGGCCGCTCGCCGCCTCGCCGCCTCCTCCACGCCGTGCCCGCCGCCCTCGTCGCTCCGGTGACCCGCGCCGGCTGGAGGCCGCTCCAGAAGCCGCCTCCCTGACGAAATCCGCCGCCGGTAAATAGTGCGCGCCGCCGCCTCGTTTTGCGTGCCACCGAAACCCTAGATCCGGAGGTTGATTTTTTTCTCTAAGTCCCGAAATTCTCAGATCCAAGTGCCCATGTTCGTGGCCTCGTAACTTTGCATCCGTAGCTCTGATTCATGCATATAGCATATCAAAATGTTCGTCTCAGAGAGTAAATCATTTCATTCCATTGCATAATTTTCATTTGAGTTCATCTTGATGCCCTAAATGCGGTTAGAATAGGGCTACTTGAGATAATTGTCAGATCTGCTGCTCCATTTAGCTTTTTGTCATTTTTGCAATGATTAATGTGTGCATGACATGCCCTGATGTTCTACATATGTTTTGTTAAGGGTTTTGTCATCTTTCCAAAGGTGCAACCCATGTATTTTTGTGATGTGTGTGGTGACTAGTGCAAGCTTGCAAGGTGGTGCACTTGCTAATTCTGTTTTCAGGGACTTAGCAATTCCACTAAGTCCTTGATCTTTTTATCTCATATGGCCACATGTTCATGTTGTTTCCTAGTGATCCGTGCCTCTTTTGAGGATGATCAGTAAGGATGTTTTGTTAATCTTGTAGTGCTCTATCCATCCATGTATTTTATTGCAATTATGGAGCACCCTAGCTTGAGTCAATCGAGCTCTACTTTTGCTACTTTGTGAATCTGGGCAGATTGTCAACTTGTTTGCAATTTTGCCAATGATGTTGTAGTTGATCCGTGCATGCTATGCTATTGTTCTTGTCATGTCTAGCTTGAATTTTGTGTATTCTTGATGGATGTATGCTTTTCTTGTCATGACTTGCACCGTAGTGAGTGCATCGAGCTCGTAAACATGCCTACTTGAGTTATATTTCAGCATGTGCCAGTTTTCACCAAGTCTGTGATCTGATTATGTTTTTGCTATGTTCGCATGCTTGCAATTGTATTTTCTGATCCCTTTTGGCTCAAGGTCACTAAGGGACTTTTGTTAAGCTCTTTGAGTAGCTCCATGCCATGCTTTACTTTGCCATGTTCAGGTCCTGTAGCATGTAGTTTTGTTGCTCCGAAGTGGGCTACCTGATCTGAAATTCCAGACAAGTGTTAATTTCACTAAGTCTGAGATCTGTTTGTCATATGCATTTTTGCCATGCTTGTTTGAACCTGGTAATGGATGAATTGGCCGTAGCTCAGTGCTAGACTTTTGATAAGCATCTTGAATGCATCCCTGCCATGTATTTTGTTGTCATGTTTGGGTGCTGTAGCATGTTCATCTCATTGCATTTAGATGGCTACTTGCTGTAAATTGCAGACCGGTGTCATATTTGAAACGCTTGCCATTTTCAAACCGTAACTCCAATTCCAGCGTTCTTTATATCGTTTTCAAGCGATTTCATCTCATATTTCCAGTGGCACACTTGGAATTCCAAGATGAGGCCAGGTTCTTGCATCTCCTGTCATATCTTGCATTTTGCATCCCGCATAGCATATCATCATTGCATCATATTGCTTGATCCTTGCACGTGGTTGATTGTGTCCTTGTTGCTTGTTTGTCTTGTTTGGGTAGAGCCGGGAGACGAGTTCACTAACGAGGAGCCCGTTGAGTTCGCTTTCGAGGATCCAGTCAACTCTGACAACTGTGCAGGCAAGATGATCATACCCTCGAAATCACTACTATCTTTGCTATGCTAGTTTGCTCGCTCTTTTGCTATGCCAATGCTACGATGCCTACCATTTGCTTTCAAGCCTCCCAAATTTCCATGAAAACCTCTAACCCACCTTGTCCTAGCAAACCGTTGATTGGCTATGTTACCGCTTTGCTCAGCCCCTCTTATAGCGTTGCTAGTTGCAGGTGAAGATTGGAGGCCGTTCCTTGTTGGAACATTTATTTACTTGTTGGGATATCATTATATTATCTTGTTATCTTAATGCATCTATATACTTGGTAAAGGGTGGAAGGCTCAGCCTCTCGCCTAGTGTTTTGTTCCACTCTTGCCGCCCTAGTTTCCGTCATATCGGTGTTATGTTCCCGGATTTTGCGTTCCTTCCGCGGTAGGGTTATAATGGGAACCCCTTGATAGTTCGCCTTGATTAAAGCTTTTCCAGCAATGCCCAACCTTGGTTTTACCATTTGCCACCTAGCCTCTTTTTCCCTTGAGTTTCCGGAGCCCGAAGGTCATCTTATTTTTAAACCCCCCCGGGCCAGTGCTCCTCTGAGTGTTGGTCCAAACTAGAGTCCTGTGCAGCGCCCCCTCGGGGAAACTCGAGGTTTGGTTTTAGCTGTATGGAGCGCTCATCTGAGTGTGCCCTGAGAAAGAGATATGTGCAGCTCCTATCGGGATTTGTTGGCACATTTGGGCGGTGTTGCTGGTCTTGTTTTAACCTGTCGAAGTGTCTTGAAGAACCGAGATACCGAGTCTGATCGGAACATCTTGGGAGGAGGTCTATTCCTTCGTTGACCGTGAGAGCTTGTCATGGGCTAAGTTGGGACTCCCTTGCAGGGATTTGAATCTTTCGAAAGCCGTGCCCGCGGTTATGGGCAGATGGGAATTTGTTAATGTCCGGTTGTAGATAACTTGAACCTTAATTAATTAAAATGAATCCACTGAGTGTGTTACCGTGATGGCCTCTTCTCGGTGGAGTCCGGGAAGTGGACACGGTGTTGGAGTAATGTTTGCGCAGGTTGCTCTCTAGTTTCTCGCTCGCGCTTTGCCTCCTCTTCTCGCTCTCTTTTGCGAATAAGTTAGCCACCATATCTTGCTAGTCGCTTGCTGCAGCTCCACTCATACTTACCTTGCCTTACCTATAAGCTTAAATAGTCTTGATCGCGAGGGTGCGAGATTGCTGAGTCCCTGTGGGTCACAGATTACTATTACACCAGATGCAGGGCCTGATGATTCCGCTCTAGGAGACGCGCTCGAGCTCAAGTGGGAGTTCGACGAGGACTCTCAACGTTACTATGTTTCCTTTCCTGATGATCAGTAGTGGTGCCCAGTTGGGGGTGATTGGGACCGTGTCGCATGTTGGGTTATCTTTTATTTTGGCGCCGTAGTCGGGCCATGAGTGTTTGGATGATGTAATGTTATTTATGCACTTGATTGACGTGGCGAGTGTAAGCCAACTATGTTATCTCCCCTTTATTATTTATATTACATGGGATGTTGTGAAGATTGCCTAAGTGCGACATATGCCTTCAATGCGATTATGCCTCTAAGTCGTGCCTCGACACGTGGGAGCTATAGTCGCATCGAGGGTGTTACAAGTTGGCAATCAAAGCCTTCCCCGACCTTAGGAGCCCCATTGCTTGATCGTTTTAGCAGCCGAGTTGTGTCTAGAAAAATGTTTTGAGTCATTTAGGAATTATATATCGGAGAGTTTAGGAATTCTTTTTACTTCTCAGTCTCCTCATCGCTCTGGTAAGGCATCCTAACATAGAGTTTTGACTCTTCTCTTCTCAAAATTTCACTAAATTTTTTTAGGATCACGCGGGTATCTTGGAATCGTTCCGATGGTTTTATGATGAGAACATTGTCTTGGTGCCTCCTGTCAGGGGTTTAGTGGAAGTGTCCCGGGGAGTTGAGCTCTGAGGTGTTGTCATCATAATTTTATCGTTGCAGTTCTGGAATACCTGAGTTTAGTACGCCGACATCAAAAATCTCTTTTATGCAGTTCGTTGGTGAGATAACCTCGACGCCACCCAGTACTGGGGCGGGAGTTCGGGAGTATCGCCATAACTTGTATAACGGATGCTTTTCGAAGGTTGAGGTAGATGGTTTCCGAAGGTTTCTTGGTTATGTGTTGAAGGATGGATACAGCTGGATGTAGGATTTGCTAGTTTGGGCGAGATATTATGCTTCCCCTGTATCCCCAACACCTGATTGCATAACCGGAAAGGTTCGGGAGTTTCATAGGTGGGAATTCTAGTAGCTCTAGTTCTTCTTCCACGGATATTGGTTTGAGATTGGGATTTCTTACCGATTATTCATTCCTGATCCGTACCTTGTTGATTTATTTCTCTACCTTAATTCTACGTGGCTTCTCAATTTATGGATATGTGACCATTTCAAGAGGAATGCATTCGTTCATTTTGTTCGGATGTGAAGACTATATGTTGCGATTTTCATTTCGTTGGATTCAGCTTCAATATTTGTCTATCAATGTGCTAATGGTGGTCAACCTCTTCAGGATGGCTCCTCCAACGCGCACGACTCCGAATCCTAATCCGCCACCACCTCCACCTCCTCCGGAGGCATGGCAAGCTGTGATGGCCGCAACCAATGCAAACACACAGTTGATCATGCAAATTCTTCAAGAGCGCAATCAAGGCAACCAAGGGAATCAAGGCAACAATCAGAATCACTTTGCTTCACTCAACCAGTTCCTTGCTAACGGGCCAAAGACTTTCAGCAATTGTGTTGAGGCAACCGATGCTGATGATTGGCTTGTGGATCTGTGCAAGCATTTCGAGTGCAGTAATGTCAGGCCTGAGGACTTTGTTAAGTTCGCTTCCTTCCAACTCAAAGATCAAGCTGCAGAATGGTTCCAGCAGTACAAGGACTCCAGAGGTGGACATGTTATCACTTGGGATGATTTCCGTCGAGATTTCTGAGCTCATCATATTCCCCAGAGCATGGTTGAAAGCGAGCGTGAGGAATTCCGCAACCTGAAGCAAGGCTCTTTGTCTGTCTATGATTACAACAAGTTGTTTCAGAAGCTCGCCCGCTTTGCCAAGTAGGACGTCCTTGATGAGAAGAGCATGATATATCAGTTCAGGGGTGGTCTCAGAGAAGAAATTCAGCTAGCTCTTGTTCTCTTTGAGCCCTTGAGGTACGATGAGTTCTACAACATGGCATTGAAGCAAGAGGCTACTCAGTTGAGGTGTGATGCTTCCAAGAAGCGAGTCAGAGATGTTACTCCTTCTTCCTCTACTCAAGTGGCCAAGCAGCAGAAGTATTGGCTTCCTCCTCCTCCGTTCCGTCAACCGTATCAGTAGAAGAGCAAAGGTGGCAGTGGTTCTTTCCACCCACCCAACCCTGGCTTTCAGAACAAGACTTCGTCTCAAGCTCCAAGATTGAGTGCTCCGTATCACCGTCCGCTTTCAGAGGTCACGTGCAACAAGTGCCAACAGAAGGGTCACTATGCCAACAAGTGTCTCAATCAGAGGCGTCTTCCTCCTCCTCCTCCTCCTGTCAGATCGGCAAGTACAGCTGTGGTCAAGCATAACCCCAAGTACACCAAGGTCAATATGGTGAATGCAGCTCAGGCAGAGGATTCGTCAGATGTGATCATGGGTAACCTTCCTGTTAATGATATTCCTGCAAAAGTTCCTTTTGACACTGGTGCATCGCATTTCTTCATTTCCAAACCTTTTGCATCAAAGTATGAGTGCGATTATCAGTATCTGCAAAGTTCCTTGCAAATTGTGTCACCGGGCAAGCAGATGACAGCTAACACCTGCGTCCCGGAGGTTACTATCACATTGGGCGATTACAAGTTCCTTTCTTCCCCAATTGTTCTTGGTAACTCGGATATTGATCTTATTCTCGGAATGGATTGGCTTTCTAAGCACAAGGCACATCTTGATTGTGCTGCCAGGCAGATCCAATTGACTCATTCGTCTGAGGATGTAATTGTCTTTGCTGCTCGGGATAATACCATCCGCCTGTTTTCTCTCAATGAGAAGGGTGAATTGGATGCCATCTCGCAAATTCCAGTCGTTTGCGAATATCAAGACGTCTTTCCAGAAGAGCTTCCAGGAATGCCTCCGCACCGGCCAGTAGAATTCGTTATTGATCTTGAGCCCGGCACAGAACCTGTGTGCAAGTGTCCTTACAAGCTCGGACCTGAAGAGTTGAAAAAGCTGAAGAAGCAACTCGATATTCAAGAAAGAATGGGTCTCATCCGGCCTAATTCTTCTCCGTGGGGTTGTGGTGTTCTTTTTGTGAAGAGGAAGGATGGAACGGACCGACTTTGTGTTGATTATCGTCCATTGAACAAGAAGACCATCAAGAACAAATACCCACTTCCCAACATCAATGAGCTGTTCGAACAACTAAAAGGTGCTCGAGTATTCTCCAAGCTTGATCTCCGTATGGGTTATCATCAGATTCGAATCCGTGAGCAAGATATTCCCAAGATGGCTTTCAGGACAAGCTTTGGTTCATATGAATACACTGTCATGTCTTTTGGTCTCGTCAACGCTCCTCCGACGTTCTCTCGCATGATGAACTTCATCTTCAATGCCTACACCAATGACTTCGTTTTGGTCTATCTCGTTGACATTCTGGTTTTCTCGAAGAACAAGGAAGATCATGCCAAGAACTTGCGTTTGGTTCTTGATAAGCTCAGGGAACACAAGTTCTACGCCAAGTTCTCCAAGTGTGAATTTTGGCTCGATGAGGTTCTTTATCTTGGTCATATCATCTCTGCCAAGGGCATTGCGGTGAATCCCGAGAAGGTGTCTGCAATTGTGAATTGGGAACCCCCTCAGAACGTGAAGCAACTCCGTAGCTTCCTCGGTCTCGCAAGCTACTGCCGAAGATTCGTTGAGAACTTTTCTAAGATCGCGAAGCCTCTCTCTAATCTTCTCCAGAAGCACGTCAAGTACGTTTGGTCTCCGGAGTGTGACATTGCTTTCAACACTTTGAAAGAGAAATTGATCACTGCTCCAGTTCTGACTCCGCCTGATGAATCCAAGCCGTACGAGGTCTTTTGTGATGCCTCTCTCCAAGGTCTTGGCGCAGTATTGATGCAAGAGAAGAAAGTTGTTGCTTATACCTCTCGCCAGTTGAAGCCTAATGAGAAGAACTACCCCACTCATGATCTCGAGTTGGCGGCAGTTGTGCATGCTCTTTTGACTTGGAGACATCTTCTATTGGGAAGAAAAGTGGACATTTTCACTGATCACAAGAGTCTCAAGTACATCTTCACTCAGCCTAATCTCAATCTCAGGCAAACTCGATGGGTCGAAATGATTCAAGAGTATAATCCGAGTATCGAGTATACTCCAAGCAAGGCCAATGTGATTGCTGACGCATTGAGCAGAAAGGCTTACTACAAAAATCTTATTCTCAAGCCTTATCAACCTGAGCTTTGTGAAGCTTTCCGCAAACTTAATCTGCAAGTTGTTCCTCAAGGTTTCCTCGCCAACCTTCAAGTCTCTCCTACCTTGGAAGACCAAATTCGCCAAGCTCAGCTTCTTGATGCTATGGTGAAAAAGGTGAAGATTGGGATTGCCAAGAGTCAACCCAAGTACAAGTGCTACCGCCTTGATGACAAGGATACTCTCTTCTTCGAGGATCGTATTGTTGTACCCAAAGGTGACCTCCGTAAAGTGATCATGAACGAGGCTCACAATTCTCTCCTCTCCATCCACCCTGAGAGCACGAAGATGTATCAGGACCTCAAGCAAGCTTATTGGTGGACTCGAATGAAGCGCGAGATTGCTCAATTCGTGAATGAATGTGATGTCTGCAGAAGAGTGAAGGCAGAACACCAAAGGCCAGCTGGTCTCCTCCAACCTCTTGCCATTCCAGAATGGAAGTTTGACCACATTGAAATGGACTTCGTGACTGGGTTTCCAAAGTCCAAGCGTGGCAATGATGCCATATTCGTTGTCATCGACAAACTCACCAAAGTGGCTCATTTTCTGCCTATCAAAGAGTCGATCACTGCAGCTCAATTGGCGGAACTCTATACTTCTCGAATTGTCTCTCTGCACGGTATTCCTCAAGTGATCTCTTCAGACCGTGGCAGCATCTTTACCTCAAAGTTTTGGGATTCTTTTCAGAAGGCCATGGGCACCAACATCCACTTCAGCACAGCTTTCCATCCTCAAACTAGCGGTCAAGTCGAGCGTGTCAACCAGATTCTTGAAGATATGCTCAGGGCTTGTGTGATCTCCTTCGGCATGAAGTGGGAGGATTGTCTTCCTTATGCTGAATTCTCCTACAACAACAGTTTTCAAGAAAGTTCGGGCAAGGCCCCATTCGAAATTCTGTATGGAAGGAAGTGCCGTAGCCCTCTCAACTGGTCTGAAACCGGTGAACGTCAGCTTCTCGGAAATGACTTAATCACAGAGGCAGAAGAAATGTGCAAAGTCATTCGTGATAACCTCAAAGCAGCCCAATCCCGCCAGAAGAGCTACTATGATAGTAAGCACCGTGATTTGGCTTTCGAGATCGGAGATCATGTTTACCTCCACGCCTCTCCTATGAAAGGTACTTGTCGCTTCGGTATTAAAGGCAAGCTTGCCCCCAGATACATGGGACCTTTCAAGATTGTCAGCAAGAGAGGCGACCTCGCCTATCAACTCGAGCTTCCTTCAAACTTTGCAAATGTTCATGACATGTTCCATGTCTCTCAGCTCCGAAAGTGCTTTAAGACTCCTGACCGCACCGTCAACTTCAAGGACACTGAGCTCTAAGAAGATCTCTCCTATCGTGAGCACCCAGTTGCTATTCTTGAAGAGACTGAACGCAAGACTCGCAAAAAGTCAATCAAATTTCTCAAAGTCAAGTGGTCACACCACTCCGACCGTGAAGCTACCTGGGAACGCGAGGATCACCTTCGTTCTGAGTACCCGGCGTTCTTTCAGTCCTAGATCTCGGAACGAGATCCTTTCGTAGTGGTGGAGTGTTGTAACACCCCGGATGTAACTTTCCCAATTTGTACTCCAACTCTTGCCGTTTCCAGCGTTAAGTTATTTTATTTTCTCGGGTTCGGGCCTTTGTCTCCGTGTGTTTTTGTCGTTGTCATGCATCTCATATCATGTCATCATGTGCATTGCATTTGCATGCGTGTTCGTCTCATGCATCCGAGCATTTTCCCCGTTGTCCGTTTTGCATTCCGGCACTTCGTTCTCCTCCGGTGGTCATTTCTACTTTTCTTTCGTGTGTGGGGATTAAACATTTCCGGATTGGACCGAGACTTGCCAAGCGGCCTTGGTTTACTACCGGTAGACCGCCTGTCAAGTTTCGTATCATTTGGACTTCGTTTGATACTCCAACGGTTAATCGAGGGACCGAAAAGGCCTCGTGTGTGTTTCAGCCCAACACCCCTCCAATTTGTCCCAAAACCCACCTAAGCCTTATCCATCATCTAGATCGTTCGATCACGATCGCGTGACCGAAAACCGCACCTCATTTGGACTCTCCTAGCTCCCTCTATGCCTATATATAGACCCCTTCCCCGAAATCTGGATCCCCCTCGTCAAAACCCTAGATCCACCCCTCGCGCGCGCCGGACATGCCGCCGCTAGCCACCCGCGCGCCGCCACATGTCCACGCCGCCGCCACTCCCACCGCGGCCCGCGGGAGCCCAGGGCAGGCCCCCCCAGGCCCGCGCGCGCCGCCCGCCTCGTCCGGCTGCCCCGCCGCCTGATCCACCGTGTCGCCGCCACCGCGCCGCCTCCGCCGCCGTCGCCGACTTCGCCGGCCTCCGCTCTGCCGCACTGGCCCGGCCGCTCGCCGCCTCCTCCATGCCGCGCCAGCCGCCCTCGTCGCTCCGGCGACTCGCGCCGGCCGGATGCCGCTTCGGAAGCCGCCTCCCCGACGAACTCTGCCGCCAGTGAACAGTGTGCGCCGCCGCCTCGTTTTGCGTGCCACCGAAACCCTAGATCCAGAGGTTGATTTTTTCTCTAAGTCCCGAAATTCTCAGATCCAAGTGCCCATGTTCATGGCCTCGTAACTTTGCATCCGTAGCTCTGATTCATGCATATAGCATATCAAAATGTTCGTCTCAGAGAGTAAATCATTTCATTCCATTGCATCATTTTCATTTGAGTTCATCTTGATGCCCTAAATGCGGTTAGAAGAGGGCTACTTGAGATAATTGTCAGATCTGCTGCTCCATTTAGCTTTTTGTCATTTTTGCAATGATTAATGTGTGCATGACATGCCTTGATGTTCTACATATGTTTTGTTAAGGGTTTTGTCATCTTTCCAGAGGTGCAACCCATGTATTTTTGTGATGTGTGTGGTGACTAGTGCAAGCTTGCAAGGTGGTGCACTTGCTAATTCTGTTTTCAAGGACTTAGCAATTCCACTAAGTCCTTGATCTGTTTATCTCATATGGCCACATGTTCATGTTGTTTCCTAGTGATCCGTGCCTCTTTTGAGGATGATCAGTAAGGATGTTTTGTTAATCTTGTAGTGCTATATCCATCCATGTCTTTGTTTGCAATTATGGAGCAACCTAGCTTGAGTCAATCGAGCTCTACTTTTGCTACATTGTGAATCTGGGCAGATTGTCAACTTGTTTGCAATTTTGCCGATGATGTTGTAGTTGATCCGTGCATGCTATGCTATTGTTCTTGCCATTTCTAGCTTGTATTTTATGTATTATTGATGGACGTATGCTTTTCTTGTCATGACTTGCACCGTAGTGAGTGCATCGAGCTCGTAAACATGCCTACTTGAGTTATATTTCAGCATGTGCCCATTTTCACTAAGTCTGTGATCTGATTATGTTTTTGCTATGTTCGCATGCTTGCAATTGTATTTTCTGATCCCTTTTGGCTCAAGGTCACTAAGGGACTTTTGTTAAGATCTTTGAGTAGCTCCATGCCATGCTTTACTTTGCCATTTTCAGGTCCTGTAGCATGTAGTTTTGTTGCTCCGAAGTGGGCTACCTGATCTGAAATTCCAGACAAGTGTTAATTTCACTAAGTCTGAGATCTGTTTGTCATATGAATTTTTGCCATGCTTGTTTGAACCTGGTAATGGATGAATTGGCCGTAGCTCAGTGCTAGACTTTTGATAAGCATCTTGAATGCATCCCTGCCATGTATTTTGTTGTCATGTTTGGGTGCTGTAGCATGTTCATCTCATTGCATTTAGATGGCTACTTGCTGTAAATCGCAGACCGGTGTCATATTTGAAATGCTTGCCATTTTCAAACCGTAACTCCGATTCCGGCGTTCTTTATATCTTTTTCAAGAGATTTCATCTCATCTTTCCAGTGGCACACTTGGAATTCCAAGATGAGGCCAGGTTCTTGCATCTCCTGTCATATCTTGCATTTTGCATCCCGCATCGCATCCCGCATAGCATATCATCATTGCATCATATTGCTTGATCCTTGCACGTGGTTGATTGTGTCCTTGTTTCTTGTTTGTCTTGTTTGGGTAGAGCCGGGAGACGAGTTCGCTAACGAGGAGCCCGTTGAGTTCGCTTTCGAGGATCCAGTCAACTCTGACAACTGTGCAGGCAAGATGATCATACCCTCGAAATCACTACTATCTTTGCTATGCTAGTTTGCTCGCTCTTTTGCTATGCCAATTATACGATGCCTACCATTTGCTTTCAAGCCTCCCAAATTGCCATGAAAACCTCTAACCCACCTTGTCCTAGCAAATCGTTGATTGGCTATGTTACCGCTTTGCTCAGCCCCTCTTATAGCGTTGCTAGTTGCAGGTGAAGATTGGAGGTCGTTCCTTGTTGGAACATTTATTTACTTGTTGGGATATCATTATATTATCTTGTTATCTTAATGCATCTATATACTTGGTAAAGGGTGTAAGGCTCGGCCTCTTGCCTAGTGTTTTGTTCCACTCTTGCCGCCCTAGTTTCCGTCATATCGGTGTTATGTTCCCGGATTTTGCGTTCCTTCCGCGGTAGGGTTATAATGGGAACCCCTTGATAGTTCGCCTTGATTAAAGCTTTTCCAGCAATGCCCAACCTTGGTTTTACCATTTGCCACCTAGCCTCTTTTTCCCTTGGGTTTCCGGAGCCCGAAGGTCATCTTATTTTTAAACCCCCCCGGGCCAGTGCTCCTCTGAGTGTTGGTCCGAACTAGAGTCCTGTGCAGCGCCCCCTCGGGGAAACTCGAGGTTTGGTTTTAGCTGTATGGAGCGCTCATCTGAGTGTGCCCTGAGAAAGAGATATGTGCAGCTCCTATCGGGATTTGTTGGCACATTCGGGCGGTGTTGCTGGTCTTGTTTTAACCTGTCGAAGTGTCTTGAAGAACCGAGATACCGAGTCTGATCGGAACATCTTGGGAGGAGGTCTATTCCTTCGTTGACCGTGAGAGCTTGTCATGGGCTAAGTTGGGACTCCCTTGCAGGGATTTGAATCTTTTGAAAGCCGTGCCCGCGGTTATGGGAAGATGGGAATTTGTTAATGTCCGGTTGTAGATAACTTGAACCTTAATTAATTAAAATGAATCAACTGAGTGTGTTACCGTGATGGCCTCTTCTCGGTGGAGTCCGGGAAGTGGACACGGTGTTGGAGTAATGTTTGCGCAGGTTTCTCTCTAGTTTCTCGCTCGCGCTTTGCCTCCTCTTCTTGCTCTCTTTTGCGAATAAGTTAGCCACCATATCTTGCTAGTCCCTTGCTGCAGCTCCACTCATACTTACCTTGCCTTACCTATAAGCTTAAATAGTCTTGATCGCGAGGGTGCGAGATTGCTGAGTCCCTGTGGGTCACAGATTACTATTACACCAGATCCAGGGCCTGATGATTCCGCTCCAGGAGACGCGCTCGAGCTCAAGTGGGAGTTCGACGAGGACTCTCAACGTTACTATGTTTCCTTTCCTGATGATCAGTAGTGGTGCCCAGTTGGGGGTGATTGGGACCGTGTCGCATGTTGGGTTATCTTTTATTTTGGCGCCGTAGTCGGGCCATGAGTGTTTGGATGATGTAATGTTATTTATGCACTTGATTGACGTGGCGAGTGTAAGCCAACTATGTTATCTCCCCTTTATTATTTATATTACATGGGATGTTGTGAAGATTGCCTAACTGCGACATATGCCTTCAATGCGATTATGTCTCTAAGTCGTGCCTCGACACGTGGGAGCTATAGTCGCATCGAGGGTGTTACAACAAACACACCACAAAAAGAAGATTACATCGAATAGATCTCCACAAGAGAGGGGGAGAACATTGTATTAAGAGCCAAAAAGAGAGAAGAAGCCAACTAGCTAATAACTATGGACCCGTAGGTCTGAGGTGAACTACTCACACTTCATCGGAGGGGCTATGGTGATGATGTAGAAGCCCTCCGTGATCGATGCCCCCTCCGGCGGAGCTCCAGAACAGGCCCCAAGATGGGATCTCGTGGATACAGAAAGTTGCGGCGGTGGAATTTGGGTTTTGGCTCTGTATCTGATCGTTTGGGGGTATGTAGGTATATATAGGAGGAAGGAGTACGTCGGTGGAGCAACAGGGGGCCCACGAGGGTGGAGGGCATGCCTGGGGGGGGTAGGCGCGCCCCCTACCTCGTGGCCTTCTCTTTTGTGTCTTGACGTAGGGTCCAGGTCTCCTGGATCATGTTCGGCGAGAAAATCATGTTCCCGAAGGTTTCATTCCGTTTGGACTCCATTTGATATTCCTTTTCTTCGAAACCCTAAAATAGGCAAAAAACAACAATTCTGGGCTGGACTCTGGTTAATAGGCTAGTCCCAAAAATAATATAAAAGTGGATAATAAAGCCCAATAATGTCCAAAACAATAGATAATATAGCATGGAGCAATCAAAAATTATAGATACGTTGGAGACGTATCAAGCATCCCCAAGCTTAATTCCTGCTCGTCCTCGAGTAGGTAAATGATAAAAACAGAATTTTTGATGCGGAGTGCTACTTGGCATAATTTTAATGTAATTCTTCTTAATTGTGGTATGAATATTCAGATCCGAAAGATTCAAGATAAAAGTTAATATTGACATAAAAATAATAATACTTCAAGCATACTAACTAAGAATTATGTCCTCTCAAAATAACATGGCCAAAGAAAGTTTATCCCTACAAAATCATATAGTTTAGTCATGCTCCATTTTCATCACACAAGAATGCTCTCATCATGCACAACCCCGATGACAAGCCAAGCAATTGTTTCATACTTTAGTAATCTCAAACTTATAAACTTTCACGCAATACATGAGCGCAAGCCATGGATATAGCATTATGGGTGGAATAGAATATGATGATGGGGGTTATGTGGAGAAGACAAAAAAGGAGAAAGTCTCACATCAACGAGGCTAATCAATGGGCTATGGAGATGCCCATCGATTGATGTTAATGCAAGGAGTAGGGATTGCCCTGCAAGGATGCACTAGAGCTATAAATGTATGAAATCTCAACAAAAGAAACTAAATGGGTGTGCATCCAACTTGCTTGCTCATGAAGACCTAGGGCACTTGAGGAGGCCCATTGTTGGAATATACAAGCCAAGTTCTATAATGAAAAATTCCCACTAGTATATGAAAGTGACAAAACAAAAGACTCTCTATCATGAAGATTATGGTGCTACTTTGAAGCACAAGTGTGGAAAAAGGATAGTAGCATTGTACCTTTTTTTGGCCTTTTTTTATTTGGCCTTTTTTTATTTGGCCTTTCTCTTTTTTATTTGGGAGAATGCTCTATTAATGATGATCATCACACTTCTATTTATTTACAACTCAATGATTACAACTCGATACTTAGAACAAGATATGACTCTATATGAATGCCTCCGGCGGTGTACCGGGTTATGCAATGAACCAAGAGTGACATGTATGAAAGAATTATGAACGGTGGCTTTGCCACGAATACTATGTCAACTACATGATCATGCTAAGCAATATGACAATGATGAATGTGTCATGATAAACAGAATGGTGGAAAGTTGCATGGAAATATATCTCGGAATGGCTATGGAAATGCCATAATAGGTAGGTATGGTGGCTGTTTTGAGGAAGATATAAGGAGGTTTATGCGTGAAAGAGCGTATCATATCACGGGGTTTGGATGCACCAGTGAAGTTTGCACCAACTCTAAATGTGACAAAGGGCAATGCACGGTACCGAAGAGGCTAGCAATGATGGAAGGGTGAGAGTGCGTATAATCCATGGACTCAACATTAGTCATAAAGAACTCACATACTAAAAGTGCGTTATATCGACTAGAGGGGGGGTGAATAGGAGATTTTTATAAAAGTCTTCAAAACGTGGAGTTATGAAGACAAACGATAGAAGTGAATCTATTACCCTGCAGTAGAAGGTAGACTACACTAGGCAAGCCGTAGTCAAGTATTCAATAGAGTAAAAGCACAATGACTAATAGCAGCAATGTAGTAAGGATCAGGTAGGAAGATATTGTGAAGCCACACAGAACACGCAGTCACTCAGTGAAGACAAAAGATAGTGCAAACATACAATGACTTCACAAGGAGTAACAGTAAGTAAAGGGAAGGGAAGATGAAACCAGTGACTCGCTGAAGACAATGATTTGTTGGACCAGTTCCAGTTGCTGTGACAACTGTACGTCTGGTTAGGGCGGCTAGGTATTTAAACCTTAGGACACACAGTCCCGGACACCCAGTCCTGAACACGCAGCTCAGGACACCCAGTCCTCACCGTATTCCCCTTGAGCTAAGGTCACACAGACCTCGCCCAATCACTCTGGTAAGTCTTCAAGGTAGACTCCCAAACCTTCACAGACTTCCGTTCACCGGCAATCCACAATGTCTCTTGGATGCTCAGAACGCGACGCCTAACCGGCTGGAGGATGCACAGTCCTCAAGTGTAATAAGTCTTCAGATCACACAGACAAGAAGACTTAAGTGATGCCTAATTCTCTTTGGCTCTGGGTGGTTAGGGCTTTATCCTCGCAAGGAATTCTCTCTCAAAGGCTTCGAGGTGGGTTGCTCTCAAACGACAAAAGCCGTACTCTAAATCTGAGCAGCCAACCGTTTATGGTTGTAGGGGGTGGGCTATTTATAGCCACTTGGCAACCCGACCTGATTTGTCCGAAATGACCCTGGGTCACTAAGGAACTGACACATGTTCCAATGGTCAGATTTCAAACTCACACGGCAACTTTACTTGGGCTCCAAGCAAAGCTGACTTGCCCGACTCTGGACAAGATTCACTCTCAAAGTCTTCACTCGAAGACATAGGTTTTGTTTAAGCATCACTTTAGTCATTCTGACTGGTTCTCTTGGACCCCACTTAACAGTACGGTGGTTCCTATGACTCAACACAAAAGAAAGAGAACTACGAAAGATCTAAGTCTTCGAGCTCCATAGGCTTCATGTGGTGTCGTCTCTTGTCATAGTCTTCAATGTGAATATCTTCATATACCACCTTTGACTTCAATGTCTTCATACATTTTTAGGGGTCATCTCTGGTAGGAAAACCGAATCAATGAGGGACTTCTACTTGTGTTATCCTGCAATTCTCACAAACACATTAGTCCCTCAACTAGGTTTGTCGCCAATACTCCAAAACCAACTAGGGGTGGCACTAGATGCACTTACAATCTCCCCCTTTTTGGTGATTGATGACAAACTAGTTGAAGTTTTCAACGGGGAATATAATCTGTGAAATTGTAAAGGATAAGGAATTGTCTTCATAAGTTGCAAGGGCTCCCCCTGAAGATGTGCATATAAGTAATTTGCTTTTGGAATGCAAATGCACATGGCAGGTTGTACTTGTGGAGATCCACTTCAACTTATGATGAAAATCCACTATG
The DNA here is from genome assembly GCF_003073215.2 of Triticum urartu. Taxonomy (NCBI): domain Eukaryota; kingdom Viridiplantae; phylum Streptophyta; class Magnoliopsida; order Poales; family Poaceae; genus Triticum; species Triticum urartu. The sequence continues at coordinate 101,704,710 of NC_053022.1, forward strand.
CATGTGGAAGTATATGAAGATAATGACATGCATAATGGAAAATGGACGTCTGCAGAATGATCTAAGTGCGGAATTTATCGTTGCACATGCGGAATTTATCGTCGCAAAACAAGGTGGCAGATAAGTAGCAGATGACCATCGAGTTTAAGTGTTACAACTCAAAGAACCAAATGTAGCAAAACGAGAGTTGTAAGCACGAAGCAAAATATAAAGCACCCGCCCATATGGACCCGCTTGAAGACTATCAACCTCATATGCTTCTCCCCCTTTTGTCAGTAAGGACCAAAAAGGTTTGAAGACATAGAGCATCTACTCGTTCCCATGAGGAGTAGGTGAAGTAGCAGGGTCGTTGGTGGTGTTTGGCGGTGCTGAAGAGCTTGGAGTAGAGTCGAAGCGTGCTGAAGGAGGTGGCGGTGAAATAGCATCGTCTTCATCCTCGATAACTCTGGCAGTCACAGTTGCAGCAGAGGAAGAGAACTCAGAGTCTTCAAGGGATGGAGTTCGTCGCAGCACTGCCCTTCGAGGAGGTGTGGAGTCAAACTTGAAACGCTCAGTGAAGCCATCCTCTTGAAGATCATCTTCAGAACACATCAGCGTTAGACCTTTCCATGTGCGGCGAGAGGTTTCATGGGCAAAAAAAGCATTCTTGGTGGCAAGATTGTGAATGCGATTAACATCCACCAAGAGGCTTTGCATCTGACGCTTCAGCCAGTCATGATGCCTATCCTGTTTTTGATGAAGAGCCACAAGAAGCTCTCGGTCGTTGAGAACACGAGTGCGCTTCTTGGGTCGTGGAGCAGTTGTACTGTGAGTGGCTTCAGTGAGAGCAGGATGTGGTGCACGTGTAGTGCCAGCCAAAGGATACACACGAGTGACTGCTTCAACTCCTTCAATGTTCTGAGAAAAACTCTGATGCTCTGCATTCTGAAGACTTAGAGGTTCCTTGGCAGGCTCAGGATAGATAGCTTCAATAGACATATCCACATCAGGCAGAAAAATCCGATGATTGCGAGCAGATGGATGATATGAGATAGCGGAGTGAAGTTTGATCAGCCGCATTACCCATGGGGTGTAGAACTTCAAGCCAAACAGATCAGAGCCTGATGCAGCAAGTTGGCGAATGAAGAAGTCCTGTGCATTGAAGCATTTTCCATGAAGAATATAAAAGACCAAAGTCTTCATTGCACCTTCAAGATTGGCATGTGGAGAGTGCCCTTTGATGGGCCAGAGAGTTCGCCTTATGATGTGATAAATAGTCCTTGGCAGATACTCAAGGTCTTCAACAAAGAACTCCGTGGGATAAGCAGCATCTTGGGGCAATGGCTTCATCATACTGAGCATCTGACTCATATCAGGTTCAGTCTTCTGAAAGATGCTCTTAATAGCTTCACTATGAAGCTGACAGCCATGCTCGTAGAGATCGCCAGGAGTGGGCAAACCAGTGAGCTCAATGATGTCAAAGGCTTTGGCTTCATGATGAACGTTTCCTGTCATCCACTCCAGGACCCAAGTCTTCGGATCTCCGCTATACCCGCGGATGTGAAGTGTGGCATAGAATTGGAGCAGCAACTCTTCATTCCAATGCTCTTGTCAGTGACGAACAGCAGCAGTCCAACCTCTTTGAAGCAATCCAGAGCTTCTTCCAGACAGGGCAGACCAGCTATTGCTTCAATGTCAAGGCGCTTGTGTGGGAAGATGTGACCTTGGTTGTAAAGAATGCATGAGTAATAGCTTTGCCGCGGATAACTCCAGAACCGATCAGATGATATTCTTTCCCTGGAGTAGGGGTTCCTAGAGTTATTGAAGAATGTGTTGTCTGCTCTGAAGCCATTGATATTGAAGGATCCAGGTGCTGATGCAGGACCTGGGAACCTGGGCAATCTTGGGATTGGCTTCTGTACCTGAGGCCTGTGCTCAACATGATAGTCGAACTTGGGACCGGCAGCAGACTCAGGAACAGAAGTGGCGGGATCAGTGGCTTCGCTGACTTCTGATGCTTTTGTTGGTGAGGGCTCCACATTAGCTTCAGCTATGACAGTGTCAGTGGCTTCAGTGGTGTTGGTGGTGGCAGCCGTAAGATTTTCAATCACGTTCTCCTCGAGAACTGCTTCTTGGTGGGACAGGGGAGTAGCAGCTTGTGGTACTTCTTCTTCATCGGTTGATGCAGCCGGAATGTCTTCAGCAGTTTTAGCTTCGGACGCAGAGATTTGAGGCCTTGGACCTCTGTGAAGCCTGCGCAACGCGGGCGACGCCTGTGGAGTTTGTGTTGGCTGGGCCTCAGAGTCTTCTTCCGCTTGCGAGCAATCATCCCATGAAGCATCCTGAGCGATTGGCGTCAGAGGACGACCAATGCTGATGAGTTCACTGTTTTCGAGCTGAGGAAAGACTGCACCATCTTCTACATGGTCATGTCGACCAATGTCTTCAGCAGCGATGGGATCAGCTGTTGGAAAGTCTTCAGCTTCATGAGCCTCTGTGAAAGCAGGCTCATGGATTGTCAGTTGGCGTTCAGCGTCAGGACGAACCATGGAAATGGGTTCAACTATCAAAGGCTCTGTGGGAGCAGCCCGATCTTTCTTGGTCTTCCTCTTCTTCTTAGAGGGGGCAATAGGAGAGGCTTCAGGATGTTTCCTCTTCCTGGCTTCAGCCTCAGCAGCCCTTGTCTTCTTGAGCTCTGAAGTGGTTGACCGGCCTTTTGGCTTCGAGCCAGTCATTCTAGTTGGGAAGACAATGGGATCTGCTTCCTGCCTTGGTGCGTCAGGTTCAGCCGTAGCGGGCTTCTTCATCTTCTTTGCGGCCATCCTGGGGTCGATGCCAGGACGCCCAAGGGCCTTGCGCTTCTCAGCCTCATTGTAGGCTTGCACACATCTGTCAGCCAGAACATTCATGCGCTCACGCGAACCCTGAGCTTCTACACGTTTCTTGAGAAAGGCTTCCTTGAGCTCGTGCAGCATAATCTTGAAGTTCTTCACCTCTTGCACGCTGAGCTTGTCCATATGCTTCTTGAACTGAGCCTTTTCATAGTCAATCTTTTGCTTCAGTTCAACAATGCGCTGGGCGACAGCTAACTCTGAAGCAATGGCGCCATGGAAGGTGACACTGAGGCCAATGGGTAGTTGCAGATCTTCGAAGCTGATGTTTGGCGTGTCAAACCACTCATCAATGAAGTTGTGGATGATTGTTACATCAAACAGAGGCAGATCATTGAAGATTTCTGCTTCTTCTTTGCTCTTGATGAGTTGCTCAAGAGCGTCATCTACAAGATCTTCATCACTTGACAGATCAATGGCATCATTGCGCAGAATGGCAGCAGCTGTCAGCTCTTGGCCGGTGTGTGGCAGAGGCATCTTGACCTTTTAGGGCTTGGAGATGCGTGATAAATCTTCGGACTACACACTGTCTTCAGTAGGTGCAGTTGCCAGTGGCTTCGCCCGTGAGATTTTTGGTGAAGGGGCAGGCTTTGAAGCTTTAGGCTTCTTCAACTTCTTTGGCTTCGGCGCTACAGGCGCTTCATCTGATTCAACGTCAGCTGCAGGCTCATTCACTGCAGTCCCTTGAACCAAGATATGGGTGATGAGGCCTTCAAGGTTGTAGAAAGGACCGATGACATTGGGTTCTGCATCTCGTGTGCCATCAGCCCTTGGAGCTGAGGGACCAGGGTTGAAATCTAACCCCAAAGTCTTCTTGTTCTGCTTCGCTGAGTTCTGGGCAAACTGGAAGTTACGCTTAAACATATTGTTGTCATGACACCATAGCAGTGACGATGGGTGTGCATCAACAGGTTGTGGCCCACGGACGATGCAGGGATAGAAGCCTTGTTCAATGGCTTCATCTCTGGACCTAGGTTGAAGATTCTTGTATAGGATGTCTCCCCACGGTCTCTTGATGGCATTTTTCTCAGCATATTCCTGGGTTACAAATTGGTATTTGAACCATTGTTCTGCCCAATATCTTCGAATCCATTGGATTCGGGTCTTGCGCTGATTGTAATCCTCTTCAGGATCTATCTTGTACAGTTCTGAGAGGTCATCTGGCAGATCTCTAGATGTTTATCCACGACGCTTTCTGCCACCCTTCCTTGCTGATTTTTCTGAAGCCATGAACCTTAATCTGAAAGGCTTCAATACGTTCAGAGGCTTCAAAGGTTTTCGCTTGCTGGACAAACAGGAACTGGCTTCGGGAGAATTTATGTGATGCTGTAAGAATTCTGCAAATGAATGCAGACTATGAGAACCAAAGGATTCTCCCACGGACATGTACCTGTGACAGCATTAAGGTGCGAGGGAAGGGGAAGAGGTCATATGCATTCTCAAAAGATTTTGAAGATAAATCAGTTTAGAAGACATTGACCTCATCGTGCGAAGACATTCACTCATAGATAAGGAGTTTGTTCCAGATTTGTACGAATCCACAGATCAGTACAAGTGAGGAATCTAACTACTTTGTGAAGCATAAGTGAATATACTAGGCAGGTTATGAGATGCAGTATGAGAGAGATCTAACTTGTGTGAATAGAAACTGCTTGTGGTGGAAAGTGACAAAGCCATAGGATAAACGGTGCCGTAAAAAGGAAGTTTTATTTACCACACTAAGAACTGCTAGACGGAGTGGAAGATGAGGCCGAGCAGTTCGATCTTCCGTGCCCTAACTTGGCGACGGAGGACACCTACGGTGATGGCGGAGAGGACGATGTCCGCGGTCGGCGTGAAGACAACGTCGGAGAGGTTGCGGCAGTGAAGCGCTTCGTCGCCGGCGTCGTCGAGGGCTAGCGGTGGCGCTAGGGTTCGTGCGAGAGTGGAAGAAGAGATAATGACCATTGTGAAGTGTGTATTTATAGGTACAGGGCGGCACTACGTTATTACACAGGTGCCCCTGGCGATTCGCATCTGAGGAACACGTGGCCATTATGCGGAATTTTAGGGTTTGTTCCACGTCCCACGCACGCCTGGATTGTCGGGTGGTCATTCCTACTTCTCCGGGTTTCATGTGGAGGAATGAGCATTGAAAACGGACTTAATGGTTGTCTCTGTATCTTCTGCTGACAAGGACGCAGAGAAGACATTCGACAGTTTCAATAGAATGCATATGATTTGGAGAGATAGAACTTGAGATAGAAAGCATAGAGAGGTTAGGGTCCGATCACATTCACTTAGTTCAAAAGATTCAACAAGAAGACATAGCTATAAGTGAATGCTGTAGATGACAGAACACTAGTATATATATATATTTATATAATCAACATAGTGAAGATAATCATGAAGATATGTTGAGATTGAAGCCAAACCAAATGTGAAGACATAGCAAATGTAACGCCATGAGTGAAACACTTCAAACAGAACATTTGGTGGTGGCGTTACCCACCGTATAGGAAGTATTAGACCCAGACACGGCGCACAATTATCGTGGCGCTCCAAAGCCAAATTCCACATTAATGTATTCACACTTAGAATGTATGTCTTCATTGATTGAAGATATACTTTACTTCATGTGTTGCACATCTAAGTCATCAATATGCATAAGGGTTAGGATGTGTGCCTGATCACAGGACATTTGAGGATTCCAGGATATTTAGCTCACACCGTAACTTGCAAAATCTCTTCTCATCCAAGGGCTTGGTGAAGATATCTGCCAATTGCTCTTTAGTGTTGACGTGTATGATATCAATATCTTCCTTCACAACATGATCTCTGAGAAACTGATGACGAATTTCAATGTGCTTTGTCTTCGAGTGCTGAACTGGGTTGTTGGCAATCTTGATGCGCTTTTGTTGTCGCAGTAGAGTGGCACTTGCTTCAGATGAATGCCATAGTCCTTGAGTTTTTGCTTCATCCACAGAAGCTGAGCGCAGCAAGATCCAGCATCAATGTATTCAGATTCAGAAGTGGAGAGAGATACACAGTTCTGCTTCTTTGAAGACCAACATACAAGTGATCGTCCCAGAAAGTGACATATGCCTGATGTAGACTTGCAATCAACTTTGTCACCAGCATAATCAGCATCCGAGAATCCAACCAGATCAAACTCTGAGCCCTTTGGATACCATAATCCTAGAGTTGGGGTGTGAGCCAAATATCGAAGAATTCGCTTCACAGCTAAGTGATGCGACTCCTTTGGTGCCGCTTGAAATCGAGCACACATGCAAACACTAAGCATAATATCTGGCCTAGATGCACATAGATAAAGTAAAGAACCAATCATGGAGCGTTATACCTTTTGATCGAACTCTTTACCATTGTCGTCAGGACCCAGATGATGCTTGGCTGGCATTGGCATCATGAAGCCTTTGCAGTCTTGCATACCGAACTTCTTCAGGCAATCTTTGAGATACTTCTCTTGAGATATGAAGATGCCGTTGCGTTGCTGTCGTATTTGAAGACCGAGAAAGAACTTCAGCTCTCCCATCATAGACATTTGATATTGCTCTTGCATCATATATCCAAACTCTTCACTGTACTTCTGATTGGTGCAGCCGAAGATAATGTCATCCACATATATTTGGCACACAAACAGTTCACCATCATATGTCTTCGTGAAGAGAGTGGGGTCGAGAGAACCAGGTATGAAGCCTTTGCTCTTCAATAAGTATTTGAGTGTGTCATACCAGGCCCGAGGGGCTTGTTTGAGGCCATACAGTGCCTTGTTGAGCTTGTATACCATGTCAGGATGTTTTGGATCTTCAAATCCAGGCGGTTGTGCAACATACACTTCTTCTTCAATCTTGCCATTGAGAAAAGCACTCTTCACATCCATTTGATATAGAAGTATGTTATGATGATTTGCATAGGCCAGCAGTATGCGTATGGCTTCAAGTCTAGCCACAGGAGCAAATGTTTCATCGAAGTCAATGCCTTCCACTTGAGTATATCCTTGAGCAACGAGACGAGCTTTGTTTCTGACAACTTGACCATGCTCATCTTGCTTGTTGCGGTATATCCATTTGGTGCCTATTATATTTTGCTTCCGTGGATCAGGACGCTTAACCAGTTCCCATATATTATTCAGCTCAAACTGTTGAAGCTCTTCTTGCATAGCTTGAATCCATTCAGGTTCCATGAAGGCTTCTTCAACTTTCTTGGGTTCTGTTATTGAGACGAATGCGAAGTGCCCACAGAAATTTGCTAGCTGAGTTGCCCTTGAACGAGTGAGTGGACCGGGTGCATTGATGCTATCAATTATTCTTTCAATCTGCACTTCATTGGCAACATGAGGATGTACAGGGCGAAGATTTTGCTCTTGCTGATCATTGTCGTTGTTAGAAGGAATGTCTTCAGGCTGAGCATTGTCTTCATGTTGATCAGGTGCTGAGATGATAAGTTCTTCTTCGGGATGAGCTTCAGAAGGTATAATTTCTCCAGTTCCCATTAGCTTGATTGATTCACTGGATGGAACTTCATCTAGCACATTTGGCAGTTTCTCTCTTTGTGAACCGTTGGTCTCATTGAACCGCACATCCACTGTTTCAACCACTTTGTAATGAAAGAGATTGAAGACTCTGTAGGAGTGCGAGTCCTTTCCATATCCAAGCATAAAACCCTCATGTGCTTTTGGTGCAAACTTTGAGGTGTGATGTGGGTCCTTGATCCAGCACCTGGCGCCAAATACTCTGAAGTAACTGACATTTGGCTTCTTGCCAGTAAGGAGCTCATAAGATGTCTTGTTCAGAAGCTTGTGAAGATAAACACGATTGATTGTATGGCATGCAGTATCAATGGCTTCAGGCCAGAATTTTCTTGGAGTCTTGTATTCATCTAGCATCGTTCTGGCCATCTCAATGAGTGTTCTGTTCTTGCGTTCGATGACCCCATTCTGCTGTGGCGTGTATGGGGCTGAGAATTCATGTGTGATGCCCAAGGTATCAAGATATGTATCAAGGCCAGTGTTCTTGAATTCAGTGCCATTGTCACTTCTGATATGCTTTATCTTGGCGCCATAGTTGTTCATTGCTCGATTGGCGAAGCGTCTGAAGACATCCCGCACTTCAGTCTTGTAAAGGATTATGTGCACCCAAGTATATCTAGAATAATCATCAACAATGAAAAAGCCATAGAGACAAGTAGTAGTAGTAAGAGTTGAGTAATGAGTGGGACCGAAAAGATCCATGTGAAGCAGTTTGAAGGGTCGAGTAGTGGTCATGATTGTCTTCGAGGGATGTTTGGCCCTCATCATCTTTCCTGCCTCACAGGCACCGCATAAGTGATCTTTCTTGAAATTGACGCCCTCGATGCCTATGACATGCTTCTTCTTTGCCAGGGTGTGGAGGTTCCTCATGCCAGCATGCCCAAGCCTCCGATGCCAGAGCCAGCATTCTGAAGCTTTTGCTAGAAGACATACGGCAAGCTGTGGTCCTGATGAGAAATCTACCACGTACAAATCATCTTTTTGATACCCTTCAAATACTAGAGACTTGTCAGATTCCATTAGAAAAAGGCAATGATATTTTCCAAATATTACGATCATGTTTAAATCGCAAAGCATTGAGACAGACATTAAGTTGAAGCCAAGGGATTCAACAAGCATGACTTTATCCACTTGTTGATCCCTTGAGATTGCAACTCTACCTAGACCCAATACCTTACTTTTACCAGTGTCAGCAAATGTGATGTGGCTCTTGTCGGATGGACATAAGGTTGAGTCCATAAGAAGGCTTCTTTTGCCAGTCATGTGATTTGTACACCCACTGTCAATAATCCATTCTGAAGACGCTGGTGTCGTACCCTACAGTGCAGTTAGGGGGATAGGCTTCACGAAGAGCATTGTGAAGCAAAAACATTTGATGAACCAGTGGGTTATGAAAGCTTAGATCCAGATTAGGACTAATAGGGAGAGTAGCAAGCGATTCAGGAACGAAGTACATAGTAAGACCATTCGGGCATTTGATCTTGCACCCTAGAAGATGTTTAAGGTCCCCAGCAATAGCGTCAGACGATTTTGGTTTTCTGCTGGAGACCTTTCCCTACAAAAGAGAGTTAAGCTTTCTTAGCCACCCACATCTTCGAGGGTGGCTTAGAAGCAATAAGTCTAAGTGCAGCATCTGAGAACTTTGGCTTTGGAGCCCTAGCAAACAGTCTTGTAGGCGGACAATAGTACTCATAAGAATAAGCAGAATAGTTCTTGGTCTTATGAACATGGCGGTTTGATGAACCGCTCTCATATTCATATGCCTGAGTATGGTTTCCCTACAAAACATTTGCGTTAGTGCGGCTTAGGTGAGTCCTCTGTCTGTATGAAGCCTTTGGACTGTATGAAGCCTTTGGTCTGAGGTTTGTCTTCTTCACGTGAGGTGTCATGATGACATTCACAGGAAGATTCTCCAGACACCTTTTCGGAACCCAGATCTTCTTCATAGGCGGTCCATTCCTGTAGTTAGTACCAATGTACCTGGCAAACATTTCACCATTCTGATTCTTAAACAGTTTATAGTTTGCATCAAGGGATTCATCAATGATAATGGGGCTAGCACAAGTGAAGCCAGATAGATTGGATGGATCTGCTGAAGGTTCCTTTGCAGCAACCCACGTGGTTTTGGGGTACTGCTCAGGTTTCCAGTAAGAGCCATCAGCATTCATTTTCCTTACGAACCCAACACCCTCTTTCCTCGGGTTTCGGTTCAGAATCTGCTTTTTGAGGACATCACATAGTGTCTGATGCCCTTTAAGACTTTTCTACATCCCTGTTTCAAGCAATGTCTTCAACCTAGCATTCTCATCGGCAATAGCAGTGGTATCCTCAGCAGAGGGGTTAGTTACCACATCAACAGTTGAAGATATTGCAACAGCAGTAGCAGTAGAACATTCAGCAACAGAAGTAGCATTATCATGCTCAATGCATTTAAGACATGGTGGTTCAAATCCTTCGTGAGCGGAACTGATCTGTTTGGCGTGAAGTGACTCGTTTTCCTTTTGAAGATCTTCATGAGCCGCTCTCAATTTCTCAAGATCTTGCTTCCTTCGAAGATAATCATAGGAAAGCTTTTCATGAGTTGTTGAGAGAGTTTCATGATGACTTTCAAGTTCCTGATACTTAACGTGAAGATTTTTTATGTCTTCAATTAAGGATTCAGATCGAGTCATTTCAGCACCTAACAGATCATCGCTTCTGTCTAACAGTTTTTGAAAGTGTTCCATAGCTTTCTGTTGTTCAGTTGCAATTTTAGCAAGTGTTTTGTAGCTGGGTTTTGAACCACAATCAGAGTCATCGTCACTAGATGTTTGATAGTGAATAGTGCGTGTGTTTACCTTGGCACCGCGTGCCATGAAGCAGTATGTAGAAGCGGAGTAGTCCTTGTCATGTGCATCGGTGTCGGTGATGAAGTCATTGTCTTCAGTGTTGAAGATGGACTTGGCAACGTATGATGTAGCCAGACTTGCGACGCCTGAATCGGACTCCTCCTCAGACTCCACCTCCGCCTCCTCAGAAGTGGACTCCTCCTCTGAATCCATTTCCTTGCCAACAAATGCACGTGCCTTGCCAGATGAGCTCTTCTTGTGTGATGAAGACTTTGAGGAAGACTTGGAAGAAGACTTTGAGTATTTCTTCTTCTTCTTGTCATCAGAGTCATATTCCTTGCTCTTCTTCTTCTTTTTGTTCTCATTGTCCCACTGTGGACACTCAAAGATGAAGTGGCCAGGTTTTTTGCACTTGTGACATGTTTTCTTCTTGTAGTCATGAGCAGAAGCTTCATCATTCCTTGAGCTTGATCGGGAAGACTTTCTGAAGCCTTTCTTCTTGGTGAATTTTTGGAACTTCTTGACAAGCATAGCAAGTTCCCTTCCAATGTCTTCAGGATCATCAGAACAGCTGTCAGATTCTTCTTCAGATGAGGAGACAGCTTTTGCCTTCAAGGCACGAGTTCGCCCATAGTTTGGACCATAGATATCTCTTTTCTCAGAAAGCTGAAACTCATGTGTGTTGAGCCTCTCAAGTATGTCAGACGGCTCGAGTGTCTTGAAATCAGGACGTTCTTGAATCATCAGGGCTAGGGTGTCAAATGAACTATCAAGTGATCTCAGTAGTGTCTTGACGACTTCATGCTTGGTGATCTCAGTAGCGCCGAGGGCTTGAAGCTCATTTGTGATGTCAGTGAGTCGGTCAAATGTGAGCTGGACATTCTCATTGTCATTTCACTTGAAGCGGTTGAAGAGGTTGCGAAGGACACTGATTCTCTGATCTCTCTGGGTTGAGACACCTTCATTGACCTTGGAGAGCCAGTCCCAGACCAGCTTAGATGTTTCCAAAGCACTCACACGGCCATACTGTCCTTTGGTCAGATGACCACAGATGATATTCTTGGCAGTAGAGTCCAGTTGAACGAACTTCTTGACATCAGCAGCAGTGACACCTTCTCCAGCCTTGGGAACGCTTTTCTTGACAACATACCATAGGTCGACGTCAATGGCTTGAAGATGCATGCGCATCTTATTCTTCCAGTAGGGATATTCAGTTCCATCGAAGACGGGGCACGCAGCGGAGACTTTAATTATCCCTGCAGTCGACATAGCTAAAACTCCATGTGGTTAAACCAAATCACACAGAACAAGGGAGCACCTTGCTCTAATACCAATGGAAAGTGCGTTATATCGACTAGAGGGGGGGGGGGTGAATAGGCGATTTTTATAAAAGTCTTCAAAACATGGAAGTTATGAAGACAACTGATAGAAGTGAACCTATTACCCTGCAGCGGAAGGTAGACTACACTAGGCAAGCCGTAGTCAAGTATTCAATAGAGTAAAAGCACAATGACTAATAGCAGCAATGTAGTAAGGATCAGGTAGGAAGATATTGTGAAGCCACACAGAACACGCAGTCACTCAGTGATGACAAAAGATAGTGCAAACATACAATAAATTCACAAGGAGTAACAGTAAGTAAAGGGAAGGGAAGATGAAACCAGTGACTCGCTGAAGACAATTATTTGTTGGACCAGTTCCAGTTGCTGTGACAACTGTACGTCTGGTTAGGGCGGCTAGGTATTTAAACCTTAGGACACACAGTCCCAGACACCCAGTCCTGAACACGCAGCTCAGGACACCCAGTCCTCACCGTATTCCCCTTGAGCTAAGGTCACACAGACCTCGCCCAATCACTCTGGTAAGTCTTCAAGGTAGACTCCCAAACCTTCACAGACTTCGTTCACCGGCAATCCACAATGTCTCTTGGATGCTAAGAACGCGACGCCTAACCGGCTGGAGGATGCACAGTCCTCAAGTGTAATAAGTCTTCAGATCACACAGACAAGAAGACTTAAGTGATGCCTAATTCTCTTTGGCTCTGGGTGGTTAGGGCTTTATCCTCGCAAGGAATTCTCTCTCAAAGGCTTCGAGGTGGGTTGCTCTCAAACGACAAAAGCCGTACTCTGAATCTGAGCAGCCAACCGTTTATGGTTGTAGGGGGTGGCTATTTATAGCCACTTGGCAACCCGACCTGATTTGTCCGAAATGACCCTGGGTCACTAAGGAACTGACACGTGTTCCAACGGTCAGATTTCAAACTCACACGGCAACTTTACTTGGGCTCCAAGCAAAGCTGACTTGCCCGACTCTGGACAAGATTCGCTCTCAAAGTCTTCACTCGAAGACATAGGTTTTGTTTAAGCATCACTTCAGTCATTCTAACTGGTTCTCTTGGACCCCACTTAACAGTACGGTGGTTCCTATGACTCAACACAAAAGAAAGAGAACTGCGAAAGATCTAAGTCTTCGAGCTCCATAGGCTTCAGGTGGTGTCTTCTCTTGTCATAGTCTTCAATGTGAATATCTTCATATACCACCTTTGACTTCAATGTCTTCATACATTTTTAGGGGTCATCTCTGGTAAGAAAACTGAATCAATGAGGGACTTCTACCTGTGTTATCCTGCAATTCTCACAAACACATTAGTCCCTCAACTAGGTTTGTCGTCAATACTCCAAAACCAACTAGGGGTGGCACTAGATGCACTTACACATACTTATTGCAAAAATCTACAAGTCATCAAAAACCTTGGCACTACGCACATGCTCCTAGGGGAATAGATTGGTAGGAAAAGACCATCGCTCGTCCTCGACCGCCACTCATAAGGAAGACAATCAAATAACACCTCATGTTTCAAATTTGTTACCTAACGTTTACCATACGTGCATGCTATGGGACTTGCAAACTTCACCACAAGAATTTCTCAAATTCACAAATACTCAACTAGCACGACTTTGATATTATTACCTCCATATCTCAAAACAATCATCAAGCATCAAACTTCTCTTAGTATTCAAAACACTCATAATAATTTTTTTATTAATCTTGAACACCTAGCATATTAGGATTGTTTAAGAAAATTACCATGCTATTTAAGACTCTCAAAATGATCTAAGTGAAGCATGAGAGATCAATAGTTTCTATAAAACAAATCCACCACCGTGCTCTAACAGATATAAGTGAAGTGCTAGAGCAAAACTATATAACTCAAATGATATAAGCGAAGCACATAGAGTATTCTAACAAATTCCAAATCATGTATGGCTCTCCCAAAAGGTGTGTACAGAAAGGATGATTGTGGTAAACTAAAAAGCAAAGACTCAAATCATACAAGACGCTCCAAGCAAAACACATATCATGTGGTGAATACAAATATAGCTCCAAGTAAAGTTACCGATAGAAGTAGACGAAAAGAGGGGATGCCTTCTGGGGCATCCCCAAGCTTTGGCTTTTAGGTGTCCTTAGATTATATTGGGGGTGCCATGGGCATCCCCAAGCTTAGGCTCTTGCCACTCCTTGTTCCATAATCCATCAAATCTTTACCCAAAACTTGAAAACTTCACAACACAAAACTTAAAGTAGAAAATCTCGTGAGCTCCGTTAGCGAAAGAAAACAAAAGACCACTTCAAGGTACTGTAATTAACTCATTATTTATTTATATTGGTGTTAAACCTACTGTATTCCAACTTCTCTATGGTTTATAAACTATTTTACTAGTCATAGATTCATCAAAATAAGCAAACAACACACGAAAAAACAGAATCTGTCAAAAACAGAACAGTCTGTAGTAATCTGTATCTAGCGCAAGATCTGGAACCCCAAAAATTCTAAAATAAATTTCTGTACGTGAGGAATTTATCTATTAATCATCTGAAAAAATAATTAACTAAATATCACTTTCCAAATAAAAATTTCAGCAGTTCTCATGAGCGCTAAATTTCTGTTTTTTACAGCAAGATATCAAGACTTTCCCCAAGTCTTCCCAACGGTTCTACTTGGCACAAACACTAATTAAACACAAAAAATACAACCTAAACAGAGTCTTGATAAATTATTTATTACTAAACAGGAGCAAAAAGCAAGGAATAAAAATAAAATTGGGTTGCCTCCCAACAAGCGCTATTGTTTAACGCCCCTAGCTAGGCATAAAAAGCAAGGATAGATCTTGGTATTGCCATCTTTGGTAGGCAATTCCTTAATGAGGCATCTACCATTTTTAGGAATTTCTTTATTTTATTTATTATCAAACTTTTAGGCACAAGATCGAAAAATTCATTAGTAACAAATGGTTCCTTAATGATAGCAAAAAGATTGGGACGAATACTTATAGATTTGAGATCCACAGTTTCCTTACCAGAGGATTCACCCTTATTTTTAGGAACATACATAAGCTTGGAAATTTTAGTGGGATGACTAGGAGTATTCTTTATGGAAGAAAAAGCGGACCCCAAGTTGGTAATAATATCTTCAAGTTTATCATCCTAGTGGAATCGTGATTTATTTTCTCATTAACTATGCGTTCCTTCTCTTTAATGTTTTTCAAAGTGACTCCTACTTTAGATCCATATTGAGAGATTCGGTTGTGGATCTTTTTATCCAAATTTTCAATTGACTCTACGGTAGCAACCTTATTTTCAATAATTTCGAGCCTTTGCATTACATGCTCCAAAGTTAATACAGTTCCATTAACCAAAAGAGGTGGTGAGCCAAATAAATCTATCATAGCATTATAAGAATCAAAAGTGTGGCTACCCAAGAAATTCCCTCCAGTAATGGTATCAAGGACATATCTATACCAACGAGCAATGCCTACATAAAAATTGCGAAGAAGAGCGTAAGTAGATTACTTCCTGGTAGATCTATTTTGAGCATTGCAAATTCTATACCAAGCGTCTTTTAGATTTTCTCCCTCCCTTTGCTTAAAGTTTAGAACTTCATTCTCGGGAGACAACGGAGAGGATAGAGGACTCGCCATAACGACAAGCAAACGGAGAAAGAGAGGGAGGATAGAGAGAGAGAGGGCAAATAAAACGGCAAGGGTGAAGTGGGGGAGAGAAAAACGAGAGGCAAATGGAAAATAATGTAATGTGGGAGATAGGGATTGTGATGGGTACTTGGTATATTGACTTTTGCGTAGACTCCCCGGCAACGGCGCCAGAAATGGCTCGTTGTCGGGAGTCAGATCTTGACTTGCGCGAACCTCCCCGGCAACGGCACCAGAAATCCGTCTTGCTACCTCTTGAGAACTGCGTTGGTTTTTCCCCGAAGAGGAAGGGATGATGCAGCAGAGTAGCGTAAGTATTTCCCTCAGTTTTTGAGAACCAAGGTATCAATCCAGTAGGAGTCTACGCGCGAGTCCCTCGTACCTGCACAAAGCAAACAAATCCTTGCAACCAACGCGATAAGGGGTTGTCAATCCCTACACGGCCACTTACGAGAGTGAGATCTGATAGATATGATAAGATAATATTTTTGGTATTTTTATGATAAAGATGCAAAGTAAAATAAAAGCAAATTAAAAAGCAAAGGAAATAACTAAGTATTGGAAGATTGATATGATGAAGATAGACCCGGGGGCCATAGGTTTCATTAGTGGCTTCTCTCGAGAGCATAAGTATTCTATGGTGGGTGAACGAATTACTGTTGAGCAATTGACAGAACTGAGCATAGTTATGAGAATATCTAGGCATGATCATGTATATAGGCATCACGTCGGAGACAAGTAGACCGACTCCTGCCTGCATCTACTACTATTACTCCACTCATCAAGCGCTATCCAGCATGCATCTAGAGTATTAAGTTAATGAAAACAGAGTAACGCCTTAAGCAAGATGACATGATGTAGAGGGATAAACTCATGCAATATGATGAAAACCCCATCTTGTTATCCTCGATGGCAACAATACAATACGTGCCTTGCTGCCCCTACTTTCACTGGGAAAGGACACCGCAAGATTGAACCCAAAGCTAAGCACTTCTCCCATTGCAAGAAAGATCAATCTAGTAGGCCAAACCAAACTGATAATTCGAAGAGACATGCAAAGATAACCAATCATACATAAAAGAATTCAGAGAAGATTCAAATATTCTTCATAGATAGACTTGATCATAAACCCACAATTCATCGATCTCAACAAACATACCGCAAAAAGAAGATTACATCGAATAGATCTCCACAAGAGAGGGGGAGAACATTGTATTGAGATCCAAAAAGAGAGAAGAAGCCAACTAGCTAATAACTATGTACCCGTAGGTCTAAGGTGAACTACTCACACTTCATCGGAGGGGCTATGGTGATGATGTAGAAGCCCTCCGTGATCGATGCTCCCTCCGGCGGAGCTCCAGAACAGGCCCCAAGATGGTATCTCGTGGATACAAAAAGTTGCGGTGGTGGAATTAGGGTTTTGGCTCCGTATTTGACCGTTTGGGGGTACGTAGGTATATATAGTAGGAAGGAGTACGTCGGTGGAGCAACAGGGGGCCCACGAGGGTGGAGGGCGTGCCTGGGGGGGGGGGTAGGCGCGCCCCCCTACCTCGTGGCCTCCTCTTTTGTGTCTTGACGTAGGGTCCAAGCCTCCTGGATCATTTTCGGCGAGAAAATCACGTTCCCGAAGGTTTCATTCCGTTTGGACTCCGTTTGATATTCCTTTTCTTTGAAACCCTAAAATAGGCAAAAAAATAGCAATTCTGGGCTGGGCCTCCGGTTAATAGGTTAGTCCCAAAAATAATATAAAAGTGGATAATAAAGCCCAATAATGTCCAAAACAGTAGATAATATAGCATGGAGCAATCAAAAATTATAGATATGTTGGAGACGTATCAGGAATCATTACTAAATAAAGTCATGACCTCTCTTTCAAACCCACTTTCATCAATGTAACCATCATAAATAGGAGGCATGCTATCATCATAATAAATTTGCTCATCAAAACTTGGGAGACTAAAAATATCATCTTCATTAAACATAGCATCCCCAAGCTTGGGACAAACATTAATGGCAGCAAACACATTCTCAAACATGTCATTCTAATCAAACATAGCATCCCCAAGCTTGGGCCTTTTCATATCATAAGCATAATCACTCTCATCATTAATAATATGGATAGCACCAATAGTATAACAATTATCATCACCACAATGAGTAATAGGAGCAACATCATTTGGGAGGGATACACTTTTACCTTTGCTTCTCTGTCTTTTCTTTTTCTTCTTCACATCATGTGTGGGTTTAATCCTCTTTTTGGACCTCATTATTAATGAGATTGGTTGAATAGAAGGCTCCTCGTCGTTACCTGATTCATCATAAGAAATAATAGGAGGATTTCGGGAAATCTCTTCCCTTTCATTAGTATTCTCTTCATCTTATATTTGTTTTCTTGTCTTTATGTAATTGGCAATATAAGGATTTTCAATGCAATTCGCCGCCCAATACATAAAAATTTCTTCTAGATCAAAATGAAGAAATCTATCAAGATTAAATTTTGGAATTCCCTCAGTTATTCGTTTCATTTCTTCATACCCCAAAAGAAGACTAAGCTCTTTATGATGCTCAAGGGTAATCAAGTTATCACAATTTTTGGACATGATTTTATCATGAAACAAATAGCATTGGAGCTTTAAATGACCATGTTCATTGCAAAGTTTACAAGGATGGCGATAAATAATGAATCTTTCAGCACAATCATCTATCCTTTCTTGCAACCGTTTAGTTTCCAAATATTTGTGCCTCTTGCAAAATCTATCTTCCCTATTTGGTGTGTGCTTGCAAGATCTATGTATTCCACAAAAGTTGACATGCTTATAAGAGATATTTTCATCATGACTAGTGCAATCATCATTAGTACTATGGATATTCAAAGAGTTCATACTAACAACATTGCAATCATGCTCATCATTCAAAGATTTAGTGCCAAACATTTTAATGCATTCTTCTTCTAGCATTTTGGCACAATTATCGGAATCCTTATTTTCATGAAAGATATTAAAAAAGATGAAGCATATGAGGTACCCTCAATTCCATTTTTTAGTTTTCTTTTATAAACTAAACTAGTGATAAAACAAGAAACAAAAATATTCGATTGCAAGATCTAAAGATATACCTTTAAGCGCTAACCTCCCCGGCAACGGCGCCAGAAAAGAGCTTGATGTCTACTACACAACCTTCTTCTTGTAGACGTTGTTGGGCCTCCAAGTGCAGAGGTTTTTAGGACAGTAGAAAATTTCCCTCAAGTGGATGACCCAAGGTTTATTAATCCGTGGGAGGCGTAGGATGAAGATGGTCTCTCTCGAACAACCCTGCAACCAAATAACAAAGAGTCTCTTGTGTCCCCAACTCACCCAATATAATGGTAAATTGTATAGGTGCACTAGTTCGGCGAAGAGATGGTGATACAAGTGCAATATGGATGGTAGATACGGGTGTTTGTAATATGAAAATATAAAAACAGCAAGGTAGCAAGCAACAAAAGTGAGCACAAATGGTATTGCAATGCGTTGAAACAAGGCCTAGGGTTCATACTTTCACTAGTGCAAGTTCTCTCAACAATAATAACATAATTGGATCATATAACTATCCCTCAAAATGCAACAAAGAGTCACTCCAAAGTCACTAATAACGGAGAACAAATGAAGAGATTATTGTAGGGTACGAAACCACCTCAAAGCTATTCTTTCCGATCAATCTATTGGGCTATTCCTATAAGTGTCACAAACAGCCCTAGAGTTCGTAGTAAAATAACACCTTAAGACACAAATCAACCAAAACCCTAATGTCACCTAGATACTCCAATGTCACCTCAAGTATTCGCGGGTATGATTATACGATATGCATCACACAATCTCATATTCATCTATTCAAACCAACACAAAGTACTTCAAAGAGTGCCCCAATGTTTCTACCGGAGAGTCAAGACGAAAACGTGTGCCAACCCCTATGCATAAGTTCACGAGGTCACGGAACTCGCAAGTTGATCACCAAAACATACATCGAGTGGATCATGTGATATCCCATTGTCACCATAGATAAGCACATGCAAGACATACATCAAGTGTTCTCAAATCCTTAAAGACTCAATCCGATAAGATAACTTCAAAGGGAAAACTCAATAATACATTACAAGAGAGTAGAGGGGAGAAATATCATAAGATCCAACTATAATAGCAAAGCTCGCGATACATAAGGATCATACCACCTCAAGAACACGAGAGAGAGAGAGATCAAACACACAGCTATTGGTACATACCCTCAGCCCCGAGGGTGAACTACTCCCTCCTCGTCATGGAGAGCACCGGGATGATGAAGATGGCCACCGGAGAGGGATTCCCCCCTCCGGCAGGGTGCTGGAACGGGTCTAGATTGGTTTTCGGTGGCCACGGAGGCTTCTGGCGGCTGAACTCCCGATCTATTCTGCTCTGCAATGTTTTTAGGGTATATGGACATATATAGGCGAAAGAAGTCGATCTGGGGAGCCACGAGGCGCCCACAAGGGTGGGGGCGCACCAGGGGGGTAGGGCACGCCTCCCTGCCTCGTGGCTTCCTCATAGCTTCCCTGACGTCTACTCCAAGTCTCCTGGATTGCTTCCGTTCCAAAAATAACTCTCCCGAAGGTCTTATTCCGTTTGGACTCCGTTTGATATTCCTTTTCTTCGAAACACTGAAATAGGCAAGAAAACAACAATTTGGGCTGGGCCTCCGGTTAATAGGTTAGTCCCAAAAATAATATAAAAGTGTTTAGTAAAGCCCATAAACATCCAAAACAGATAATATAATAGCATGCATACTTCATAAATTATAGATACGTTGGAGACGTATCAGGCATTTGCTTGAAATATTAACTTCAACTCCTGGAACATCTCATATGCTCCATGACGTTCAAAACGTCTTTGAAGTCCCGATTCTAAGCCGTAAAGCATGGCACACTGAACTACCGAGTAGTCATCAGATTTAGCTTGCCAGAAGTTGATAACGTCCGGAGTTTCTCCTGCAGCAGGCCTTGCACCTAGCGGTGCTTCAAGGACGTAATTCTTTTGTGCAGCAATGAGGATAATCCTCAAGTTACGGACCCAGTCCGTGTAGTTGCAACCATCATCTTTCAACTTAGCTTTCTCTAGGAACACATTAAAATTCAAGGGAACGGTAGCACAGGCCATTGATCTACAACATAGGTATGCAAAAACTATCACCACTAAGTTCATGATAAATTTAAGTTCAATTAATCATATTACTTAAGAACTCCCACTTAGATAGACATCCCTCTAGTCATCTAAATGATCACGTGATCCATATCAACTAAACCATGTCCAATGATCACGCGAGATGGAGTAGTTTTCAATGGTGAACATCTCTATGTTGATCATATCTACTATATGATTTACGTTCGACCTTTCAGTCTTAGTGTTCCGAGGCCATGTCTGTACATTCTAGGCTCATCAAGTTTAAGTCGAGTATTCCTCACGTGCAAAACTGTCTTGCACCAGTTTTATGTGAACGTAGAGCTTATCACACCCGATCATCACGTGGTGTTTCGGCATGACGAACTGTCGCAATGGTGCATACTCAGGGAGAACACTTATACCTTGAAATTTTAGTGAGGGATCATCTTATAATGCTACCGCCGTACTAAGCAAAATAAGATGCATAAAATATAAAAATCACACATAATCAAAATATGTGACATGATATGGCCATCATCATCTTGTGCCTTTGATCTCCATCTCCAAAGCACCGTCATGATCTCCATCATCATCAGCTTGACACCTTGATCTCCATCGCAGCGTCATTGTCGTCTCGCCAACAATTGATTCTACGACTATCGCTAACACATAGTGATAAAGTAAAGCAATTACATGGCGATTGCATTTCATACAATAAAGCGACAACCATAAAGCCCATGCCAGTTGCCGATAACTTCTACAAAACATGATCATCTCATACAATAACGTATATCACATCATGTCTTGACCATATCACATCACAACAAGCCCTGCAAAAACAAGTTAGACGTCCTCTACTTTGTTGTTGCAAGTTTTACGTGGCTGCTACGGGCTTCTAGTAAGAACCTTTCTTACCTACGCATCGAAACCACAATGATTTTTCATCAAGTGTGCTGTTTTAACCTTCAAAAAGGACCAGTCGTAGTCAAATTTGATTCAACTAAAGTTGGAGAAACAGACACCCGCTAGCCACCTTTATGCAAAACTAGTTGCATGTCTATCGGTGGAACCAGTCTCATGAACGTGGTCATGTAAGGTTGGTCCGGGACGCTTAATCCAACAATACCGCCGAATCAAAATAAGATGTTGGTGGTAAGTAGTATGACTATGATCGCCCACAACTCTTTGTGTTCTACTCGTGCATATCATCTACGCATAGAGCTGGCTCTGATGCCACTCTTGGGGAACGTAGCATGCAATTTCAAAAAAAATTCCTACGATCACACAAGATCTATCTAGGAGATGCATAGCAATGAGAGGGGGAGAGTGTGTACACGTACCCTCGTAGACCGAAAGCGGAAGCGTTAGGTTAACGCGGTTGATGTAGTTGAACGTCTTCGCGATCCAACCGATCAAATACCGAACGTACGGCACCTCCGAGTTCAGCACATGTTTAGCTCGATGACGTCCCTCGAACTCTTGCTCTAGCAAAATGTCGAGGGAGAGTTTCGTCAGCACGACGGCGTGGTGACGGTGATGGTGATGTGATCCGCGCAGGGCTTCGCCTAAGCACTACGTGAATATGACCGAAGGAGTAAACCGTGGAGGGAGACACCGCACATGGCTTGGAACAATTGGTGTCTCCAAGGGGTGCCCTGCCCACTTATATAAAGGAGGGAGAGGGAGGAGGCCGGCTCAAGGGGGCACGCCAAGTGTGGGGGAGTCCTACTATGACTCCCAGTCCTAGTAGGATTCGCCCCCCTTCTCATTCCTTCTCATGAAGGGGGAAAGGGGGAAGGAGAGGGAGGAGGATAAGGAAAGGGGGCGCCGCCCCCTCCCCGAGTCCAATTTGGATTTCCATGGGGGGGCGTGGCCACCCTTTGTGGGCTGCCTCCTCTCTCCCCTATGGCCCATCGTGGCCCATTACTTTCCCCGGGGGGTTCCGGTAACCTCCCGGTACTCCGAAAATTACTCGAATCAATCTGGAATAGTTCCGGTGTCTGAATACTATCGTCCAATATATCAATATTTACCTTCGACCATTTCGAGACTCCTCTCCATGTCCGTGATCTCATCCGGGACTCCAAACAATCTTCGGTCACCAAAACACATAACTCATAATACAAATTGTCATCGAACGTTAAGCGTGCGGACCCTACGGGTTCGAGAACTATGTAAACATGACCGAGACATATCTTTGGTCAATAACCAACAACGGAACCTGGATGCTCATATTGGTTCCTACATATTCTACGAAGATTTTATCGGTCAAACCGCAATGACAACATATGTTATTTCCTTTGTCATCGGTATGTTACTTGCCCGAGATTCGATCGTCGGTATCCTCATACCTAGTTCAATCTCGTTACTGGCAAGTCTCTTTACTCGTTTCGTAATGCATCATCCCGCAACTAACTCATTAGTCACATTGCTTGCAAGGCTTATTGTGATGTGCATTACTGAGAGGGCCCAGAGATACCTCTCCGATACTCGGAGTGACAAATCCTAATCTCGATCTATGCCAACCCAAAAAACACCTTCGGAGACACATGTAGAGTATCTTTATAATCACCCAATTACGTTGTGATGTTTGATAGCACACAAGGTGTTCCTCTGGTATTTGGGAGTTGCATAATCTCATAGTCAAAGGAATATGTATAAGTCATGAAGAAAGCCATAGCAATAAAACTTAACGATCATTATGCTAAGCTAATGGATGGGTCTAGTCCATCATATCATTCTCTAATGATGTGACCCCTTTCATCAAATGACAACACATGTCTATGGTCAAGAAACTTAACCATCTTGGATTAACAAGCTAGTCAAGTAGAGGCATACTTGGCACACTCTGTTTTGTCTATGTATTCACACATGTATCAAGTTTCCGGTTAATACAATTCTAGCATGAATAATGAACATTTATCATGATATAAGGATAAATAACAACTTTATTATTGCCTCTAGGGCATATTTCCTTCATCACATCATTAGGAGAATGATGTGATGGACAAGACCCATCCGTTGGCTTAGCATAATGATCGTTAAGTTTTATTGCTATTGCTTTCTTCATGACTTATACATATTCCTTTGACTATGAGATTATGCAACTTCCGAATGCCGAAGGAATACCTTGTGTGCTATCAAATGTCACAATGTAACTAGGTGATTATAAAAAGGTATCTCCGAAGGTGTTTGTTGGGTTGGCATAGATCGAGATTAGGATTTGTCACTCCGAGTATCAAAGAGGTATGGCAAGCAAGTTGCTACTCTCGGGAAGAATCCCAAGTCTTGACCTAAGCCTGAAACTGAGTGCTTCTACTTCAAAGGGACTGGACACTGGAAGCAGAACCGCCCCAAGTATTTGGCGGATAAGAAGGATGGCAAAGTGAACAAAGGTATATTTGATATACATGTTATTGATGTGTACCTTACTAATGCTCGTAGTAGCGCCTGGGTATTTGATACTGGTTCCGTTGCTCATATTTGCAACTCAAAACAGGGTCTACGGATTAAACGAAGATTGGCTAAGCACGAGGTGACGATGCGCGTGGGAAATGGTTCCAAAGTCGATGTGATCGCGGTCGGCACACTACCTCTATATCTACCTTCGGGATTAGTTTTAGACCTGAATAATTGTTATTTGGTGCCAGCTTTGAGCATGAACATTATAACTGGATCTTGTTTGATGTGAGACGGTTATTCATTTAAATCAGAGAATAATGGTTGTTCTATTTATATCAGTAATATCTTTTATGGTCATGCACCCTTGATGAGTGGTCTATTTTTGTTGAATCTCGATCATGGTGATACACATATTCATAATATTGATGCCAAAAGATGCAAAGTTGATAATCATAGTGCAACATATTTGTGGCACTACCGTTTAGGTCATATTGGTGTAAAGCACATGAAGAAACTCCATGCGGATGGACTTTTGGAATCACTTGATTACGAATCATTTAATGCTTGTGAACCATGCTTCATGGGAAAGATGAAGACTCTGTTCTCCGGAACAATGGAGCGAGCCACTGACTTATTGGAAATAATACATACCGATGTATGCGTTCCGATGAGTGTTGAGGCTCGCGGCGGGTATCGTTATTTTCTGACCTTCACAAATGATTTGAGCATATATGGGTATATCTACTTAATGAAACACAAGTCTGAAACATTTGAAAAGTTCAAAGAATTTCAGAGTGAAGTGGAAAATCATCATAAAAGAAAATAAAGTTTCTACGATCTGATCGCGGAGGCGAATATTTGAGTTATGAGTTTGGTCTTCATTTAAAACAATGTGGAATATTTTCGCAACTCACGCCACCTGGAACACCACAGCGTATTGGTGTGTCTGAACGTCATAACCGTACATTATTAGATATATGGTGCGATCTATGATGTCTCTTACCGATTTACCACTATCATTTTGGGGTTATCCATTAGAGACAACTGCATTCACGTAAAATAGGGCACCATCTAAATCCGTTGAGACGACACTGTATGAACTATGGTTTGGTAAGAAACCTAAGCTATCATTTCTTAAAGTTTGGGGTTGCGATGCTTATGTGAAAAAGCTTCAGCCTGATAAGCTTGAACCCAAATTGGAGATGTGCGTCTTCATAGGATACCCAAAAGAAACTGTTGGGTACACGTTCTATCACAGATCCGAAGGCAAGATATTTGTTGCTGAGAATGGATCCTTTCTAGAGAAGGAGTTTCTCTTGAAAGAAGTGAGTGGTGCAAGCATCTCAGAGTTGGAATATATGCTTTGATAGTGTGATCAAAGCATGCAGTTTTATACAAACTTTTGGAGAAGCTTGTATTTACAAGAAAGTGAGTGGGAGCTCTGTAGCATTTCTAATATTATATGTGGATGACATATTATTGATTGGAAATGATATATAATTTCTAGATAGCATAAAAGGATACTTGAATAAGAATTTTTCAATGGAAGACCTCGGTGAAGCTACTTATATATTGGGCATCAAGATTTATAGAGATAGATCAAGACGTTTAATTGGAATTTCAGAAAGCACATGCCTTGATAAAGTTTTGAAGAAGTTCAAAAGGGATCAATCAAAGAAAGGGTTCTTGGCTGTGTTACAAGGTGTGAAGTTGAGTCAGACTCAATGCACGACCACTGCAAAAGATAGAGAGAAAATGAAACTCATTCCCTATGCCTCAGCCATAGGTTCTATCATGTATGCAATGCTGTGTACCAGACCTGATGTGTGCCTTGCTATAAATTTAGCAGGGAGGTACCAAAGTAATCCAGGAGTGGATCACTGGACATCGGTCAAGAACATCCTGAAATACCTGAAAAGGACTAAGGATATGTTTATCGTTTATGGAAGTGACAAAGGGCTCGTCATAAATGGTTACGTTGATGCTTGCTTTGACACTGATATGGATGACTCAAAGTCACAAACTGGATACATATTTATATCGAATGGTGGAGCTGGCAGTTGGTGCAGTTCCAAGAAAAGTGTCGTGGCGGGATCTATGTGTGAAGCGGAGTACATAGCTACTTCAGAAGCAACAAATGAAGGAGTCTGGATGAAGGAGTTCATATCCGATCTAGGTGTAATACCTAGTACATTGGGTCCAATGAAAATCGTTTGTGACAATACTGGAGCAATTGCCTTAGCAAAGGAATCTAGATTTCACAAAACAACCAAACACATCAAGAGACACTTCAACTCCATTCGTGATCAAGTCAAGGAAGGAGACATAGAGATTTTCAAAATACATACGGATCTGAATGTGGCAGACCCATTGACTAAGCCTCTTCCACGAGCAAAACATGATTAGCACCAAGACTCCATGGGTGTTAGAATCATTACAATGTAATCTAGATTATTGACTCTAGTGAAAGTGGGAGACTGAAGGAAATATTCCCTAGAGGCAATAATAAAGTTGTTATTTATATTTCCTGATATCTTGATAAATGTTTATTATTCATGCTAAATTTGTACTAACCAGAAACTTGATATAGGTGTGAATACATTGACAAAACAAAGTGTCCCTAGTATGCCTCTACTAGACTAGCTCACTAATCAAAGATGGTTAAGTTTCCTAACCATAGACATGGGTTGCCATTTGATGAATGGGATCACATCATTAGGAGAATGATGTGATGGACAAGACCCATCCGTTAGCTTAGCAAAATGATCATTAAGTTTTATTGATATTGCTTTCTTCATGACTTATACATATTCCTTTGACTATGAGATTATGCAACTCCCGAATGCCGGAGGAATACCTTGTGTGCTATCAAACGTCACAACGTAACTGGGTGATTATAAAGATGCTCTACAGGTATCTCCGAAGGTGTTTGTTGGGTTGGCATACATCGACATTAGGATTTGTCACTCCGAGTATCGGAGAGGTATCTCTTGGCCCTCTCGGTAATGCACATCATGATAAGCCTTGCCAGCAATGTGACTAATGATTTAGTTACGGGATGATGATCATCCATTACAGAACGAGTAAAGAGACTTGCCGGTAACGAGACTGAACTGGGTATGAAGATAACGACAATTGAATCTCGGGCAAGTAACATACTGATGACAAAGGAAATGATGTATGTTGTCATTATGGTTTGACTGATAAAGATTTTCGTAGAATATGTGGGAACCAATATGAGCATCCAGGTTCCGCTATTGGTTATTGATCGGAGATGTGTCTCGGTCATGTCTACATAGTTCTCAAACCCGTAGGGTCCGCACGCTTAACATCCGATGATGATTTGTATTATGAGTTATGTGTTTTGGTGACCGAAGATTGTTCGGAGTTCCGGATGAGATCACAAACATGACGAGGAGTCTCGAAATGGTCGAGAGGTAAATATTGATATATTGGACGATAGTATTCGGACACCGGAAGTGTTTCGGAAAGTACCAGGTACGTACCGGAGTACATGGGGGGTTACCGAAACCCCCCGGCGGAAGATATGGGCCACATGGGCCATAGGAGGGAGGCAAGGCAGCCCACAAGGGGTGGCACTCCCCCCAGGGAAGGAGTCCGAATTGGACTAGGGGAGGGGGTGCGACCCCCCTTTCCTTCTCCTCCTCCCTCTCCCCCCTTTCCCCTTCCGGTTAAAGGAAAGGGGGTCCGAATTGGACTAGGGGTCCAAGTGGGACTCCACCCACTTAGCGCGCCCTAGGCCGGCCTCCTCCCCTCTCCCTCCTTTATATATGGGGGCAGGGGCACCTCTAAGGCACATCAATTGTTCTTAGCCATGTGCGGTGCCCCCTCCCCTTTTACTCCTCCGGTCATATTATCGTAGTGCTTAGGTGAAGCCCTGCGCGGCTCACTTCACCATCACCACGCCTTCGTGATGATGAAACTCTCCCTCGACACTTTACTGGATCAAGAGTTCGAGGGACGTCATCGAGCTGAACGTGTGCAGAACTCGGAGGTGTCGTACGTTCGGTACTTGATCGGTTGAATCAAGAAGACGTTCGACTACATCAACCGCGTTAAACTAACGCTTCCGCTTTCGGTCTACGAGGGTACGTGGACACAGTCTCCCCCTCTCATTTCTATGCATCTCCTAGATAGATCTTGCATGATCATAGGAATTTTTTTGAAATTGCATGCTATGTTCCCCAACACTCGGGTGGAGGTGGACGAGGGTTTGAGGAACTAGAAGGAAGAAGACATGGTGAGGGTATTTATAGCTGGCGAGCTGAACCTCGTCTCTTAAATCTATGGTCCTCAGTTGCTGGACGTTCCGCATTCGATGGACATGATCACGATCGTGGGTACGTCGCAACCATTTTCTGCTAGAAACTCAGGAAGAGAGCAGGAGACCGAAAGGTTTGAAGAAGGGCAAGCGCCAAAAGGGGTTAAAAGTTCAAAGTCGATTTGTTTCGTGACCAAGGATGTCATATAGAAAATTTCTTTAGATGGAATAGCATGCTTATGATGGACAACATAGATTTGGAAGAGAAAGAGTAGAGGGATAAAAGGGTCCGGAACAAAACACTGAGCCAGAAGAAAGGAAACACAAAAGCATGGATCTATGAGTGAGTTGTTCATCGGACTAAACACAAACACAGCGAAACAAAGACAAACACATGAACGAGAGAAAATAAGCACAAAGAACGAGCACCAACAATATATATCTCAGGGCTAAGAATAAACAAGTAGAATCCCCGAGAGAGAGTTCGTGCAAGAAGGGTTAGTTCTTTTTCGCAACCCACACTTGCGTGGGTAGCAAGAATCTCATTTGTTTTGTCTGAGCAGTGACATTCCTTCGATGATTTCTGTAGTTCACCTATGCATTTCGAGAGTAATCATATGAATATGCATTGAAATTGTTTCCAGAGACATGAGCATAATGATTCGAGGAGGTACGCATGTACTCCTTCCGTCGAAGGTTTGACTGATACTCATTCAAGGAATTTCCAGCGCCAATCTATGTATGATAATCATTTCCTCAAAGGGAATCACTCTGCATATTCAAGTTAACAGTGACAGATAAATTTTCGATGATGCACTTCTTCACCCATATTTGCTTCTTGGGTGAACCAGACCTGCAATTAGTCCCAACATACCGAGTGAAAACCTTACCATTCTGTTGTTTGAAGAATTTTTAGTTTGAGTCATCTGACTCGTCAAAAACAATAGAAATGGGAGTATCATATCCAGAGAGAATTGCAAGTTCGAGAGTTTTACTTTTAGCAAGAACCCAAATCGTTCGAGGATACTGCTCGGGAGTCCAGTAGGTTCCATCAAGGTTGAGTTTTATTTCAAAACCCAATCCTTCCTTTTGGGGTTTTTTGTGCAGTATTGACTTCTTAAGCACATCACAGAGAGTTTGATGCCCTTTGTGGCTCTTAAGCATTCCTATATCAAGCGAGTTCATTAACCTGCAATTTTCCTCAGAGATAGCAAAAAATTCCTCAAAAGAGAGGTTATAAATACCATTCGTAGTTGTTGCAATGTTCTTGATGACAACATTAGATGTTTCATCATTTGAATCAACATTGCTACGTTCTATGCATTATGAGCAAGGAGGCACAAAATCATCACGAAGACGTTTAGATTGCTCGGCGAAGAGAGAAGCCTTTTCTTTTGCATGCACATTATGAGACTCTTTCAGTGACTCGAGTTCTTGATTCCTGTTAAGGAGTTCATCTGATAAACTCTTGTAGTCGATTGTGAGAGAATCATATCGGTTGGAAAGATCATCAATAGTTGAAGAAAAAGCATCATGCTCTTCGATCAACTTTTAATTCTTCTCCATCTCTTCGACCAGTAATCCTTTGGTTTTCCTTAGATTCTTCTAACATATTACAAGCTCATCTTGTTGAGATTTTGCAATTTCAACCAGTTTAGCATAGGCAATGTATTCAGTAGAATATTCAGTCAAAGATTTTTGGTGTTTTGCTGATACCTAATCCTTAAAGGTTTTTCCCATGAGACAAAATGCGATTGGTTCATCATCACTTGAAGCATTATCATCAGTGTCTGATTCGAGTGATTTATCAGATGATTCATAAGCAACGAAGGTATTGCTTCTTACTAACCTTCTGTGAAGCTCTTCATCTTCTGATTCTGATTCAGATGTCTCACCTTCAGATTCCATAGTCATTCCAGCATATACTATGTTCAGCTATGATATTTCTTCATATTATATTTGATGGTTGCTTTGGCTTGCACGTCAGTGACTGGTCTCATCGAAGAGGATGAGAAAGATTCATTTTTCTTAGAGAGCTTAGTATGATGATCCATTCGAGTGAATCCATTGCAGTGAAGATACTTCCATCTATTGCTAGGTTTTCCATCCCAGCATTGATAGTCTGCTATGAGGTGACCTAATTGTTTGCACTTGAAGCACTTCATTTCTTTCGGAGGTAACTTTCTTGAATATTCAGGCAAGTCAAATTCATTGTCATTTGTGATACAGGGATTCTGTCTTCTGAGATCACTTAGCCTTTCTGCGAGCATTTCTAGTTCCCTTGTGATGGTGTGTTGATTCTCGACATCTTCTTCTTGTGAGCTTCCATAGTGTGAAATAATTTCCACTTCACTTTCCGAAGAAGATTCTTGATCTCCATTTTCAAGTTCCATCTTTTCTTCGTGAATTGACAATAGCATCATGACCTCGACATAGTGAAGTTCTTCATAGTCTGGTCTTTGCTTGATTTCAGCTATGATTGGATCGAATGTTGCATCAAGAGCACTCAGTAGCTTGTTGACCACATCTCTATCAGTGATATCTGTTACTCCTCGTTGATGAAGTCTTTCAACAATATTGGCCAACCGATTAGTGAATTCCATGGCACTTTCTTACGCAGACTTCTGAAACCATCAAACATGGCGTGAAGCATTTCAATGCGAGGATCTGTTCTCATAATGAATTCTTCATGAGCAGTTTTGATGGCATCCCAGAGTTGCTTTGCAGTGTCAAGCTTTTGGAACCGAATGAAAATCTCTTTTGAGAGACTGTCACAGATAATGTTTTTTTGCTTGTGCATTCAATCGCGGTATAGCTTTGTCATCAGAATTGGGAGCACCAGGTTGCTGAATGGTGTATCCATTTTCCACAATATGCCAAAGATCTATGTTGATGGCTTGAAGTCTGATTCTCATTCACTCTTTCTAGTAGACATAGTCATTTCCATCGAAGATAGGAAACCTTTCAGAGTGCGGGGATCTACCTTCATACGACATACTTAAAACTCCAAGGTTGTTAGACCTTTAATACATAGATACAGGGAGTACCAGCTCTGACACCAATTGTTAGGACCGAGAATATATCAACCTGAGGGGGGCTGAATGGGAGATTCAAAAATTCTTGCGAATGTTATGAATTGTTCCCAAACACAGCAGCGAAAATAAGGTTCGGTAGACAAGAAATTAATCAAGAATGATATTGAGGAACATATCTATCGAGGTAGGAAGCAATAATCGTTCGAGCATAGGATATCAGAGGTTTGACAATGAAGATGGTAATGCAACATGCGAACAGATGTAGTAGCATGAGAGAAAACAAGATATGAACTATGAGGGGAAAACACAACACTGGTACAACGAGGTGCTATACAAACGGTTTTTAACCCCTTTTCGTGATGGTGTTTTGAACCGTCTCCATGTGAGTGACTATGATAGGGGGTCCTTCCCACACGACCCGAAAA
Source organism: Triticum urartu (assembly GCF_003073215.2). Taxonomy (NCBI): domain Eukaryota; kingdom Viridiplantae; phylum Streptophyta; class Magnoliopsida; order Poales; family Poaceae; genus Triticum; species Triticum urartu. The sequence goes on from NC_053022.1 coordinate 101,736,236, forward strand.
CCGTCGGGAATAGGCCCTCCGGTCACACAGCTCAGCAAAGTGATGTCATGTGCGATGAGCGAGCGATCAAATATGGTGATACATATAGTTGTGCTAAAAAAATACAATTATACAGGCCAAATCATTTTCAGTCGTAATTTCATCCCACACAGCCAGTCCTAGCTAAAGTTTCCATTCGTATCTACATTGCACACACACTACTGCAGGATGCTGCTAACGCGACACTACGATCAGAGACCCTTCGACGAAACTGTGTGCGATGCAATAATCGCAAATGGTGGTGTAGAAAAACCGTCAAAAAAGGTGCAAAACATTTGCGATGATGGATGCATCAAACACGGTTTGGATTTTAGTTGCGTGTGCAATGCAGGGCACACGGTTCAGTTCAATTTACTGTTTGCGACAAGGAGGAGCAAAAGAAATGGGCATCCAGATGAAGGTGTGTGCAATATACAGCATACGGTTGACTCGGATGAACTGTTTGTGATTAGGCAACACAAAATAAACGGGTAGCCAGATGAAGGTGTGTGCGATGTACGGCATACGGTTCACTCGGATGAACTATTTTTGATTAGGCAACAAAAAAGAAATGATCATCCAGATCAAGGTGTGTACCATATACGGCATGCGGTTCACTCGGCCTTGTCGTCAGTGTGTGACCTCTGTGGCAACCGTTCGCTCCCCACTAGCCTCTTCTTGTACCGTGGCAACCGTCCACCGCCTCTTCGCCTTTCCCTCTCCATTTGGAACTGCTGTAGCACGCCCTTCCTCCCTCCATTTGCCTTCACCCTTTCTTCTGCCACTATTGCAGGATGCTGCTAACGCGACACTACGATCAGGGACCCTTCGACGAAACTGTGTGCAATGCCATAATTGCAAACGGTGGTGTAAAAACGTCAAAAAAGGTACAAAACATTTGCGATGGAGGATGCATCAAACATGGTTCAGATTTTAGTTGCGTGTGCGATGCAGGGCATATGGTTCAAATCGATTAAATACTTGTGATGAGGAGGAACAAAATAAACGGGCAGCCAAATGAAGGTGTGTGCGATGTACAACATACGGTTCACTCGGATGAACTGTTTGTGGTTAGGCAACACAAAAGAAACGGCCAGCCAGATCAAAGGTGTGTCCGATATACGGCATGTGGTTCACCCGGATGAACTGTTTGCGTTGAGACATGAGAGCAGAAACGGTTCAATATAACAAGATGTTTGTGATACGCGGCAAACAGATCTGTAATCAGAAATGTGTGCGAATACCGATAATAACAGAAACGGTTCCCTAGTGTGGTCCGTGTTCATCAGATCATCATCTCCTTCTTGTGCTAGCTCGATGTTCCTTCTATGCTAAGTTTACATTAATTGATGGCGTTTTATGAACACGCCACTGTTTCCCACCATTTCCTCACCTGTTTCCCGCCACCCAGCGATATTGCGCATAGGTGGCGTGTCACGCACAGAGGCAACAAGCGCAGCCTGTAGCACATCCACCTTTTTCAAGCATGCCAACCCACCAAAGCGCCACCTCTACTATCAACCTCGTCGACGAGGAAAACAAGCTGGCGCCATGGCCCATCGAGGCCGAGGCGCTCCCCAGCAACGTGATGGACGACATCGTGATGCGCATCATCGCCAGGGTTGAGCAGACCTTTGGCGCATGGCACTTGAGCGCCGCGGATCAAGATAGGCATGTCAGCGCCGACAGGCTGCAGCTCGCCGCACAACATGATCGATGGTGCATCGTAGAGCAAGCTAGGCGCGTCCGCGCCGATAGCCTGCGGCTCGTCGCACGGCGAGACCATTGGAGCGCCACAGAGCGAGAGGTGCGGCGCACCGCACAGCAATAGCGGATCCATCAGCGCTTACCTACCGTCGACACGATGTCGCAGCTGGGTACACGTCCGGTCAGTACCCCCATTCCTCGCCAGGAGTGGGCACAGGCCCTCAGCGTCGTACTTGCACCAGATGCCAGCCATGCCGTACTTGCACCAGACGCCCGCCGCGCCATTCGCATGGGTGCCGCTGTTTGCCTTGTCCGTGGCCCGCTCGATGACAAGGCACTAGTCCGTAGGCTCGACCGCCTCCTTGGCCCAGGTGTCCACCTGGGCGCAGTAGAGGAACGTGGCAGTCGCATCTTCGAGCTGGTGATCTCCGATGAAATAGCCAACTTGGAGCTCAAGATCGCGCTCCAGATGTACCACGAGCGTGTCGACCGCTTGGATGAACGCCTGCACGAGTTCAGGCAGAGCCAAGAGCTACCGTAGGCAAGGGCTGCTGGTCATGGTCTCATGGACGTGTTTTATTTTGAAAAGTCGTTTCGACGTGGATAACTATGCATTCACAACAATCATAGTATTGCTCTGTTTATTGCTCTGTTTCAATGTATGTACTCTGTTTTCCATTCTTATATGTTCTGTTTCAATGTGTGTGTATATACGCTTTCCATTATGTATATGTGGATGATAACAGCTAGATTCAAATTACTATATAAAACAGATAGAAAATGGAATTCATAATATATATATATATATACATATATTAAATGTTCATTAGTTCATCACAGATATATATATAATATCATCACATATACGTGATGATACTTAACTACTAGGTAAAATGCATAAAATTGAAAACGAACAATACTAAAACTAATAATCCCTCCTGGAGCCAGTATTCTGGTAGCCCCTCACCAGCAACTCCCTGGTGTGCGGCGTCTTCCCAGTGCGGAGGCAGTACTCCACCTCCTCCGCCTCGCAGCGCTTGACGTACCGATCTGCCTCTTGTTGGCGGACGTGCGCGACCGATCTTGCCATTTCGTTGGGCGCCCACCGGAGCTCCTCGTTGGTGGCATGCTGGAGCTTATCGGCCCACCTCCACGCAGCGACGAGGCACCCAATGCCTATGACCTTCCCCGCGAAGTACCCATCTTCGTACACCTCCTCGTCACGACGACGCGCCCGCCCCCAAAGCTCTGCCACCTCCTTTTTCCGGGCGGCATCATGGGATTCACAGGCCACCTGGTACTTGGCTTCCTCCTCCGCCATCTCCTTCTTGAATGCCACTTGTCTGGCTTTCTCAGCCAACGACAGCGACTTCCACAGACAAAGATTGTACTGGCCCCAAAACCAATCCAAAGTTGAGGGGTCTGGCGCAATCTCGTCAGGCGGCGCATAGGGGTCCTAGTTGCTGCTAATCGAGTGAGCATCCTCGGGGGGCGTCGACTCCTCGTCGGCGCGTGGGCAGACCGGCGGTGCCATGGCAGATATTTGAGAGAGAGAGGGAGGGCGAGCGAGGGGAGGATGTAGATGAGAATGCAGGCGAGACGACGTGAGCAAGGTAGTATTTATTGGCGGCCAGAATCTAGATCGACATGGACAGTACACACGCTGGTCGCCGGAATTTATGAGTACTGTAGTTTGAATTACACACAATTCCCACAGGAAAATCCATGTGTGAACATAATAGCCAAAATCCGTGTGTGAACATAATAGCTGACGGTTTCCAATGCAGAACCGTGTCTGATTAATGATCCCCACCACTCACTTACCAAACCTCGAGCCGCGAGATAGAGTGCCAATCGTGTGGGGGGCGGTTGTCTTGCCAGATCTTTACAGTTTCTTTTTTGAACACCAGATATTTACATCGTCTGATGATTTTTTTAACTCGCACACAAGTACACAAAAATAGGATTTTTCAAACCATTATGGTTAGGCGTTCCATTTAGATGTAGTTCAAATTTGAATTACGGTCATTAAATGGTTATAAAATCACTTAAATGTCTTTAAAAGGTCAAATGACCCCTGAAATTTTCCAAATTTTCACAAGACAGTTGTATTAGTGCACGTTAAACGTAGAAAAAAAATTTGAAGGCTGTAAGAGGAAGCTATCCCCCGTTCGTCATCAAACATGCATTGTTCCCTCTCGGAACCACGAACCTTCTAGTGAGTTGCTCCGGTTTGTGAGGGGTGTGTGTCCAAACTTTCGTCAAACATGCCAAATTTTTTACCACATCATCTTGGTGGCATGACATTAAATCAAGCAAGGTTTCATGTTTTTCTTATCATTTTTATTTTTTTGGAATTAAAATGCCATGGCACTCTATGCATGTGTGCCCATGCCTTGAGACCAATATGTTTGAAAATTCCTTCAAATTTACTGCACATGGAATTAACTTTCACACAAGTACACAAAAATATGATTTTTCAAACCGTTATGATTAGGCTTTGCATGTAGATGTAGTTGAAATTTGAATTATGTTCATTAAATGGTTAGAAAATCACTTAGATGTCTTTAAAAGGTCAAATGACCCCTGAAATTTTCCAAATTTTCACAAGCCAGTTGTATTAGTGCACGTTAAATGTAGAAAAAAATTGAAGGCCGTAAGAGGAAACTATCTCCCATTCGTCATCAAACATGCATTGTTCCCTCTCGGAACCACGAACCTTCTAGTGAGTTGCTCCCATTTGTGAGGGGTGTGTGCCCAAACTTTCGTCAAACATGCCAATTTTTTTACCACATCATCTTGGTGGCATGACATTAAATCAAGCAAGGTTTCATGTTTTTCTGATCATTTTTTAATTTTTTGGAATTAAAATGCCATGGCACTCGATGCATGTGTGCCCATGCCTTGAGACCAATATGTTTGAAAATTCCTTCTAATTTACTACACATGGAATTAACTCACACACAAGTACACAAAGATATGATTTTTCAAACCGTTATGGTTAGGCGTTGCATGTGGATGTAGTTCAAATTTGAATTACGGTCATTAAATAGCTAGAAAATCACTTAAATTTCTTTAAAATGTCAAATGACCCCTGAAATTTTCAAAAATTTCACATGATAGTTGTATTAGTGCACGTTAGACGTAGAAAAAAAATTGAAGGCCATAAAAGGAAGCTATCTCTCGTTCATCATGAAACATGCATTGTTCCCTCTCAGAACCATGAACCTTCTAGTGAGTTGCTCTGGTTTGTGAGGTGTGTGTGTCCAAAATTTCGTCAAACATGCCAATTTTTTACCACATCATCTTAGTGGCATGACATTAAATCAACCAAGGTTCCATGTTTTTCTGATCATTTTTTTAATTTTTTGGAATTAAAATGCCTTGTCACTCCATGCATACATATGCATGTGTCCATGTCGTGAGACCAATATGTTTGAAAATTCCTACTAATTTACTGCACATGGAATTAACTTGCACACAAGTACACAAATATGATTTTTCAAACCATTTTGGTTAGGTGTTGCATGTAGATGTAGTTCAAATTTGAATTACGGTCATTAAATGGCTAGAAAATCACTTAAATGTCTTTAAATGGTCAAATGACCCCTAGAATTTTCAAAAATTTCACATTACAGTTGTAGTAGTGCATGTTAGACGTAGAAAACAAATTGAAGGCCGTAAGAGGAAGCTATGTCACATTCGTCATCAAACATGCATTGTTCCCTCTCGGAACCACGAGCCTTCTAGTGAGTTGCTCCGGTTTTGTGAGGGGTGTGTGTCCAAACTTTTGTCAAACATGCTAATTTTTTTACCACATCATCTTGGTGGCATGACATTACATCAACCAAGATTTCATGTGTTTCTGATATTTTTTTAATTTTTTGTATTAAAATGCCATGTCACTCCATGCATACATATGCATGTGTCCATGTCGTGAGACAAATATGTTTGAAAATTCCTTCTAATTTAGTGCACATGGAATTAACTCGCTCACAAGTACACAAATATGATTTGTCAAACCGTTATGGTTAGGCGTTGCATGTAGATGTAGTTCAAATTTGAATTAAATGGTTAGACAATCACTTAAATGTCTTTAAAAGGTCAAATGACCCCTAGAATTTTCCAAAATTTCACATTACAGTTGTAGTAGTGCACGTTAAACATAGAAAAAAATTGAAGGCCGTAAGAGGAAGCTATCTCCCGTTCGTCATCAAACATGCATTGTTCCCTCTCGGAACCACGAGCCTTCTAGTGAGTTGCTCTGGTTTGTGAGGGGTGTGTCCAAACTTTTGTCAAACATGCCATTTTTTCCACATCATCTTGGTGGCATGACATTACATCAACTAAGGTTTCATGTGTTTTTGATATTTTTTTAATTTTTTTGGAATTAAAATGTCATGTCACTCCATGATTAATTGTGTCATAACCTTGAGACCAATATATTTGAAAATTCCTTCCAATTTACTGCACTTGGAATTAAATCACACACAAGTACACAAAATATGAGTTTTCAAACCATTATGGTTAGCTATTGCATGTACATGTAGTTCAAATTTCAATTACGGTTATTAAATGGCTAGAAAATCACTTAAATGTCTTAAAAGGTCAAATGACCCCTGAAATTTTCCAAAATTTGACATGATAGTTGTATTAGTACTACAAAATTTCTCATACGTTTAAAACACCATCTGTTGCCACTATTGGAAATATGCCCTAGAGGCAATAATAAAAGGGTTATTATTATTATATTTCCTTGTTCATGATAATTGTCTATTGTTCATGCTATAATTGTGTTATCCGGAAATCGTAATACATGTGTGAATACATAGACGACAACATGTCCCTAGTGAGCCTCTAGTTGACTAGCTCGTTGATCAATAGATGGTTACGGTTTCCTGACCATGGACATTGGATGTCATTGATAACGGGATAACATCATTAGGATAATGATGTGATGGACAAGACCCAATCTTAAGCATAGCACAAGATCATGTGGTTCGTCTGCTAAAGCTTTTCTAATGTCAACTATCTTTTCCTTAGACCATGAGATTGTGCAACTCCCGGATACTGTAGGAATGCTTTGGGTGTGCCAAATGTCACAACGTAACTGGGTGGCTATAAAGGTGCACTACGGGTATCTCCAAAAGTGTCTGTTGGGTTGGCACGAATCGAGACTGGGATTTGTCTCTCCGTATAATGGAGAGGTATCTCTGGGCCCACTCAGTAAGACATCATCGTAATGAGCTCAATGTGACTAAGGGGTTGGTCACGGGATGATGTGTTACGGAACGAGTAAAGAGACTTGCCGTAACGAGATTGAACAAGGTATCGGTATACCGACGATCGAATCTCGGGCAAGTGCTATACCGGTAGATAAAGGGAATCGTATATGGGATTGATTGAATCCTCGACATCATGGTTCATCTGATGAGATCATCGTGGAACATGTGGGAGCCAACATGGGTATCCAGATCCCGCTGTTGGTTATTGGCTGGAGAGATGTCTCGGTCATGTCTGCATGATTCCTGAACCCGTAGGGTCTACACACTTAAGGTTTGATGACACTAGGGTTATAGGGAAAGTTTGTACATGGTTACCGAATGTTGTTTGGAGTCCCGGATGAGATCCTGGACATAACGAGGAGTTCCGGAATAGTCCGGAGACAAAGATTTATATATGGGAAGTCCTTATTCGGTCGCCGGAAGTGTTCGGGAGTTTATCGGTAAGGATGGCAATGGGTCGGGTTTGGATCGGGTTGAACAATATCAAATCCATATCCATATCCATGAAGACAGTCTTTGCCCGCCCATGAAAAAATCCATGGGTGAAAAATTGTGTCCTTGTCCAAATCCGATGGATATCCATATCCACTGGATATCCATTGGGTCCTCTCGAGATATATAAATAAAACTTAACACAATATTAACATAAACTATTCCATTCTTCACCTCGTGGAAGGCTAGGCTTCACTTATGGTAAATCAACATCTAGTAACAACCTAAGATCATTTAGTATTTTTCTAACAAATGAGAATGACGAGTCATTTAAGAAGGAGATAAAAATAAGGGATGGGGTGTTGGAGTATGTTACAGAGGGGATTGACTGTCAACTTATAAAAGTTACGATGGGGATTGTATGATTTCTTATGCATGTTTTAGATAAAAAAAGTGTAAAATTGTTGTGGGACATGTGAACGTGGGGGCAGGGATGGCAGATTTTTTTCCCATTAAGTCATACTATTGGGTCGGGTTTGGGTATATCCATGGGTACAAGATTATATCCATGCCCTACCCACGAACAATCGGGTCGGGTTTGGGCGCCGCCCATGGACACAAAAGCATATCCAAACCCTATCCATTCGGGTCGGATATCCATGGATATCCATGTCCATGGATAAAATTGCCATCCTTATTTATCGGTATTGTACCGGGACCACCGAAAGGGTTCCCGGGGGTCCACCTCCCCCGGAGGGCCCTATAGGCTGAATATGGAGGGGGAACCAGCCCCTAGGTGGGCTAGGCGCCCAACCCCCTAGGGCCCATGCACCTAGGGTTTGGGGGAACCCTAAAGGGGGCGCCCCCTTGGCCGCCGCCCCCCTCTAGATCCATCTGGAGGGGGCTAGCCCCCCTCTCCCTTGCCCCTATAAATAGAGGGGAGGTGGGAGGGCAGCCGCACCACATCCAAGGCGCAGCCCTCCCCTCCCCAACACCTCCTCCTCCTCCCGCGGCACTTGGCGAAGCCCTGCCGGAGCACCACGCTTCTCCAACACCACCACGTTGTCGTGCTGCTGCTGGACGGAGTCCTCCCCAACCTCTCCCTCTCTCCTTGTTGGATCAAGGCATGGGAGACGTCATCGGGCTGCACGTGTGTCGAACGCGGAGGCGCCGTTGTTCGGTGCTTTGATCGGAATCAACCGCGATCTGAATCGCCACGAGTACGACTCCCTCATCCGCGTTCTTGTAACGCTTCTGTGTCGCGGTCTTCAAGGATATGAAGATGCACTCCCCTCTCACTATCGTTGCTAGTTTCTCCATAGATTGATCTTGGTGATGCGTAGAAAATTTTAAATTTCCGCAACGATCCCCAACAGTGGCATCATGAGCTAGGTCTATGCGTAGTTTCTATGCACGAGTAGAACACAAGTTGTTGTGGGCGTCGATTTTGTCAATTTACTTGCCGTTACTAGTCTTGTCTCAATTCGGCGGCATCGTGGGATGAAGCGGCCCGGACCGACCTTACACGTACTCTTACGTGAGACTGGTTCCACCGACTAACATGCACTAGTTGCATAAGGTGGCTAGCGGGTGTCTGTCTCTCCCACTTTAGTCAGATCGGATTTGATGAAAAGGGTCCTTATGAAGGGTAAATAGAAATTGGCATATCATGTTGTGGTTTTGGCGTAGGTAAGAAACGTTCTTGCTAGAAACCTATAGCAGCCACGTAAAAACCTTGCAACAACAATTAGAGGACGTCTAACTTGTTCTTGCAACATATGTCGTGTGATGTGATATGGCCAAAAGGATGTGATGAATGATATATGTGATGTATGAGATTGATCATGTTCTTGTAATAGGAATCACGACTTGCATGTCGATGAGTATGACAACCGGCAGGAGCCATAGGAGTTGTCTTAATTTATTTATGACCTGCGTGTCAACATAAACGTCATGTAATTACTTTACTTTATCGCTAACCGTTAGCCATAGTAGTAGAAGTAATAGTTGGCGAGACAACTTCATGAAGACACGATGATGGAGATCATGATGATGGAGGTCATGGTGTCATGCCGGTGATGATAATGATCATGGCACCCCGAAGATGGAGATCAAAAAAGGAGCAAAATGATATTGGCCATATCATGTCACTATTTGATTGCATGTGATGTTTATCATGTTTTACATCTTATTTGCTTAGAACGACGGTAGCATAAATAAGATGATCCCTCGCAATAATTTCAAGAAAGTGTTCCCCCTAACTGTGCACCGTTGCTAAGGTCCGTTGTTACGAAGCACCACGTGATGATCGGGTGTGATAGATTCTAACGTTTGCATACAACGGGTGTAAGCCAGATTTACACATGCAATACACTTAGGTTGACTTGATGAGCCTAGCATGTACATACATGGCCTCGGAACACGGAAGACCGAAAGGTCGAACATGAGTCGTATAGAAGATACAATCAACATGAAGATGTTCACCGATGATGACTAGTCCGTCTCACGTGATGATCGGACACGGCCTAGTTGACTCGGATCATGTATCACTTAGATGACAGGATGTCAATCTGAGTGGGAGTTCATTAAATAATTTGATTAGATGAACTTAATTATCATGAACATAGTCTAAAACTTTGCAATATGTCTTGTAGATCAAATGGCCCACGCTAATGTTGCCCTCAACTTCAACGCGTTCCTAGAGAAAACCAAGCTGAAAGACGATGGCAGCAACTACACGGACTGGGTCCGTAACCTAAGGATTATCCTCATAGCTGCCAAGAAAGCATATGTCCTTGAAGCACTGCTAGGTGACGCACCTGTTTTCCCAGCAACTCAAGACGTTATGAACGCCTGGCAGTCGCGTAGTGATGATTACTCCCTGGTTCAGTGCGGCATGCTTTACAGCTTAGAACCGGGGCTCCAAAAGCTTTTTGAGCAACACGAAGCATATGAGACGTTCCAAGAGCTGAAAATGGTTTTCCAAGCTCATGCCCGAGTCGAGAGATATGAAGTCTCTGACAAGTTCTACAGTTGTAAGATGGAGGAGAACAGTTCTGTCAGCGAGCACATACTAAAAATGTCTGGGTTGCACAACCGCTTGTCTCAGCTGGGAGTCAATCTCCCGGATGACGCGGTCATTGATAGAATCCTTCAGTCGCTTCCACCTAGCTACAAGAGCTTTGTGATGAACTTCAATATGTAGGGGATGGAAAAGACCATTCATGAGGTATACTCAATGCTGAAATCAGCGGAGGTGGAGATCAAAAAGGAACATCAAGTGTTGATGGTGAATAAAACCACTAAGTTCAAGAAAGGCAAGGGTAAAAAGAACTTCAAGAAGGACGACAAGGGAGTTGCCGCGCTCGGTAAGCAAGCTGCCGGGAAGAAGCCAAAGAATGGACCCAAGCCTGAGACTGAGTGCTTTTATTGCAAGGGAAACGGTCACTGGAAGTGGAACTACCCCAAGTACTTAGCGGATAAGAAGGCCGGCAATGCCAAAGGTATATGTGATATACATGTTATTGATGTGTACCTAACCAGCGCTCGTAGTAGCTCCTGGGTATTTGATACCGGTGCGGTTGCTCATATTTGTAACTCAAAACAGGAGCTATGGAATAAGCGGAGACTGGCAAAGGACGAGGTGACGATGCGCGTCAGGAATGGTTCCAAGGTCGATGTGATCGCCGTCGGCACGCTGCCTCTACATTTACCTACGGGATTAGTTTAAAACCTCAATAATTGTTATTTAGTACCAGCTTTGAGCATGAACATTGTATCTTGATCTCGTTTAATGCGAGATGGCTACTCATTTAAATCCGAGAATAATGGTTGTTCCATTTATATGAGAGATATGTTTTATGGTCATGCCCCGCTGGTGGTCAATGGTTTATTCTTGTTTAATCTCGAACGTGATGTTACACATGTTCATAGTGTGAATACCAAGAAGTGTAAGGTTGATAATGATAGTCCCACATACTTGTGGCACTTCCGCTTTGGTCACATTGGTGTCAAACGCATGAAGAAACTCCATGCAGATGGACTTTTGGAGTCTCTTGATTATGAATCATTTGACACGTGCGAACCATGCCTCATGGGCAAAATGACCAAGACTCCGTTCTCCAGAACAATGGAGCGAGCAACCAACTTATTGGAAATCATACATACTGATGTGTGCGGTCCAATGAGCATTGAGGCTCGCGGTGGCTATCGTTATGTTCTCACCCTCACAAATGACTTGAGTAGATATGGATATGTCTACTTAATGAAACACAAGTTTGAGACCTTTGAAAAGTTCAAGGAATTTCATAATGAGGTAGAGAATCAACGTGACAGGAAAATAAAGTTCTTGCGATCAGATTGTGGGGGAGAATATTTGAGTCACGAATTTGGCACACACTTAAGGAAATGTAGAATTGTTTCACAACTCACGCTGCCTGGAACACCTCAGCGTAATGGTGTGTCCGAACGTCGTAATCGCACTCTATTGAACATGGTGCGATCTATGATGTCTCTTACCGACCTACCGCTGTCATTTTGGGGATATGCTTTAGAGACTGCCGCATTCACTATAAATAGGGCTTCGTCAAAATCCGTTGAGACGACACCGTATGAACTATGGTTTGGGAAGAAACCTAAGCTGTCGTTTCTGAAAGTTTGGGGTGTGATGCTTATGTCAAGAAACTTCAACTTGAAAAGCTCGAACCCAAATCAGAAAAAATGGGTCTTCATAGGATACCCTAAGGAAACTATTGGGTATACCTTCTACCTCAGATCCGAAGGCAAGATCTTTGTTGCCAAGAATGGATCCTTTCTAGAGAAAGAGTTTCTCTCGAAAGAAGTAAGTGGGAGGAAAGTAGAACTTGATGAAGTGTTGCCTCTTGAACCGGAGAGTAGCGCAGCTCAAGAAAATATTTCTGTGGTGCCTGCACCGACTAGAGAGGAAGTTAATGATGATGATCATGAAACTTCAGATCTAGTTGCTACTGAACTTCGTAGGTCCACAAGGAGACGTTCCGCACCAGAGTGGTACAGCAACCCTGTCCTGGAAATCATGTTGTTAGACAATCGTGAACCTTTGAACTATGAAGAAGCGATGGCGGGCCCAGATTCCGACAAATGGCTTGAAGCCATGAAATCCGAGATAGGATCCATGTATGAAAACGAAGTATGGACTTTGACTGACTTACCCGATGACCGGCGAGCCATAGAAAACAAATGGATCTTTAAGAAGAAGACAGACGTGGATGGTAATGTGACCATCTATAAGGCTCGGCTTGTCACTAAGGGTTATCGACAAGTTCAAGGGGTTGACTACGATGAGACTTTATCACCCGTAGCGAAGTTGAAGTCCGTCTAAATCATGTTAGCAATTGCCGCATTCTATGATTATTAGATATGGCAAATGGACGTCAAAACGGCATTCCTTAATGGTTTCCTTAAGGAAGAACTGTATATGATGCAGCCAGAAGGTTTTGTCGATCCTAAGAATGCTGACAAGGTGTGCAAGCTCCAACGCTCAATCTATGGGCTGGTGCAAGCATCTCGGAGTTGGAACATTCGATTTGATGAGATGATCAAAGCGTTTGGGTTTATGCAGACTTATGGAGAAGCATGTATTTACAAGAAAGTGAGTGGGAGCTATGTAGCATTTCTCATATTATATGTGGATGACATACTATTGATGGGAAATGATATAGAATTCTTGGAAAGCATAAAGGCCTACATGAATAAGTGTTTTTCAATGAAGGATCTTGGAGAAGCTGCTTACATATTAGGCATCGAGATCTATAGAGATAGATCGAGACGCCTCATTGGTCTTTCACAAAGCACATACCTTGACAAGATATTGAAGAAGTTCAATATGGATCAGTCCAAGAAGGGGTTCTTGCCTGTATTGCAAGGTGTGAGATTGAGCACGGCAGAAGATAGAGAGAAGACGAGTGTCATCCCCTATGCCTCGGCCATAGGGTCTATTATGTATGCCATGCTGTGTACCAGACCTGATGTAAACCTTGCCGTAAGTTTGGTAGCAAGGTACCAAAGTAATACCGGCATGGAACACTGGACAGCGGTCAAGAATATCCCAAAGTACCTTAAAAGGACTAAGGATATGTTTCTCGTTTATGGAGGTGACGAAGAGCTCGTCGTAAAGGGTTACGTCGATGCTAGCTTCGACACAGATCTGGATGACTCCAAGTCACAAACCGGATACGTGTATATTTTGAATGGTGGGGCAGTCAGTTGGTGCAGTTGCAAGCAAAGCGTCGTGGCGGGATCTACATGTGAAGCAGAGTACATGGCAGCCTCGGAGGCAGCACATGAAGCAATCTAGATGAAGGAGTTCATTACCGACCTAGGAGTTATTCCCAATGCGTCAGGCCCGATGACTCTCTTCTGCGACAACACTGGAGCTATTGCCCTTGCCAAGGAGCCTAGGTTTCACAAGAAGACCAGGCATATCAAGCGTCGCTCCAACTCCATTCGTGAAAATGTTCAAAATGGAGACATAGATATTTGTAAAGTGCATACGGACCTGAATGTCGCAGATCCGTTGACTAAACCTCTTCCTCGAGCAAAACATGATCAACACCAGAACTCTATGGGTGTTCGATTCATCATAATGTAACTAGATTATTGACTCTAGTGCAAGTGGGAGACTGTTGGAAATATGCCCTAGAGGCAATAATAAAAGGGTTATTATTATTATATTTCCTTGTTCATGATAATTGTCTATTGTTCATTCTATAATTGTGTTATCCGGAAATCATAATACATGTGTGAATACATAGACGACAACATGTCCTTAGTGAGCCTCTAGTTGACTAGCTTGTTGATCAATAGATGGTTACGGTTTCCTGACCATGGACATTGGATGTCATTGATAACGGGATCACATCATTAGGAGAATGATGTGATGGACAAGACCCAATCTTAAGCATAGCACAAGATCATGTGGTTCGTGTGCTAAAGCTTTTCTAATGTCAAGTATCTTTTCCTTAGACCATGAGATTGTGAAACTCCCGGATACTGTATGAATGCTTAGGGTGTGCCAAACGTCACAACGTAACTGGGTGGCTATAAAGGTGCACTATGGGTATCTCCGAAAGTGTCTGTTGGGTTGGCACGAATCGAGATTGGGATTTGTCACTCCGTATGACGGAGAGGTATCTCTGGGCCCACTCGGTCAGACATCATCGTAATGAGCTAAGTGTGACTAAGGGGTTGGTCACGGGATGATGTGTTACGGAATGAGTAAAGAGACTTGCCGTAACGAGATTGAACAAGGTATCGGTATACCGACGATCGAATCTCGGGCAAGTGTTATACCGGTAGACAAAGGGAATCGTATACGGGATTGACTGAATCCTCGACATCTTGGTTCATCCGATGAGATCATCGTGGAACATGTGGGAGCCAACATGGGTATCCAGATCCCGCTGTTGGTTATTGGCTGGAGAGATGTCTCGGTCATGTGTGCATGATTCCCGAACCCGTAGGGTCTACACACTTAAGGTTCGATGACGCTAGGGTTATAGGGAAAGTTTGTACGTGGTTACAGAATGTTGTTTGGAGTCCTGGATGAGATCCTGGACGTAACGAGGAGTTCCGGAATGGTCCGGAGACAAAGATTTATATATGGGAAGTCCTTATTCGGTCGCCAGAAGTGTTCGGGGGTTTATCGGTATTGTATCGGGATCACCAAAAGGGTTCTGGGGGTTCCCCCGGGAGGGTCCACTTGCCCCGGAGGGCCCTATGGGCTGAATATGGAGGGGGAACCAGCCCCTAGGTGGGCTGGGCGCCAAACCCCCTAGGGCCCATGCGCCTAGGGTTTGGGGGAACCCTAAAGGGGGCGCCCCCTTGGCTTGGAGGGCAAGCCTCCCCCCTTGGCCGCCGCCCCCCTCTAGATCCATCTGGAGGGGGCCGGCCCCCCTCTCCCTTGCCCCTATAAATAGAGGGGAGGTGGGAGGGTAGCCGCACCACATCTAAGGCGCAGCCCTCCCCCTCCCCAACACCTCCTCCTCCTCCCGCGATGCTTGGCGAAGCCCTGCCGGAGTACCATGCTTCTCCAACACCACCACGCCGTTGTGCTGCTGCTGGACGGAGTCTTCCCCAACCTCTCCCTCTCTCCTTGCTGGATCAAGGCGTGGGAGACGTCATCGGGCTGCACGTGTGTTGAACGCGGAGGCGCCGTTGTTCGGCGCTTTGATCGGAATCAACCGCGATCTGAATCGCCACGAGTACGACTCCCTCATCCGCGTTCTTGTAACGCTTCCGTGTCGCGATCTTCAAGGGTATGAAGATGCACTCCCCTCTCACTCTCGTTGCTAGTTTCTCCATAGATTGATCTTGGTGATGCGTAGAAAATTTTAAATTTCTACAACGATCCCCAATAGCCATTGTACTCCAAATTCGTCTTTCACAGCTAATAAAAAATATCTACAACTTCACACACAGTTGTTTTCTAGGAACCGTTTGCGATGAAAATATTTGGGTCTATTTAAGTCTCCCTCCTTAAGCTTCGCCGGCTCGTCTTCTCTAGTGCCGGCAACCCCCGAATCCACGATTCCCGACCCCCATTCCTGCACCCCCTTCTTGCAAAGTTGACGCCGTGAAAACGCTTCATGAAGGCCCATACGATGGTCGCGTCCCCCCCGAGCGCCGTCGCCTGCGCCGAGAGTGCAGCCGCCTACGCCGAGAGTGCCGCCGCATCCGCATTGAGTGCGGCCTCTTCCACTGAGAGGGCATCTACGGCAGCCGACAGGGTAGCTGCAGCAGCCGAGACGGCTGCAGCAGCTGCTGCGACATCGGCTGCAAACGCCGAGAGCGCTCGAGCCGCCATCTGTGCTGCTGATATCGCCCTGGCCCAGGTGGAGGCCATCCACGCCAAGATCGAGGATGCACACGCCAAGATATTCAAGGCCACCTCGGACTGCAGCATGCAACCCACGTCTAAAAAGGCGGCGGTGGCCATGGAGCACCTGCTTCTTCATGAGGTCACCGAGCGGGAGCTGGAGATGCAGGAGGCGGCGGAGATCGAGGAGCGCCGGGAGGAGGAGTTGCACGTGGCCAAGGTCGAGGTAGAGAAGAGTCTGTCCATCGAGGAATCAGTGATGGAGTACCAATGCGAGCTCTGGCACAACCACTACTACGAGTACTACATCCTTGAGGGAGGCTCCAAGGACAAGGACGAGGACGCGGTCGACTTCAGCAGGGGGCATGGAGTCCACCAACGACGGCATGTCACCAGGACAAGTCATCGATGTCTCATCTCACACTGGCGATGCATAGGCCGGCACGGCGGCGTATTTGTTAAAATTATGCGTACTTAGGCTTTGTTTTCAATGTTGGTCTTTTGTTAGAGCAATGTTTAGGTCAACTGGCTATGTTTAATTACTAAAATTGCTCGGTTCAGTAAGTGTGGTCTGTCTGTTGTACGCTCTTTTGTGTGCCCAAATTAGCAAGCGATGTTAAATTATGCAATGACGTACCTGGGGAAATTTCCACCAAAATTTGAATTATCAAACTCATCCCATGCGCGTAAAGCAGAAGAATCATTTGCGATGCACACAATCGTTCAAAGTGAATGGTCCGGCGGCACCGCACGCAAAGTTTCCCTCCACATTTCCAAAATTTTGGCCTACCGCCAAAATATCTTCCCCCGCCAGCCTTCCCCACCCCCTTTTCTCCCCGACCACAAGTCACATTTCCCCTGTTTCCTCCTTCCTTCCTTCCTTGCTAAGCTATAGCCGCTTCCTCGTTCTCGCCGTCTCGCATCCTACTGCCGGGTCGCCATGGTCTTCTTCAAAAACCTCTCCAGCGGTTCCTCCTCCGACGACTACTCCTTCACCACCCGGGTATGCCTCTCTTCTCTCTCTCGGGCTATGACTTGGAATGAAGGATTTTTACTCGGCAGTCGATTTGAGTCATTTCTTCCTCTTGTAGCTCCCTAAGACCATCAGTGGCAACGAATGGAGCGGGGTGGCTGAAGATCTATCTGCTCATTATCACCATCATTCTCCATGTGTGAAGCTAGTTGCGTTTGATTCTATGGACAGTGGGAGGAAGCTTCTGGCATGTGCAGAGAAGGTTAAACCCTCTTTCGTTGTTAGAAATCATTTGTTAGATGTGATTCAGACACTATCACGGTACCAACCCATTCATACCACACTTTCAACCAAACGCATCCTAATACAATGTCACAGTTTGTACCTAGTATCTTAAATTGTTGCCATCTCATCAGCGGTGCCATTAGAAAATTATTTGGCACTGCTTCAGCAGTTTGTGCAGCCAACTTTGGTCCACACATCCGAGCTGCCAAGCAGTAAAATACTAAATATTTATGGCACGAAGGAACTGGGCATCGAAGCAACTACGTGCTCCCGAGTCCGGGTCCCTGATTTTTTTTCCGCTGCATTGGCTCGCCCGTGCAGGGCACCGGTGCGAGATTTAGCAATAGTTGTCTTTACCCCAGTTTTGGCATACATAGTGGATGGCCTTAGTGCTATTAGTTCTATGTTACTAAATTTGTGCATGTACACACCTGTTAGTATCAATTTGTTGTCATCCAAACACTGTCGCAATGTTGTTGTAGTTATATTTACCTTCCTCATAAAATGTTCAATTTGTTATTTATTGTACATGAGTAAGAACTTGTAGTGTCATTGTAGTTAATTATAGCTTCTGATGTTCTGGAATTTTTGGTTGTTGTCTCAGTACCAGTTATTTCATTTGCACATTGATCTTTTTGAGAAGATATGTCATAATTAACATGTTTCTTCAGTTTTTCAAAATAAGCATAGGTGATTTTCTATGTTGCTATAAACCCATTTCCCCTACAATTGTTACTGATCTAGTTTTAAATATTATAGGATGAACGGAAGTGTTCATACTTGGAGTGGGTTGATCAAGAGTGGCCACATTCTTTGAAGATGTGCCTAGCGAAGCTCTGGAGCATGTATGAGGAAAAGAACACACGTAGGCTTAGAGAAAGTGTTGTCAACGCTGAAGCATATTTAAAGATGCGGGATAAAAAGTTGAAGGTGGAGAATGAGCTCATATTTTTTTAATCAGACTTTGCTAAGATGGTGTTGGCGAAGGAGGAGACACTTTCCTAGTTGGCCCGTGCAAAATGGGTTCTTACTGAACTGAAAGCAAAGGTGGATAAGACGAGCCTGGATGATCTCGATTAGGGAAATGAATATATTGTTCTTATGAAGTTGAACTAGCTACATGTTGTACTGTGATGTTTTCATGTAGCTACCGTACTGTGGTGTTATAATATATTTATGTGCCTGATATGAAATTGGCAAACAACTATTCGATATGAAATGTGAATTTGCGTAATACTGGAATTATTAATTGTAAACTAATAAATTTGCTAAATGTGTCATGGACCTTTACAAACGGTTCTAGCAGTAGAAGCGCTTGCGATGGATAGCCAATGCCACATAGTTTTCTTCATCAAATCGTGTGTGATATAGTTGATAAAAGCAAATAGTTAACCATGGCAAACCGTGTGTGATAGTTACACCTTTTACACACGAGCCTACACATAAAACTGTGTGGGATGTACGTCCGAACGGAAACGTGTTCCCTGGATTAACTGTGTGGGATGTACATAAAAACGAAAACGTATTCCTTGGATTAACTGTGTGTGATATACATACGAACGAAAAAAAATTTCTGGGATTCGCCGTGTGGGATGTACATACCTACGGAAATGATTTTCTCGGATTATCGTGTGGGATGTACATACCTACAGAAATGATTGGGTTTCGATGCCTCACCCGATCGCACACGGCCCCAGCCTGGGTCCCAAGAGGGCCTATCCTCGACGATTTCTAGGTCGTGTGGGAAGGACACCCTATCGCACACACTCACTTGGCGACGGTTCCAAATGTCATCGCGAAAGGGGTTAAAAACCGTTTGTTTAGGACCGACGCATACCCGTGTGCCATTCTTAGATCATCTTCTCCATGGATGGAACAGGCCAGAAACGACCCCGTAATTCTTGCCCCGGTCTGAAAGATGACATGGTGGAGGAACTCATTGATCGGCGCGATGTCATCACCTCCGCTAGCATGGCAGGTTCGTTCAAGACCATTCTCGACTCAACTAATAACATCATTACAAGCAACCCAAGGGTCCAGGAGCGGTTCGATCTCCCCTATCTTCTTTGCCATGACCTTGTTGACTGGCGCGGGGATGAGGGAAGCCTCGCCTTGTGCAAGTTGATGCTGCTTGATAATGATACGTGTGATGTTAAGATGCCATCGCTTGAGGGTAAGTCTTGGGCAGGCGCAAATGAATATTGGGTTGTTTATATTGGTTACAACTGCAAGTGAGAACTTGTGAATGTGTACACTCATCACCGGGTTCCACTTCCAAAAATCTCAGAGTATACGGAAGATAGCAATTTGTTGAGTTCCCAACCACTCTTGGGATTACACGAACTATGAAGTTGTTGCTATTTTCGACAAGCTTGTTGCCTTCCTTACTTCCACTCCTCGATGGATATTGCTCAAAAATCAATTTCTGTACACAGATGAGTACTGTGATGCAATTCAATACGAGGGCCTTGTGTTTGTTGCCACCACTCGTGGCACTGTTTTTGCATGGAATCATCATGCTTTTGGTACGTTTATCTTCCACCATAATTATAATTGTTTCATCCACATGCATGTGGGTTAGCTAGTTTCCCTTTACTAATTAACCTTCTTGTGTTTCCAAGGTCCTGTGAACATTCCACCACCTATACTTGAAAGTTTTTATAACCAAGGGGGAGATGACGATGCTGATGATCACGAGCGTGAGGACGAGCAGGGCCCATATACTCAGTGGCGCCTGGCAACTTATTCTGATGGATCACCTCTTCTTGTTCTGTATACAGGGCACTGCTGATGTTACTAAGGAAGCAGGTGTTGTCTCGCATGGTCGCACTCTCCGGACCTATTCATCCGTTGCAGGGTATTCAGGATGGATACTAGTGTACTAGAGTGAACACCTTCTCCCTGGTTCAGTACTGAAAGTCTTGGAGGAAACTCGCTCTTCCTTGGACAAAACTATCCAATGATGGTGAAAGGCGATCCAGCTGCTGTTGACACAACGTTACTACCATTCATGAGAAGCAACTGTATCTATACCTCGATCATTGCTATGCTTCCCTACCATCACAATATGGGTCCTAAAATAGCCTGCTTCAGCCTGGATGCTCAGTCCTGCATTGGTCTCGAGATTGACAGTAGATGGCCCTTCCCAGAGAATCACTTCTAGTTCAAAGCAAGCATTTCCAACGCCAACGAGTGGTTGAGTTGAAGTTCATTTCATTGCTTTGTTATTTGCTGTGTGAGAAAAACTTTACTTTACTAGAATGTTTTGTTGGAAATGATCTATAATCCAACGTGTATCCTCGTTGTTGTAGCGACCCGATCTCATACGGTCAAGTCTGTGTGCTTCAGTGTCATCCCTAGATCGGTAATGCTGACACACACAATACTCGAAGGATTTATAACAGAGTAGCAATCACACACTTATTACATCGAATGTCTCCAAAGAGAACTTATTACAATAAATATGGCTTAAGGCCATCTAAACAAGATAATAGCGGAAGACTTGGAAGATAAAGTGAGTCCATCAGCTCCAACGACATAGCTGAGTGCACGATAACGACCTAGCGCACCTTACTCTTCGTCTGAAAAGTCTACAACAGGATAGGTTGCAGCTCGAAAACGGGTCAGCACATGGAATATGCTGGCATAGTAACACAGTAGAGCAAAGAACAGATAAATGCTATCACTACATGCATATATGGCTGGTGGAGGCTCTAAGGTTACAATGTTTTTGCGAAAAGCTAATTTTTCCGTAAAACAAAGGAAATATATTTTACTTTAACTATCATGGTAGTTGAAACAACATTGAGAATGGTACCCCCATCTCAATCCCAATTAAAAGTAATTATCAACCCAACAAATTAATTTAAAGTGATGATATCCATATGATAATCCAAGTACCAGATACTCAAGATGTCCATAACCGGGGACACGGCTAACCATGATTAGTTTGTACACTCTGCAGAGGTTTGCGCACTTTCCCCACAAGACTCAATCTCCTCCGTTGGATTTCTTGCACTACATGGTGTTTGAGAAACGGATGACCGAGACACAGTCTTTCAGAAGCATTAACTCTAACCCCGGGTAGACCGTACCAACCCACATCCCCTACATCTGCTAGTCTACTACTGGAAGAGGTCACACAACTTACTCAACTATGCTAGAGCTCATAATAGCTTGTGGCTGCACACGGAAGTTTCTAGCATGAATAATCTTACGATCCCTTTGAGCCTAGGTGGCGGACCATAGGAGGATCACACGGTATAACCCCGGGATCTCCTAGGACAACACTGGTATAACCCCAGGTGCCCAAACCAACAATCCACCCAGATGTGTATTAAATTTGCCACCTTAAGTTGAACCATTAATTAACAATCTCACATCTATCATGGGTACACTCAAACCCAATCCACGTCTACGAGCATAGCATGGCAACATAAGCACAACGTAGAAGTAACTCCCGAGGGTTTGATAGTAAAACAAGTAATAGGTTCTACCTTATCATCTACTTCCCAATACCCACATGTTAAACTCATACTAATCATGCAATTTTTGAGGGTTAAAACTAATGCATAAAAACTGGGTATGAAAAGAGTATGATCAATGTGTTACTTGCCTTGCTGACGATCCGCAAGACCTAGTGACTCGTAGTAGCACGCTTCGCACTCCGGGAATTCTATCGCAAACAAACAATAGCATACATAATCAATCAAGCTAGAAGAACTGGTAAAACTCAAGTAAGAAGATCTAACCAGAAAGTTCAACTGAAGAACTCCGGTTTGCAAAGAGAATCAAATCAAACGGAGCAATGAAACTCAAACTATGAAAGAAACAAGATCCATTTACTAATCTGGACTAAAGTCAAATTTTACAGTACCAAAATCTTGTTCAAGTTGGTTAAATAGAAAGAGGGCTTCGAGATGAAGATCTAGGCGCTTGTTTCACCTGATTTGGACAAACGAGCGAAAAGATAAACTAAAACGAAGATCAGGGCAGAAATCGCGACCAAAATAATCACGTAAAAACCCCGGAAAATAAAAATGAGACGAATAGGCTAACGAATGAACGTTCGCTGTCTGCAGCTAGCTGACGAACATCGTTCATTTAAATGAACGAATGAACGAGCGTCCGCTAAACAACTATACCGAAAAAACCCGAACCGATCTATTAAAAAATAGATCTAGGGTTTCAAGAAAAAAACCGGTCGGTTAACCGAAAAAACGACGAACTGCGGGGGCGGCAGCTACCTCCGGCGAGACGTCGGCGGGGCAGGGTGGCGTCGGCGGGGCTCCGGCGGGCTCCGGTTGTGAGGGGTGACGGCGGCGCGGCTGCGGCGGCGACAGGCGGGTGGTGGCGTGGCTGCGGCGGCTCGCGGCTACGGCTGCGGGTGCGGGTGCGGGGCGGCGGTGGCGGGTGGCGGAGAGGGCGACAGGGCTCCGGCTTATAGAAGGGGGGAGGTCGGGGTGGTCCGACTTGGGGGAGGGGGCGGCCGATAGCATGGTGGCGCGGGACTCCGGCGAGTCCGAGCCGGGCACGGGAGGGAGGCGACGACGCTAGGCGGGCCGGCCTGCTCGGCTGGGCTTCGGCCCAGTCGGGCGGAAACTCTTTTTTTAAACAGGTTTCGCCAGAAAAATCCTAAAATAAAAATAAAAATCTAAAAATGCCAAAACAAATTTCCACCGTCTAAATAAAATATTTAGAACAGGATGAACATTTTTCTTGGCCAAAAATACAATTTTTAAAATATGCATATTTTCTATTTCAAATAAAATAGCAATAAAATCCAAATAAAATTACCTATGTGATTTTAATATTTTTCCTCTAATATTTCATTTATTTTGGAGAAGTCATATTATCTCCTCTCATATGTTTTAATTAGAAATATTTTCGGAGAGAAAAATAATGAAAACCAAAATGATCCTTGTTTTGATATTTGAGAAAAATTCAAATATGAAAATGATGAAATCCCCAACTCTCTCCGTGGGTCCTTGAGTTGCTTAGAATTTCGAGGATCACAAAACGAAATGCAATGAAATATGCTATGCATGAATGATCTAAGTATAACATTCCAAATTGGAAATTTGGGATGTTACAGTTGTTGTTGTGGGTTGATGACTTGTTGTATGTAATCAATGGTACATTTGCTCACGCCTGCTAGTGGTGTCCATGTGAACAGTGATAGTGATTTTAGTTGCAAAAATTAGATAGTGCTAGTGATTTTTAGCTGCATATTTTGACAAATCGTAGTGTTACAAGGTTGACAAATGGCAATGTTACTAGATAAATAAATGTCAATCTTTCCGGTTTGACAAATGGCAACATACCCAAAATGACAGATGCAAATCTTACCCAATTGTTTCTACGTGGTTGCACACGGGTCATGCAAAACAACCGTGTGCGTTGAAGGGATGCAGAAATCCTACTCGGCACATTTTCCCTTGGCTTCCTGGGGAAGTTGTCGGTTTGCATACGGGTGTTCTAACTAAAACATTTGCGATGAGTGTTTTATATTTAAATACCATTGATGTTTTTTTCAAAATAAAATCGTTTGATAAGTCTGTACATTAAGAGCTAAAAATGCAAGTTCGTTCAAACCATATCTTTCATTCAGTCACACTGCGAATTTATATTCATATGATCGAGAATTCGAGATACAGTATTAAACCCCCAAAAAACTAATTTCGGCGGCGGTGGAGGCGGCGTCCGCGTCATCATTGTCGTCCTCTAGGACGCCGTTGTTGAAGTCTTCAAGGCAGCACAAAATGTTCTTCACTTGTAAATCAAACGGGCAGGGCGATCGACGGGCAGGGCGCGGGAGGACGACAACTAGCACCGTTGAGAGGTAGCGGTCGACGGTAGCGTCCCATGCCACTGAGGGGGGCGCGAGCACAGGCACGGGCACGGGCGCGATGGGTGCAGCCAAACGCACGGGGACCGGCGCGGCGGTGGGTGGAGGGGCGCGCACGGGCAGGGCACGGGCGCGGCGGGTGCAACCAAACGCATGGGGGCCAGCGCCACAGTGGGTGAAGGGGCGCACATGAGCACGGGCACGGGCGCTGGTGCTGGCATGTACAATAGCTCACGCGGGTCCGCGAAGATCTCGCTGACGCCCGCGGCTTCTAGCTCTGCGACCAGCCCGTCAATGCTACGGGGATGGTCGTTGGCGCGGGCGCATGGGTTGGGAGCTGGGACGGGAGCGGGGGCAGCAACCGCCGTGGCCAGCTCGTTTTGGGCCATGTCCATGAGGCCCCATTCCTCCTTATTTTCTATCTCCTCCGGCTCGGAGTTGACTTCACCAAACTTGAAGACTAGTGGCAGATGATCATTCTGCGCCATGGCGTTGGTGGAGGTCTGGGAGAGGGAGGGGAATGGGAGG
This sequence comes from Triticum urartu, assembly GCF_003073215.2. NCBI lineage: Eukaryota > Viridiplantae > Streptophyta > Magnoliopsida > Poales > Poaceae > Triticum > Triticum urartu. Next base: position 101,761,165 of record NC_053022.1, read on the forward strand.
CGAATAGTAAGGCTGCCCGTATTAAACAGCGGCTCAGGCGCCATTAATGGAGAGGAAGGCGGGCAGCCAAGGAAGTCAAAGGGCTCGCTTCCTAGTGAGCCTATGCAGTGTACAGCTCACACGCTTCCCGGTGAGCATGCGCATTGGAGGACAGCTTGCACGCCTCTCGGTCAGCCTGCGCACCGGACTCCGCTCGCACGCCTCCCGTTCAGTTAAGGTCAAGCAGCTGTCCGCAAGGTACCTCCTATAGCCATTAAAACGGAGACACGTGGTGTCACGTGAATGGTTAACAGAACGCACACAATTTGAATTATACAACCGTTTGAGATATTAAAGCAGCAGCTATATTTTCAAAATGCCTTTGGTGGCTGTTATTCGAGTGCGCCTTCTCTCAAAATGGACATGAAAAATACCACAGCATGTCGGGTGCCATTCCATGAAAGCATGCCAAGTTTCATGAATTTCAGACGTGTTTTGGATTTACTAGAATTTAAAAACAAAGTATCTCAACATTTTGCCGGCAATCAACGGTGCCCTGGTGTTTGAAATTCATTCTCATTTCTTGCATGGGACCTAAGCATGCACCCAAGGACACATATTTGATTTTTCAACCAATTTATATGCATTAGAGCATGTGCATGTAGTTAAAATTAGAATTATGCACATAAATGCATTGAAAACTCAATTAATGCATAAAAATGTCCAAATGAACCCCAAAAAACCCAAAAAATTGACACAACACTCGTGTTGTTCTATGTTGACATGAGAATTTTTTTGAAAGAAATAAGAGGCAATGGAAATCATTTCGTCCCCAAAGGTGGGACGTTCCCTACCGAAACCATCACGCTTGTTGTGAGAAGCTCTAGTTTGTGACAAGCATATCCCCAAACCTGCCCCAAATGGGACAAAAAATTTACCACGTCATGTTGATGCCGCTCCATGATAGCATGCCAAGTTTGATGAATTACGGACGAGCTTTGGATTTACTAGAATTTAAAAACCAAGTATCTCAATGTTTGTGGTCGAGTGACTGTGGCAGGGTGTTTGACATTCATTCCCGTTTCTTGCATGGGACCTAGGCATGCACCCAAGGACACAAATTTGTTTTTTCAACCAATTTAAATGCATTAGAGCATCTGCATGTAGTTCAAATTTGAATTATGCACATAAATGCATTGAAAACTCAATTGATGCATAAAAATGTCCAAACGAACCCTGAAAAATCCCAAAAATTGACACAACACTCCTATTGTTCTATGTTGACACGAGAAATTTTTTGAAAGCAATAAGAGGCAATGGATATCGTTTTGTCCGCAAAGGTGGGACGTTCCCTACCAAAACTATCAGGCTTGTTGTGAGAAGCTCTGGTTTGTGAGAAGCATATCCCCATACCTACCCCAAATGGGAAAAAAGTACCATGGCATGTTGATGCCGCTCCATGATAGCATGCTAGGTTTCATGAATTTTAGACGAGCTTTGGATTTACTAGAATTTAAAAGCCATGTATCTCAATGTTTGTGGCCAAGTAACCGTGGCAGGGTGTTTGACATCCATTCCCATTTCTTGCATGGGACCTAATTAAGCATGCATCCAAGGACACATATTTGATTTTTCAACCAATTTATATGCACTAGAGCATGTGCATGTAGTTCAAATTTGAGTTATGTACATTAATGCATTGAAAACTCAGTTAATGCATAAAAATGTCTAAACGAACCCCGAAAAATCCCAAAAATTGACATAACACTCATGTTGTTCTATGTTGACACGAGAAATTTTTTGAAAGTAATAAGAGGCAATGGATATCGTTTCGTCCCCAAAGGTGGGACGTTCCCTACCGAAATCATCAGGCTTGTTGTGAGAAGCTCTGGTTCGTGAGAAGCATATCCCCAAACCTGCCCCAAATGGGACAAAAAATTTACCACGGCATGTTGATGCCGCTCCATGATAGCATGCCAAGTTTCATGAATTTCAGACGAGCTTTGGATTAACTAGAATTTAAAAGCCAGGTATCTCAATGTTTGCGGGCAAGTAACCATGGCAGGGTGTTTGACATTCATTCCTGTTTCTTGCATGGGACCTAAGCATGCAACCAAGGACACCGATTTGAATTTTCAACCAATTTATATGCATTAGAGCATGTGCATGTAGTTCAAATTTGAATTATGCACATAAGTGCATTGAAAACTCAGTTAATGCATAAAAATGTCCAAGCGAACCCCGAAAAATCTCAAAATTGACACAACACTCCTGTTGTTCTATGTTGACACAAGAAATTTTTTGAAAGCAATAAGAGGCAATGGATATCGTTCCGTCCCCAAAGGGGGACGTTTCCTATCGAAACCATTAGGCTTGTTGTGACAAGCTCTGGTTTGTGAGAAGCATACCCCCAAACCTTCCCCAAATGGGATAAAACATTTACCACGACATGTTGATGCCGCTCCATGATAGCATGCCAAGTTTCATGAATTTTAGACGAGCTTTGGATTTACTAGAATTTAAAAACCAGGTATCTCAATGTTTGCGGCCGAGTAACCGTGGCAGGGTGTTTGACATTCATTCTCATTTCTTGCATGGGACCTAAGCATGCAACCAAGGACACAAATTTGAATTTTCAACCAATTTATATGCATTAGAGCATGTGCATGTAGTTCAAATTTGAATTATGCACATGAATGCATTGAAAACTCAGCTAATTCCAATTCTTTTACGACACACATATAGTTGCATGTTCACTGCAGATAAAAGGTATAGCAATTCAAACACCGTCCATTGCCGCTGTGACCCCATTATGTAATTCAAATCAATATGAAATATCAATTAGATCGCACACAGTTTATTATCACCAACCGTGTGAGATGCAGCACAAAATATCCTGGAGCATCGTCGGTGTATAGTACACCTACGGCTTACACAAGAAGGTGCGTCGGCTATTCCACAGCCGGCGTCTCAAGCACACTAGCTTTCTCCCCAAATATCATTTCACTGTTCAATTGTCGCCGGTGAAAGATGGGCACGTGGACCCGCGTCGTGAGGGCAACTTCGGTGGCCCACTCCGGCGAGAGCATGGCCGAAGCGTCCATGCGCATGCTAGCAAGGTGCATGAGCGCGGCCACCATCTGTGACCGGGTGGCCAAGGTAGCCCAAACAGCCAATGTTGCTTCTTAGGTGGCGGCAGCAACATCTACCTCGGGGATAGCAACTGGCGAGAGCGGCACAACAGCTGTTCGTTCTGCAGTGGTGGCCTTAGCCCTGATGGAGGCTGCCCACGACCATGTCGAGGCCGCCCACGCCCAGCTCCTGGCGGTCAGTGCACAAATCGAACGAAGCTTCTCCGACAACGGTTGGCAACCCACGACCGAAGAGCCGGCAATCGCCGAGAGCGTTTGAGCAGCCGTCCGTTCCTCAGCCGCATACCTTGCAACAACGGAGCCCGTCCAAGCCTAGATCGCGGCCGCCCACGCCCAGCTCGTGGCAGCCTTTTCCAAAGAGATGGCAGACACGGATGGCAAGATGCTTGTCGAGTATGGTGCGATGGATGCCATGGAGTCCCTTCCGCAGGAGACAGTCGGGCGTGAGCTGGACATGGAGGCAGTGATACGTCTCCAACGTATCTATAATTTTTGATTGTTTCATGCTATTATATTAACCATTTTGGATGTTTAATGGGCTTTATTATACACTTTTATATTATTTTTGGGACTAACCTACTAACCCAAGGCCCAGTGCAAATTGTTGTTTTTTTTGCCTATTTCAGTGTTTCACAGAAAAGGAATATCAAACGGAATCCAAACGGAATGAAACCTTCGGGGGAGTTATTTTTGGAACAAACCCGATCCAGGGGACTTGGAGTAGACATCAAGAAAGAAGAGAGGTGGCCATGAGGTAGGGAGGCACGCCTGCCCCCCTAGGTGCGCCCCCACCCTCGTGGGCCCTCGCAGCTCCACCAACCTACTTCTTCCTCCTATATATATCTATATACCCTGAAAACATCTAGGAGCACCACGAAACCCTATTTTCACCGCCGCAACCTTTTGTACCCAAGAGATCCCATCTTGGAGCCTTTTCCGGAGCTCCGCCGGAGGGGGAATCAATCACGGAGGGCTTCTACATCAACACCATAGCCTCTCCGATGATGTGTGAGTAGTTTACCACAGACCTTCAGGTTCATAGTTATTAGCTAGATGGCTTCTTCTCTCTCTTTGGATCTCAATACAAAGTTCTCCTCGATCTTCTTGGAGATCTATTCGATGTAACTCTTTTTGCGGTGTGTTTGTCGAGATCCGATGAATTGTGCGTTTATGATCAAGTTTATCTATGAACAATATTTGATTCTTCTATGAAATCTTTTATGTAAGATTGGTTATCTTTGCAAGTCTCTTTGAATTATCAGTTTGGTTTGGCCTACTAGATTGATCTTTCTTGCAATGAGAGAAGTGCTTAGCTTTGGGTTCAATCTTGCGGTGTCCTTTCCCAGTGACAGCAGGGGCAGCAAGGCACGTATTGTATTGTTTCCATCGAGGATAAAAAGATGGGGTTTATTTCATATTGCTTGAGTTTATCCCGCTACATCATGTCATCTTGCCTAA